>NC_042622.1:247463251-247763251 GCF_901001135.1 Rhinatrema bivittatum
ATATAAAGAAGGGAATATAACATTAATTGTTAAGAACAAGCTTTGCAAATATAAATAAATTAATATAAATATAAATATTAAAAATGTTTATCTTAGCTTGTTATGTAGAATACTAGCAGACTGAGGTCAGCAAAGGAGCCTATAAGGGGTGATGTCAACAAACTTGTAAGCCTATCTCCATATGCTGGTTGTGAAGCACAACCCATGCATCTGGACTGGTCTGGCTGGACTCAAGGAAAATAAATTATCAGTAAGGAACCAATTTCTCCTTCTAAATTTTCTTGAGAACTCCCTTGTCATCTAAGTATATTAGCTTCTATATGCTAAAAATGCTCTCAACATTAGCAGTTTACCATGCTGATAATTATACAGAAAGATATTTGCACATATATTGGACACATTGTAACAAATTCAAAAAGTGCTTGAATTAGGACAAGTTGAAATGTGTCAGTCATCAAGGCTTCTATGAACTGAAATGAATTTTCCCTCTGCCAGCTGTAGTACACCAGCAGCAGCAGACTTCCAAAACACATCCAGATCTTTGTAAATGGTGTATAACTGGCCATATATACAGGTGCAAGAACCTTTGAATAAAGATGAAATTTTATAGGGCTATCACTCTATCCAGGAATTATATATCAAAATAATTTTAAATATTTAAATAGTTGATGGATCTAGTATTCTAACTGTTCTCTGTCCACTTCATTCCCTTTTCCCCTCACCCCTTCCACAATTCATTTCAGGACAGGAGAGGTGGAACAAAAAGGTTCTCTGCAGGCTGTTTACAAGGGGGAAGGGATGGAGCAGGAATGGAGAATGTGCTTAGACTAAAGGCACGCAGGCACCCTGCAATTTAATTCAAAAGACTGGATTAAAAAGTATGAATGCTTTTAGGAATATTGATTCTGTGGCAGAACGTAAAATATGCAGCAACAAACTATGCTGTTTGATTTGCAGCTACACAATTGTGGGAGGCTAGGGGCACTGGCTATGATCAGCCTATTATGTAGAGGAGTTAAATGTGCCATAGTTAAGATAAAAAAAAAAAAAAAAGAAAACCACTTGTTCTAACATCTCACTGACCTGGATTCCTGATGTGGTAAAATACGGAATTTCAAACTTGACACTAATGGGTGGCTTCCCCTCCTTGTCTTCTGCTTCGACGCTTGGGAGTCCAAAATGAGCACGCATTAAGTACTCCTTCCCGCCCTAACCCAAGAAAATAAACACACAAATTTCTTCAACCAAAACTTTGATTACATACTTAACTAGAACTAGATTATTAATAAATGGATTCCTAAACTCCCACTTCAGCAGAGATGGGGGTAGTGGCATAGCCAGAACTGATTTTTTCAGTGGGCACAAGATTAACATAAGTGGGCTGTAGGCATGCAGGTCTGAGACCCACTTGGTTTTATTCTTATTGATAAATAATGCCATATACTGCACCCTAAAAATGCTACGTAGTTTGCAACAGCCATGCATGAAATTTTAAAACATCTTACCTCAATTATTTCAAGCACTTACCAGCATTAAAAACTCCTTATTAAACAGTGTTTTATTTTATATTTATTGTAATTTATAAATGCACAAGTGTATAATGTAAAAAGCAAAGAAAACAAACATCCAATCATGAAATAAAACAAATCTCTGTATTTCATTAATCCTCTTTGCAGAAAGCCAGAAATCATCATAACTAAAATAAAATAGCATTAATCATCAGAACAGGTACAGAGCAGAGCTAGGATAATTCACATTACAACATGAAAAAAAAATTTCAAATTCTGGTATCACCTCAGCAAAAAATATCCCTCCACTGCTAAACATGTTCTGAAGTAACACAAATTCCTGCAAAAAATGACATCTAGAACCTTGCTATACCATACAGTCACAGCACTGAGTCTCAGGACACAAACAGTAACCTTATGAAAAAGCAGCAATGCAAATACTACACCAGGTCCTAGAACATTAATACATCACCTACTGGAGGTAACAGAGCAAGCTACTACAAAGAAACTACATGCCAGCAGAAAAATACTGCACTCCAGTCATACAAAACAGAGACCGACCCGTATCTAATACAGAAATAAGGGTCAACATGCATGTAGACAAAACCAAAACAGAAAGCCTGAGAAACTAGTCTCTGAACAGTGGAATGTATTTATTTTAAAAGTGCTTATATACCGTGCCCTACATAGTTCGGGGCGGTTTACAATGGACATACATAAAGAATAAAATTAAACAGAATACAATATAAAATTGAAATTAAAAATTAAAATTAGGAATAAACAACTAAAAACAATACTTATGGTAGGTAGAAAAAGCGGAGAGAGAAAAGACAGTGGGGAATACTGAAGAAAGAGCAAAATACAAAAATAAAAGAAATAGACACTCACAGATGGTATATTCCAATTGCAAAAATTTTAAAAAAAATCTAAATATATAATGTATATGTAAAAATATATAATGTAAATGGTGTAAAAAAGTTTTTTTTTAGAATATGCCATCTGTGGGAATGTGTATCTATTTTAATATATATATAGATATATATAATTTTTTTTTTTTATACCTTTGTTGTCTGATATTTGTATTTTTCTAATCAGACCCCCAGGCTCCCATTCTCTCTCACACACACACACACAGGCTCCCATTCTCACACACACACACACCCCAGGCTCCACTTCTCTCTCACACACACCCACCGCCCAGGCTCCCATTCTCACTCACACACACACACGCACACACACAACACCCAGGCTCCCATTCTCTCTCTCTCACACACACACACACACACACACAACACCCAGGCTCCCATTCTCTCTCTCTCACACACACACACAACACCTAGGCTCCCATTCTCTCTCACACACACACACCCCCCCCCAGGCTCCCATTCTCTCTCACAGCCCCCCAGGCTCCCATTCACACACACACACACCCCAGGCTCCCATTCTCTCTCTCACACACCCCTCCCAGGCTCCCATTCCCGCACACACACACCCCCCAAGGCTCCCATTCCCGCACACACACACCCCCAAGGCTCCCATTCCCGCACACACACACCCAGCTCCCATTCTCTCACACACACCCCCCAGGCTCCAATTCTCTCACACACACACACACCCCCCAGGCTCCAATTCTCTCACACACACACACACCCCCCCCAGGCTCCAATTCTCTCACACACACACACACCCCCCAGGCTCCAATTCTCTCACACACACACACACCCCCCAGGCTCCAATTCTCTCACACACACACACACCCCCCCCAGGCTCCAATTCTCTCTCACACACACACACACACACCCCCCAGGGCTCCAATTCTCTCTCACACCCCCCTCCCAGGCTCCCATTCACACACACACACACCCCCACACCCCCCAGGCTCCCATTCCCGCACACACACCTTCCAGGCTCCCATTCCCGCACACCCCCCCCCCAGGCTCCAATTCCCGCACACACACACACCACCCCCCCCAGGCTCCCATTCCCGCACACACACACCACCACCCCCCAGGGCTCCCATTCCCGCACACACACACACACCACCACCCCCCAGGGCTCCCATTCCCGCACACACCACCACCCCCCAGGGCTCCCATTCCCGCACACACACACACCACCACCCCCCAGGGCTCCCATTCCCGCACACACACACACCACCACCCCCCAGGGCTCCCATTCCCGCACACACACACACCACCACCCCCCAGGGCTCCCATTCCCGCACACACACACACCACCCACCCCCCAGGGCTCCCATTCCCGCACACACACACACCACCACCCCCCAGGGCTCCCATTCCCGCACACACACACACACCAACCACCACCCCCCAGGGCTCCCATTCCCGCACACACACACACCACCCACCCCCCAGGGCTCCCATTCCCGCACACACACACCCCCCCCCCCCAGGGCTCCCATTCCCGCACACACACACCACCACCCCCCAGGGCTCCCATTCCCGCACACACACACCACCACCCCCCAGGGCTCCCATTCCCGCACACACCCCACCACCCCCCAGGGCTCCATTCCCGCACACACACACCACCCCCCCCCCAGGGCTCCCATTCCCGCACACACACACACCCCCAGGGCTCCCATTCCCGCACACACACACACACCCCGCTCCCATTCTCTCACACACACCCCCAGGCTCCCATTCTCTCACACACACACACACACCCAGCTCCCATTCTCTCTCACAGCCCCCCCAGGCTCCCATTCTCACACACACACACACCCCAGGCTCCACTTCTCTCTCACACACACCCACCGCCCAGGCTCCCATTCTCACTCACACACACACACGCACACACACAACACCCAGGCTCCCATTCTCACACACACGCACACACACAACACCCAGGCTCCCATTCTCTCACACACACACACACACACCCAGCTCCCATTCTCTCTCACAGCCCCCCAGGCTCCCATTCTCACACACACACCCACCCCCCAGGCTCCCATTCTCACACACACACCCACCCCCCCCAGGCTCCCATTCTCACACACACACACACACACACACCCCCAGGCTCCCATTCACACACACACACACCCCCCAGGCTCCCATTCACACACACACACACCCCCCCAGGCTCCCATTCTCACAACCCCCCGGCTCCCATTCTCACAACCCCCCGGTTCCCATTCGCTCATACCCCCAGCTCCCATTCTCGCACACAGCCCCCCCCCCCCCCCAAGGCTCCCATTCTCGGACACACCCCTCCCAGGCTCCCATTCCCGCACACACCCCCCCCCCAGGCTCCCATTCCCGCACACACACACACACACACACCCAAGGCTCCCATTCCCACACACACACACCCAGCTCCCATTCTCTCTCACACACCCCCCCAGGCTCCAATTCTCTCACACACCCCCCCCCCCCCAGGCTCCAATTCTCTCTCACACACACCGCCCGCGCTCCCATTCTCACAAACGCACACCGCCCGCGCTCCCATTCTCACAAACGCACACTGCCCGCGCTCCCATTCTCACACACACCCCCCTCCCAGGCTCCCATTCTCTCTCACACCCCCCTCCCAGGCTCCCATTCTCTCTCACACCCCCACCCACACCCCCCAGGCTCCCATTCCCGCACACCCCCACCACACCCCCCAGGCTCCCATTCCCGCACACCCCCCCCCAGGCTCCCATTCCCGCGCACACACACACACCCCCCCCAGGCTCCCATTCCCGCACACACACACACACACCCACCCACCTAGGGCTCCCATTCCCGCACACACACACACAACCCCCCCCCCAGGACTCCCATTCCCGCACCCACACACACACACACACCCCCCCCCCAGGGCTCCCATTCCCACACACACACACACACACCCCCAGGGCTCCCATTCCCACACCACACCACCCCCCCAGGGCTCCCATTCCCGCACCCACACACACACACACCCCCCCAGGGCTCCCATTCCTGCACCCACACACACACACACACCCCCCCAGGGCTCCCATTCCTGCACCCACACACACACACCCCCCCCCCCCCAGGGCTCCCATTCCCACACACACACACCCCCCCCCCCAGGGCTCCCATTCCCACACACACACACCCCCCCCCCCCAGGGCTCCCATTCCCGCACCCACACACACCCCCAGGGCTCCCATTCCCGCACACACACACACACACACACCCCCCCCAGGGCTCCCATTCCCACACACACACCCCCCCCAGGGCTCCCATTCCCGCACCCACACACACACACACCCCCCCCAGGGCTCCCATTCCTGCACCCACACACACACACACCCCCCCCCCCAGGGCTCCCATTCCCGCACCCACACACACCCCCAGGGCTCCCATTCCCGCACACACACACACACACCCCCCACCCCCCCCAGGGCTCCCATTCCCGCACCCACACACACCCCCCCCCCCAGGGCTCCCATTCCCGCACCCACACACACCCCCAGGGCTCCCATTCCCGCACACACACACACACCCCCCCCAGGGCTCCCATTCCCGCACTCACACACACACACACACACACCCCCAGGGCTCCCATTCCCGCACACACACACACCCCCAGGGCTCCCATTCCCGCACACACACACACCCCCCCAGGGCTCCCATTCCGCACACACACACCCCCCCCAGGGCTCCCATTCCCACACACACACACACACACCCCCCCCCCAGGGCTCCCATTCCCACACACACACACACACACACACACACACCCCCAGGGCTCCCATTCCCACACACACACACACCCCCCCAGGGCTCCCATTCCCGCACCCACACACACACACACCCCCCCCCCAGGGCTCCCATTCCCACACACACACACACACCCCCCCAGGGCTCCCATTCCCACACACACACCCCCCCCCCAGGGCTCCCATTCCCGCACCCACACACACACACCCCCCCCAGGGCTCCCATTCCCGCACCCACACACACACACACCCCCCCCCCAGGGCTCCCATTCCCGCACCCACACACCCCCCCCAGGGCTCCCATTCACACACACACCCCCCCCCCCCCCAGGGCTCCCATTCCCGCACCCACACACACACACCCACCCCACCCCCAGGGCTCCCATTCCCGCACCCACACCCACCCCACCCCCCAGGGCTCCCATTCCCGCACCCACACACACACACCCCCCCCCAGGGCTCCCATTCCCACACACACCCCCCCCCCAGGGCTCCCATTCCCGCACCCACACACACACACCCCCCCCAGGGCTCCCATTCCCGCACCCACACACACACACACCCCCCCCCCAGGGCTCCCATTCCCGCACCCACACACCCCCCCCAGGGCTCCCATTCACACACACACACCCCCCCCCCAGGGCTCCCATTCCCGCACCCACACACACACACCCACCCCACCCCCAGGGCTCCCATTCCCGCACCCACACCCACCCCACCCCCAGGGCTCCCATTCCCGCACCCACACACACACACCCCCCCCCAGGGCTCCCATTCCCGCACCCACACACACACACCCCCCCCCAGGGCTCCCATTCCCGCACCCACACACACACACCCCCCCCCCAGGGCTCCCATTCCCGCACCCACACACACACACCCCCCCCCAGGGCTCCCATTCCCGCACCCCACACACACACACCCCCCCCAGGGCTCCCATTCCCGCACCCACACACACACACCCCCCCCAGGGCTCCCATTCCCGCACACACACACACACCCCCCCCCAGGGCTCCCATTCCCGCACACACACACACACACACACACCCCCCAGGGCTCCCATTCCCGCACCCACACACACACACACAGCCCCCAGGGCTCCCATTCCCGCACCCACACACACACACCCACCCCCAGGGCTCCCATTCCCGCACCCACACACACCCACCCACCCCCAGGGCTCCCGTTCCCGCACCTACACA
Organism: Rhinatrema bivittatum; assembly: GCF_901001135.1. Classification (NCBI taxonomy): domain Eukaryota; kingdom Metazoa; phylum Chordata; class Amphibia; order Gymnophiona; family Rhinatrematidae; genus Rhinatrema; species Rhinatrema bivittatum. The sequence continues at coordinate 247,470,655 of NC_042622.1, forward strand.
CACACCCGCAGGGCTCCCATTCCCGCACCCACACACACACACCCCCAGGGCTCCCATTCCCGCACCCACACACACCCCTCCCAGGCTCCCATTCTCATACACACACACCCCTCCCAGGCTCCCATTCTCATACACACACACCCCTCCCAGGCTCCCATTCTCATACACACACACCCCTCCCAGGCTCCCATTCTCATACACACACACCCCTCCCAGGCTCCCATTCTCATACACACACACCCCTCCCAGGCTCCCATTCTCATACACACACACCCCCCCGCTCCCATTCTCATACACACACAACCCCAGCTCCCATTCTCTTACACACACCCCCAGGCTCCCATATTAACCCTGTGGCCAGTCTTTTTTTCCACACAGTAGTTGCCTCATGGTCCGGGGAGCTCTGTGAGAATTTCTCACACTTTTCCTCATGGAATTTTTTAAAGTTTATCTTCAATTCTTCCCCGTCCCGGGGACCTCCATCGCACACCGACTCCTCCAAAGCGTCGGTAAGTCAGTACCGCGTTTTTTGTGGTCTGTTCCTGGCGGTGTACTTTTCGGTGCCCGGTCACCGACCGCGCACTGCCCCCCTCTTTTCAACATGGCGACCATTTTCCATAAATGCCCCGAGTGTCAGAGGACTATGTCCATAACGGACCCGCATGATGTCTGTGTATTGTGCCTTGGGCCTTCCCACGACATCCTTCAGTTTCAGAGTTGTGGACAGATGACCCCCAAAGGCCAGCGCACCCAACTGGAGAAGATGGAGTGCTTGTTTGGCTCTAAGCACTCATCTCTCTCGAGCCCAGGGCAGGGGGCTCCAAGTCAAGGGGGTCCATCTTCCTCGGACCCCTCTCATCAATGCCCCACCAGAAAGACAGAGGAGTAGGTGACTATCCATCACAGATGTCAACCCATTCCAGGAATTCTTCGTCATAGTCCTCAGCCCCGAAGAAGGACCGAGCCAAGCACCATGAGAAACATCGCCACCAGTACCGTCAAGCCACCTCCGAAGAGGTTCCTCTGGAACCTAGACCCCGTCTGTCCCGGTGTGGAGCCTGAGCGATCAAACAGTACTCAAGGCAGAGCTCTCTGCCCTACTGCAGCCCAGAGCCGTAGAACCAGTTCCCTGGACGCAGCGGGAAGGAGGGTTCTACTTCCAGTACTTTCTAATCCCGATGAAGACTGGCAGCCTACGTCCTATCATGCTCCTTCGAGTCTTAAACAGGTACCTCCGCAAGGAGCAGTTCAGAATGGTTTCCTTGGGCACCATGCTCCCGCTTCTACAACAAGGGGATTGGCTCTGCTCTCCGGACCTACAATAGCTTACACCCATAGTGCGATAAGAACATGCCATACTGGGTTAGACCAAGGGTCCATCAAGCCCAGCATCCTGTTTCCAACAGTGGCCAATCCAGGCCATAAGAACCTGGCAAGTACCCAAAAACTAAGTCCATTCCATGTTACCATTGCTAGTAATAGCAGTGGTTATTATCTAAGTCAACTTAATAGCAAGTAATGGACTTCTCGTCCAAGAACTTATCCAATCCTTTTTTAAACACAGCAATACTAACTGCACTAACCACATCCTCTGGCAACAAATTCCAGAATTTAATTGTACGTTGAGTGAAAAAGAACTTTCTCCGATTAGTTTTAAATGTGCCACATGCTAACTTCATGGAGTGCCCCCTAGTCTATTATCCGAAAAGAGTAAAAAAACGATTCACATCTACCCGTTCTAGACCTCGCATGATTTTAAACACCTCTATAATATCCCCCCTCTGCCATCTCTTCTCCAAGTTGAACAGTCCTAATCTCTTGTCTTTCCTCATAGGGGAGCTGTTCCATTGCCTTTATCATTTTGGTAGCCCTTCTCTGTACCTTCTCCATTGCAATTATATCTTTTTTGAGATGCGGCAACCAGAATTGTACACAATATTCAAGTTGCGGTCTCACCATGGAGCGATAGAGGCATGGTGACATTTTATTCACCATTCCCTTTCTAATAATTCCCAACATTCTGTTTGCTTTTTTGACTGCCGCAGCACACTGAACTGATAATTTCAATGTGTTATCCACTAAGACGTCTAGATCTCTTTCTTGATTAGTAGCACTTAATATGGAACCTAACATTGTGTAACTATAGCATGGGTTATTTTTCCCTATATGCATCACCTTGCACTTGTCCACATTAAATTTCATCTGCCATTTAAATGCCCAATTTTCCAGCCTCACAAGATCTTCCTGCAATTTATCACAATCTGCTTGTGATTTAACTACTCCGAACAATTTTGTATCATCTGCAAATTTGATTACCTCACGCGTCGTATTTCTTTCCAGATCATTTATAAATATATTGAAAAGTAAGGGTCCCAGTACAGATCCCTGAGGCACTCCACTGCAAAAATTGTCCATTTAATCCTACTCTGTTTCCTGTCTTTTAGCCACTTTGTAATCCACGAAAGGACATCGCCACCTATCCCGTGACTTTTTACTTTTCCTAGAAGCCTCTCATGAGGAACTTTGTCAAATGCCTTCTGAAAATCCAAGTACACTACATCTATCGGTTCACCTTTATCCATATGTTTAACAACTCCTTCAAAAAAGCAAAGCAGATTTGTGAGGCAAGACTTGCCTTGGGTAAAGCCATGCTGACTTTGCTCCATTAAACCATGTCTTTCTATATGTTCTGTGATTTTGATGTTTAGAACACTTTCCACTATTTTTCCTGGCACTGAAGTCAGGCTAAATATGGGGGTTACATTAGCTGTCCTCCAGTCTTCAGGTACAATGGATGATTTTAATGATAGGTTACAAATTTTTACTAATAGGTTTGAAATTTCATTTTTCAGTTCCTTCAGAACTCAAGGGTGTATACCATCCAGTCCAGGTGATTTATTACTCTTCAGTTTATCAATCAGGTCTACCACATCTTCTAGGTTCACCATGATTTGGTTCAATCCATCTGAATCGTTACCCATGAAATCCTTCTCCAGTACGGGTACCTCCCCAACATCCTCTTCAGTAAACACCGAAGAAAAGAAATCATTTAATCTTTCCACGATGGCCTTATCTTCTCTAAGTGCCCCTTTAACTCCTCGCTCATCTAACGGTCTAACTGACTCCCTCACAGGCTTTCTGCTTCGGATATATTTAAAAAAGTTTTTACTGTGAGTTTTTGCCTCTATGGCCAACTTGTTTTCAAATTCTCTCTTAGCTTGTCTTATCAATGTCTTACATTTAACTTGCCAACATTTATGCATTTTCCTATTTTCCTCTGTTGGATCCTTCTTCCAATTTTTGAATGAAGATCTTTTGGCTAAAATAGCTTCTTTCACCTCCCCTTTTAACCATGCTGGTAATAGTTTTCCCTGCTTTCCACCTTTCTTAATGTGTGGAATACATCTGGATTGTGCTTCTAGGATAGTATGTTTTTAACAATGTCCACGCCTCTTGCACACTTTTTACTTTTGTAGCTGCCCCTTTCAGTATTTTTCTAACTTTTTTTCTCATTTTATCAGTTTCCCTTTTGAAAGTTTAGCACGAGAGCCTCTTCATCGCACATACCTGTGATTTGTGGTAGGACACAGTCACTTCCAGTACAGAGTACTGTCATTTGGACTCGCCTCAGCACCCCGAGTGTTCACCAAGTGTTTGGCAGGCGTGGCAGCACAGTTGCGATGCTAAGGCATCCATGTCTTCCCATATCTGAACGATTGGCTCCTCAGAAGCCAATCCAGAAGGAGCACTCCACTCCCTCCATCTCACCATACAACTGCTCCAGTCGTTGGGTTTTCTGATAAATTACCCAAAATCCCATTTACTCCATCCCACCAGCTGTCCTTCATCAGAGCAGACCTGGACACCACCATAGCCAGGGTGTTCCTCCCCAGAGAACGCACAACCACACTGTCCAGCCTGGCCCACCGGACAGTCTCTGTCATCTACTCCTCATGTTGCTGGGACATATGGTATCAACAGTCCACATCACCCCAATGGCCCAACTTGCCATGAGAGTAACACAGTGGACCCTGAGATCTCAGTGGTCCCAAGCCACTCAACAACTCTCAGCCGTCCAGATAAACAGCCAGCTTCAACAATTCCTCGCTTGGTGGACACAGGAGTCCAACCTTCGCAGGGGACTACCCTTCCCAGCCACTGGAAGCTCAGGTGATGTTGACCACAGACGCCTCCAGCCTAGGCTGGGGAGCCCATGGCAGCGGACTGCAAACACAGGGAGTGTGGACCAAAGCCGAGGCGGCCCACCAGATCAATTTCCTGGAACTCCGGGCGATACGGTATGCCCTCTACACATTCCAGGACTGCCTATCCAACAAGGTCAACTTGATTCAGACAGACAGACAGCTAGGTAGCCATGTGGTAGCTAAACAAACAGGGGGGCACAAGCTCTTACCTGCACTGCCAGGAGGCAGCGCAGATCTGGGCCTGGGCTCTGTCGCACTCCTTGCTACTGTGAGCCACCTACCTGGCATGCACATTTTTGGGTGCTGGTTGGCCTATTTTCCGGGGCAGCCTGTAGCTTGCTATTCACCCATACCTGAGGACTACCATCCTGCTTGTCCTGGGAGAAAACAGAATTGCTTACCTGTAATAGGTGTTCTCCCAGGACAGCAGCATGTTAGTCCTCGCAAAACCCACCCGCCACCCCGCGGAGATGGGTTCGTCTACGGTTTATTTTCTGCTCGTACTTTTTGCTTTAAAATGAGACTGAAGGGGAACACTGTGAGGGCCACAGAGTTAGTAGCATGCTAGGCATGCTCAGTGTACCAGTCAAAGTTCTAGAAACTTTGACAAAAGTGTTCCGTGACAGGGCTCCATCTGATGTCACCCATATGTGAGGACTAACATCCTGCTGATTGGGAGAATACCTGTTACAGGCAAGCAATTCTGCTTTCTCACCCCCAGGCTTCCATTCTCACCCACACTTCCGTTCTCTCACACACCCCCCTAATCCCCAGGCTCCCATTCTCACCACCCCACACATTCAAGCTCTCATTCTCAGCCCCCCCGCCCCACACACACACACGTGGCATTTTTATAAGGCATAGCCAAACTACTACTTTTGCTGTCTCAGATACAGGATCCCGCAACAACCTTGCAGCTCCAGCTCTCCTCTTCACAGTCGCAGGGTTGGGATTCCATGACGGCCTTGCTAATCGGTATCAGACAGCCCAAAGAGGGTAGGCCTGAGACCAAAATGGGCGGGCCATGTCCCAGCCATGGCTATGCCACTGAATGGAGATAAATTAGTGCTATGTAATCAGAAGAACGTTCCAGATTCCAAAAAAAAATGTATTTTCTTTTCTGAATTCTAGAGAACTACATACCTTATGGAAGCAACTCACCTTAGCTATCTTTTTAGTCAACCAAAATGGGAATGCTACATTAAAACAGTCGTCCTGATCTCTGCATAGCACAACCGTGAGCAATTGTTATAGTAAACATTTTCCTTGACTGTGATGCAAACAGCAGCTGTAGCTCCTATACAGGAAGGGCTGAGATATCATAAAAACCCAATAGCTTCTAATGCTTTGCTTCTGAGTGAAAAATTAATTCCTCTGTATTCTAGGAAAAGCCTTTAGCTAAGTTTTCTTTTACATGATTCCTTTTAAAATACCCCACTGTTGTACAGTGATGTCAGAAACTAGTCCTTATAGGACACCAACAGAAGAGAAAAACCATAGAAATAAAGCTACTAGTTCCTTTATCCTGCTACACCAGCCCAGTTCAGAAGTATGGTTTATCTCCCCCTAACAGCAGATAGAGGCAAAAAACACTTTTCCATGACATTATCACCTATGCTTATGTGTGGTGCAGCCCAAAGCAGGTGTTCCAGCAAATGGTAGGTCATACTGGTGTTGCAGCAGGATAATTTTCCCAAACTGATTTTCCTTTCTTGTCCTGGTGCAGTGATTTAGACAAGACTGCTTGGCAATGCTCTTGCCTATTTTGTGCAATCTATGGGCCAGGCATCTGGTTCTCCAGGCTAGGGAGTCATTAGCAGCTCCTAGCCCAAGAAGGGGCTTGCTTAGTCTGCTAGAGCAAAGGTTCCCAAACTTGTCCTGGGGGACCCCCCAGACAGTCAAGATATCCACAATGAATATGCATGACAAATTTGCATACAATGGAGGCACTGCATGCAAATCTACCTCATGCATATTCATTGTGGATATTGCAGTGAAAAATGTTTAGCAAAGGACAACAGGAAAATAGAGACAGTGTATTTCTCATGAACAAAAGCCTTTATTTCTTATGCGCATAAGGAAGTCAGCCTCTTAGGCTTATGAGCAGACTTCCTTATGCGATAAGAAATAAAGGCTTTTGTTCATGAGAAATACACTGTCTCAATTTATTATCACAATATCCTGAAAACCTGACTAGCTGGGGCTCCCCCCCAGGTCAGGTTTGGGAACCTCTGTGCAAGAGGATCCTTCTCAGCTTATATCCCTCCCACCCCTCACTCCTCCTCCTCCTCTTAAAAATGTTGACCCAAAAAAAAGGAAACTTCAGAGAAAGCTTAGAGCCTTGCCTTGGATTAGGCCTGCTGGAAGCAAGTTCCTGCATAGAAAGGGGACAAGTCTTGACTCCAGGACTCCGAGCTTTGCTTCTGTTGCTGTGACGATCCTATGGCAGATCAAGGCCATTGTGAGAGCCAGACTCTATCCACTCCACTGGTACAGTTTGCACCTCTTGTTAGGAGCAGGGGGAAGTTCAAGAGAGCTATTTAAGACCATCTCCACCCCTCCCCAAGTGTTTCTCTGGCAGCGGCTGATCCAGAGGTTGGGTGCTGCAGGGCCATTCGCAGGTCCTGTACTTGATATGCACACAATGCCGGACTTCTGAATGTCCTGCCATTTCAGCAGGAACTGCTGCCATTTTGAATATAGATCACAATTATGCTTAGCTGCAGAATCGATTTGGTGGACCTCTGGAATTGTCCCTGGGAGGAGATTCTGCTACTGATGTGATAGGGGTGCCAAATTGTTTGCCTTAAAATGATTTTTTCCTGGAATTCTGTTATCACAACCAGGCCATCTGTGCGCTTGAGTCCTGGTGGAAGGGATGGGAATCAGCCAGCACCACAAGACAGGTCAAGCCTTTCTCCTGCACATCACTTGCCCTCAAAAGCAGACTAAATTGATCCTTGAGAATTCTGGTGCTGATGAAACATTGCCTTAGGAGCATCCATTGGCAGATTCAGAATTTTGACTCAGGCAGATGTAGAATTCTGGAGGATGGTAAAGTCCTTTCAGAAGGCAAGGATGACAGTCATCTACTTATTCCACAGGATGCAGTATCATCCTTAATTTCTCAAGTGGAGAACTGAGAGGAGAGGATCACCTTGCTGGTGGCTGAAAGGAATCAGCAAGTTTTTGCTTGGGACATTGTCTTTTTTAAAAGTATTGGGGCAAAGTTAACTATTTGGGAATATTATTTAGTGTGTTTGTGTTTTTAATAGTCAGTAAGGCAGCGAATGAACAGAAGTTAGACTTTGTATTTTTAAATAGTCAGTCAGTAAGGCAGCTAGTAAACAGTATTTAGAGTGTTTGTATATTAAAAACAAAAAAAAAAGGAAAAAAGCCAGAAGCTAGAAATAAGCTAGGAGCAGTGTATACCCAAGTAAAAAGGTTGAAAAGTTCAGTTCAGTTACTCGCCTTGGAAAGGTGTTGAGGTAGTGTGATTTGGTTTGATTAGGTACCAACATTTGTAAATCAAGAGAGCAGTGAGTCACTCTGGCTGAATAACTGAAGTTAGACTGTTTGTATTTCCCAACTCACCCACAGCTCATCCTTTAATTTATAGGCAGGTGGCACGTACAAAAAAAACCAAAATAAAACACACTTATTGAGAGTTTGATCATTCCCCTGTAGGCCACTACTCAACATATAGTGAATTCACTAATACATTTAAAGGACATTAAACACATTCCTACTCCCATAGTAACCTAAAACCTAAGTAGGAACTGAACAAATTTGAGATGAAGGCAGCAGTCCAGCAGCAAGAGGGGGGCTTCCCAGTCTTTTGCATCGAGTGTCACACGTATGATTTTTTACCCACCGGTGAGAAATTGTACATATGCATGCGATGCAAAGAGCTCCTGGCACTCAGAAAATGAGTCCGATCTCTGGAGGCTAGAGTGGCAGACCTAGAGGAGCTGAGGCAGACAGAGGTATATAGGTGAGACCTTCAGGGATTTAGTAGCCAAGTCCCAACTTCAGACTGGCAGCCCTGGTGCTGCCTTGGAGGAAGAAGGTCTCATGATTGGAGAGCATCAACCTGGTGCAGCCGAAAAGGATCCTGTAGCAAAGACCTGCTCTCCAGATGATGCACTGTCCTTTCGCACCGAGGATATCTCCCCAAGATCTACTGCCCAGGAGGGAAGGGTTAGGTCGGTGTCAAAGTTGGTGATTCAATTATTAGGAATGTAGACAGCCAGGTGGCTGGTGGGCATGAGGATCGCCTGGTAACATGCCTACCTGGTGCAAAGGTGGCTGACCGCACGCATCACCTAGATAGGATTTTAGACAGTGCTGGGGAGGAGCCAACTGTCATGGTACATGTGAGCACCAATGACATAGGAAAATGTGGGGAGGTAGGTTCTGGAAGCAAAATTTAGGCTCTTAGGTAGAAAGCTTAAATCCAGAACCCTCCAGGGTAGCATTCTCTGAAATGCTCCCTGTTCCACCCGCAGGTCACCAACGGCAGGCAGAGCTCCGGAGTCTCAAGGCGTAGATGAGACGATTGCGCAAGGAAGAGGGATTCAGTTTTTTTAGGAACTGGGGTACCTTTTAGGGAAGGGGGAGTCTCTTCCAAAGGGATGGGCTCCACCTTAACCAGGGTAGAACCAGACTGCTGGTGCTAACCTTTAAAAAGGAGATACAGCAGCTTTTAAACTAGAACAAAGGGGAAAGCAGACAGTCGCTCAGCAGCGCATGGTTCGGAGAGAGGTATCTTCAAAGGATACTAATGATGCATTAGAATTAGGGCATCCCGATAGTGAGGTTCCAATAATAAGAAAAGTAGTCCAAGTGCCTGTAACTAAAAACTCACCTGAGCTAAAAAATTCTAACTTATCCCTATCAATTAAAAAGCAGAATGAAAATAAAAACAAAAAACAAACTTTGAAATGTTTGTATGCTAATGCCAGAAGTCTAAGAAGTAAGATGGGAGAATTAGAATGTATAGCAGTGAATGATCATCACTAGAAAAAGACCAAAATACCTCTTTTTTAACTTCACATTGAATGAACGTTAATCGTTTAATTCACTTTCAATCAATGACCTCATATCCGGCAATATTTGGTCGGAGCCTTAGAGTATTGAGTATACCAACTGGTAAGTAGTATATATCGCACTACCACTCAATATTATAATCATCGGTCATTCAATTGCTTTTTTGCATTTTTTGTGTCATATCCCCTTAAATTGTGTCAGTTCACCTTAATAAAATGTTGATATTTAAAGACATGGCCCTATGAAGAAGGTGAAAAACCGAAACACGGACCGTGTCGGGCATTTACTATCCTCACGGCATAGAGTCGAACGGTTTCTTCATACACGTCATAAAAATAAGCTAAGTAGCGACATGATAATGAAATGTCTACAATTCAAAGCTAAGTAGCGATATGACAAAGAAATGTCTTTAAATATCAACATTTTATTAAGGTGAACTGACACAATTTAAGGGGATATGACACAAAAAATGCAAAAAAGCAATTGAATGACCGATGATTATAATATTAAGTGGTAGTGCGATATATACTACTTACCAGTCGGTATACTCAATACTCTAAGGCTCTGACCAAATATTGCCGGATATGAGGTCATTGATTGAAAGTGAATTAAACGATTAACGTTCATTCAATGTGAAGATAAAAAAGAGGTATTTTGGTCTTTTTCTAGTGATGGTATAGTATTGACTAAAACCTCGAAAAAAATACTTTTGAGAAGTTTTTCCATCTGTAGCAGTGAATGATGACAGACTTAATTGGCATCTCAGACACATGGTGGAAGGAGGATAACAAATGAGATAAAGTTTGTCCCCTGCTATGGCACTATCACAATGATAGAGAGGAGAAACATGGGGGGGGGGGTGCTTTATGTCCAGGATGTAATAGAATCCAATAGGATAGGATAAGGATCCTGCAAGAGACTAAATACACAATAGAATCTTTATGGGTAGAAATCCCATTTGTGTAGGGTAAAAGTATATTTATAGGTATATATTCTACCGTCCACCTGGCCAAAATAATGAAATGGATGATGAAATACTAAGAAAAATTAGGGAAGCTAATCAAATTGGTAGTGCAGTAATAGGAGATTTCAATTACTCCAATACTGACTGGGTCAATGTAACATCAGGACATGATAGAGAGTTAAAGTTCCTGGATGGAATAAATGACAGCTTTAGGGAGCAATTGGTTCAGGAACAGACAAGAGAGGAAGCTATTTTAGATCTATTTCTTAGTGAAGCTCAGGATTTGGTGAGAGGTAACTGCAATGGGGCCACTTGGCAATACTGATCATAATGATCAAATATGAATTAACTGGAAGGGGGACAATAAGTAAAATCCATGGCTCTAGCACTAAACTTTCAAAAGGGAAGATTTGAGAAAATGAGAAAAATTAAAAAAAAAACTGAAAGATACAGCTACAAAAGTTGAGCGTACAACAGGCATGAACTGCAGTCCAGATTTATTCCATGCATTAAAAAAGCTGGCAAGACGCCAAACGATTGCTGGTATTGTTAAAAGGTGAGGTGAAGGAGGCTATTTTAACCAAAAAAAATCTTCTTCAAATATTGGAAGAAGGATCCATCTGAAGAAAAATTGAAAAAAGTGAAAGCATTGGCAATTTAAATGTAAAACATTGATGAGACAGGCTAAAAGATAATTTGAAAAGAAGTTGGCCATAGAGGCAAAACAAAAAGCAAAAAAATGTTTTAAATATATCCAAAGTAGGAAGGCTGTGAGGGAGTCTGTTGGACCATTAGACGATTGAGGGGTTAAAGGGCACTTAGGGAAGATAAAGCCATTGTGGAAAAACTAAATGAATTCTTTGCTTCGGTGTTTGCTGAGGTCCACCTGGCCAAATCATGGAGAACCTGGAAGTTGCAGTAGGCCAGATGTTGGGGAGTTACCCGTTCTGGAGACGATTTTCAAGGGTGACTGTTCAAAGTCATGGGATAAGTGGATTACAAACTGGTTAAAGAGACAGTAAACAGAGTACAATTAACTGGTCTATTTTCACAGTGAAAAAAGGTAAATAGTGGAGTGCCTCGGGGATCTATACTTAGACCAGTGCTTTTTAATATATTTAGCAATGATCTGGAAAGAGGTTTCGACAAGTAAGGTGATCAAATTTGCAGATGACAAATTATTCAGAGAAATTAAATCACTAGCAAATTGTGATAAATTGCCGGAGGACTTTGACAGACTGGAAGAATGGGTGTCCATATGGCAGATGAAATATAATATGGACAAGTGCAAGGTGATGCATACAGGGGAAGAATAACCCTCACTGTAGCTACACAATGTTAGGTTCCATTTTAGGAGTTACAACCCAGGAAAAAAGAAGATCTGGGTGTCCTAGTTGATATTACATTGAAACTGTCAGCTCAATGTGCTGTAGCGGTCAAAAAAAAGCAAACAATGTTACGAATTATTAGGAAGGGAATGGCAAACAAAACAGATATCATCATGCCTCTGTATCACACAATGTTAGACCGTACCTTGAATACTGTGTGCAATTCTGGTCGCCGCATCTCAAAAAAAAGATAGTTGCACTGGAGAAAGTATAGAGGAGGTCAACCAAAATGATAAAGGGCATGGAACAGCTCCCCTATGAGGAAAGGCTAAAGAGGTTAGGGCTATTCAGCTTGGAGAAGAGATGGCTGAGGGGGATATGATAAGAGGTCTACAAAATCATGAAAGGATTTGAAATGGTAAATGTGAAACATTTACTCTTTCAGATAATTCAATGATTATGGGGCACTTCAAGAAGTTAGTAACATTTAAAACAAATTGGAAAAAATTCTCTCTCACTCACACAATTAAGCTCTGGAATTTGTTGCCAAAGGATGTGGTTAAGGTAGTTAATGTAGCTGGATTTAAAAAAAAGGTTTGGATAAGTTCCTGGAGGAGAAGTTCGTAAACTGATATTATTCAATAGGGAACAGCCATTGCACGTAGCCAGCATTAGTAGCATGGGTTCTGTTTAAGGTTTGAGTACTTTCCAGGTACTTTGTCTTGGATTGGTCACTGTTGGAGACAGGATAGTGTGCTTGATTAACCCTTGGTCTGACCCAGTATGGCATATCTATGCTTTTATAAGTATGATTGAGATAGATTTGCATACACTGCCTCCACTGCAGGTAAATTTATCTCATGCATAATCACTATAGATATCCTGGAAACCTGACTGGCTGGGGGTCCCTCAGGACAGGTTTGGAACCACTGAAGTAGACCAATGGGGCACTCATGAAATGGATCTTTTGGCAACTCACAAGATTGCAAAGGTGTGCCAATTCTTCAGTCAACACAAGAAGTTCAGTTCTGAAAGGCAAAGAAAGACCTACAATGGGCAAAGGGGGAACTCTTGCATGCATTTCCTCCCTGGCTTCTGATAGGAAGAACTTGGGGGGGGGGGGGGGGAGGAGGAGGAGGAGTTATGAGTCATTCTAGCAGCTCCATATTGGCCAAGAAGACCTTGGTACAAGAATCTGATAAGTTTGTAACCTTATCTTCTGCTGCGAGTCCCAGGAGATCTTTTAATTCTCAGTCTGTTGCTCATGGAAGACCCCCTCTCCATTTTACCATTTTATCTTATAGCCTGATCAGACAGGAAGGAAACCTCTTCAGGAATAAGCAAATCTTGCTTACCTGTAACAGGTGTTCTCATAGGACAACAGGATGTTAGTCCTCACATATGGGTGACGTCGGTGGACGGAGCCCTGTTACGGAAAACTTTTCTGTCAAAGTTTCTATAAAGCTTTGACTGACACTGGCACACTGTGCACTGAGCATGCTCAGCCTGCAATTATCCCTGTGACCACAGGTGTCTCCCCTCAGTCTCATCTTATAGCAAAAGCGCAAGCGAACTAAAATAATAAAATGTATGTAGACCCAACTCCGCGGGGTGGCGGGTGGGTTTCGTGAGGACCAACATCCTGCTGTCCTGTGAGAACACCTGTTACAGGTAAGCAACATTTGCTTTCTCACAGGACAAGCAGGATGGTAGTCCTCACATATGGGTGAGTACGTGCTGAGGATGCCCGAGGAGAGTGCACCAAATGCACCCAAAGACGTGCAAAGGTGTGCAACGACGGGAGTGGAATTTGGTAAGGAGGGCATCCTAAACCCTTAACGGGTTGGTGGAAGGATGCTGGGTAGTTAAACCGAAAAGAAGATGAGTAGACGGACTGGCCAAACATGGAAGCATGCCGGCCAGTCTTATCTAAGCAATAATGGGCTGCGAAGGTATGGAGAGCGCTCTAGGTTGCAGCCTTACAAATATGTACAAGCGGCACCGGCCGAAGGTGAGCTATTGAGGCTGGTACGGCCCTAACAGAGTGTGGTTACACACAGTGTTGTAGTGAAATGCCTGCTTGTTGGTAGGAAAAAGATACAGACCGTCAATTAGGAGGAAAAGGTCTGTTTGCCCACTGGAACTCGCAGCTTGTCTTTTGCCACAGAAGGAAAGAGTTAGGTGGAATTCCTATGGAGTATAGTGCGATCTAGATAGAATGCAAGTACATGAGTCGGGAGGAGGAGCTTTGCTTACTTTTTTCCTACCTGCCAGAAGCGGATACCGGGGGTGAGTGCTGTATTGCCCCGACGGCTCAATTTCATCTCCGCCTGCATTTTCCTGTCTGAGGGGGGCGGTGCTGAGGAGGCGGGACCCGGCCCTCGGACTTTTAAATTTCAACAGTGCTGCGGCGCGCAGCAGAGCCGGCGCGCTTCTAAAGCCGCGCGCGCTTAAGGGGCACGCAGCTAAGCAGGGCTTTGCCAGGCTTCGCTGGAATTTGCTGGAAGGCTGGGACTTATACTGGATAGAAATTGCTTTATGTTGATTATTTTCTCTCTCTCTTTTATGGCTCCATAGAAGTGATAATTATAGGATTAATTGATTTCCTAAGTAGAGCATTAACCACCCCAATACTTTTTCCTAAATATATTTCCTTTGAAAGGATGCCACACACAAAAAGGAAGGCTAAATTAAGGCCTCCCAGTGAGGTGGCAGCAGTAGAAGTTAAACAAAAAACTGTACTGGATTGGTTAGATCCTCTAAATTCCCCAATAGGGCAGACCGCTGTAGGAGAGTCACTAGAACGAGGTGCCTCTCCTCAGGTCAATGAAATATCTCTGAGCCCTGGGGCACCGGCTCCGCCATCTCCTCCTGGAAGAGTGGGCCAGGAGGCCCAAGAAAAACCAGGGGTAAATCAGGAAGGTATAGCAAGTCTTTTGGAGATACAAGGAGTAAAAGATGTTCAGCTTAATGATTTGCATGGAATAGAGTATAAGTCACATGAGAATGTACATTTGAGTTTGTTACAAAGTCCAACTGAGTTGCCCATTGACTCAAGCACACCTAAAATAACTAATTCATCAAAAGATGGTTATCAGAATATAGAAGTGGTTATTAAAATCTAATACTTTATTGCCTAAACCAAATAATATAACAATGGAAAGTCTTTGGAACTGTTTAGTGAAATTAGATTCATCAATAAATAAGCTGACAGAGGTAGTAATGAGAACCTCTAATTCCTCGGTAGTAAATGCGGCTGAGCTAGACAAGCAGAAAGAGGTAGTAGATAAAATGGAGGAAAAAAATCATTCAGGTAGAAAAAGTTCAATGTGAACAGATTGTGGAGAGTGTAGAGGTAAGCAAAAGATTAGAAAAATTGGAAAATATGGTAAGATCACTGAATATAAGAGTTAACAATTTTTCCAATCATAAAGAAATTAAATCCTACAGAACTATTAGGAATTATTTACTACAAATTTTAAAAATACCAGAGAATTGTCTACCAGTCATAGTAAGGGCGTAAGAAAAAGGAGACAGGACAAAAACAAAAGGAAGTAAGCGATAAAGTATTGGAGAATGTTAGTACATCTATAGATTTATCAGATTTACTTCAGAAATGAGTTAGAAGTTAAAACAAGGGGCACATTGTTAGTTCAATTAGCTTTTTCAACAGATAAAGACAACATCATGAGGTCCTTTTTTCCGGAACAGAACAATTACTTTTATGGCCAAAGGTTTGGATTTTCCCTGACCTTATTAAAATCACACAGGCTCGCAGGAAGGATTTCCTTCGATATAGAGAGAAAGTATTAGAAAAAGAAGGTAGTTTTAAACTGATATATCCATGTAAATGCAGTGTAAAGCTGAATGATTGCAGTTATTTATTTTTAGATCCAATTGATTTAAAAAACCTTCTTGAAATTTAATGACCAGTATAGAAAATGTATGAGAGGATCTATAATGCTTAGTTTTCTATAAGTAATCGTTCAATTATAAATGGCTGTCACTTCTAATTTCCTTATGATATTATTGATTGATGATAGGAAGGTGACTATGTAATTGTTACAATTTATCACAGTCAATCTAGATAATCATGTGTTAATTTGTTGTTATCACTGAAACAATAAATAAAGAATTCAAAATAAAGAATGCAAGTACACTATTACTGTCCAAGGAGTGGAAAACCCTCTCGCCCTGGTGAGAGAGAGGTGTTGGGAAAAAGTGGGCAGAATATATTCTGAGTAAGGTGAGATGCTGATTCTACCTTAAGAAGGATATGAAGTTGAATACGTAAGACCACTCGGTCACGGAGGAACGCAGGGTCGGGTGAGTATGTAACAAGGTGTGGAACTCACTGACCCTGTTGACAGAAGTGATGACTACAAGGGAAAGAATTTCCCATGCCAGACTGTTAAGTGAGAGGAATGGAAAGGTTCGAACGGGGAACGTATGAGTCTTGTAAGCACCAAATATAGGCCCCATTCCGTAACCAGTAAAAATAGAGGCTTAATCTGTGGATTACCCATGGTAAGCTGACTCAGAAGGGTTGATGAACCGTTAATCGGGTATCCCCACTCCCAAGCGGTATTGCCAGTTGGAACAGAGGTTGTACCCATGTGGAGGATGTCTGGGGAGCAGAATCAGAGGGAGTAAGAGAAAACAGTGGTGTAGAAAAAAAAGGGGAGGTCGGGTAAATCATTTTTTATGCGCCATGTTGTAAATCATGCCATTTTGAATGGTAAGATTATGTGTGGAAGGTTTTTGTGACGCTACCAGTACCTGAACATCTGTGAATCCATGATATGAGACTGACCTGTGAGAAGGCGAATTGGTTACTGGTGAGAGACTGAAAAGTATGGGAAAGCATATTGGTCTCGGCCAGGACGTGGGTCTGAGAAACAGTGAACCCTGTCCCGGTGCAGCATAATAAGAGTGCTGGCTATGAGAGACATCGAAAGAGACACATATAGAGGCCTTTGTTGCAGCAAAGGCGTCCATGGGAACGCCATTCCCATGTGTAGGAGGAGTAGAACCTGTCCACCGTATGGTTCGATTCAGACGCAGAGGGCAAGGTTGGTTGACCTCAGCGCTAGAAGATTTTTCTCGCTACACATGTAGTCTGAGACTATCAGAGATTGGAAACCTTTATGGAGAAGGTCTGCTAGTGCGCTCAGAAAGTGTTAGATAAGTGGCCCGGGGATGCATGGAGTGAGCAAGGGCCAAGGGTAGAGCTGCGCAGCTTCCTAGCAGAGCAGCTAAGAGGTTGTGCGTGCTTGTGTGTTGGAAATACCACATTGTCACTATGCTGTCTGTCTGTATGCACAAAGGTTTGTTGCAGAGGCAGTATTGTAAGGCATAAAGGCATAACTCAGGCTCGAAGCTCCAGGAAGTTGATTTGAAACTCTGCATGGAGCGGAATAGACGCAAATTGGGTTGAGAAGATGTTAGTTCGAACTCTGCAACCCTGAGTAAATGCCAAGCATGAGCAGGACCAGTCTAGGTTTTGGTTCTAGATCTGCAATATGGATCAGGACGAAAGCGGTTTTTTGAACAGCTTAGATCCACTTATAATTGAAATTTCACTAAATCTTACTCATAGCAAATCTGGACCTATGAGTAAAGTGATTGGTGAAAAAATCCCGTGGCCCAGAAATGAAAGGATTGAGGGCTGAGGTATGTTGTATGCGGTGCAGAGACATATAGGAATTTGTCAGAATGTCTGCGCGGTTGTTGAGACAGGAAGTTCGTTGTGACTGTGGTGTCCAGAAGTGTTCTATATGGGATTTATGGTAGTTAACAGCAATCCCAGGTAGTAGATTTATAGTGAGTCGTGAAGAAGATAGAGCTTCTTGCTTGTATTGACTGTTATGCAGCTGTCCATGCAAGGAAAAGCGTAAATGATGTTTTACTCCTTAGAGAAACAGCAGTCACTGCTAGTGATTTAATGAAATACCCAAGTTGCCGAAGCTGGAGCAACCGGCAGAGCTTGGGATTGTAATATTGTTGACTCACCATGAAGCACATAGAAAGATTAGAGGAGGAGCGCGGGCAACCCTACTTACTGTGGTATGGAAGTATGGTGACGAGAGACACCATTTTACCGGTCCCTTCTGAAGAAAGTTGATATTTCTGAGGTCCAGGATGGGTGGAGATTAACTACTTTCTGTTGAAAGAAAGAATAGTGAGATTAACGCCCCCCCCCCCCCCCCTGCGCTTTGTAGCATCCGGGGGGACTGTACCCTGAACCTTGGTACCAAGTGGGGTGGCTGCTCTGATATTGAAGCAGTGTTTGCTGGATCTTGTATTTAGCAGATCAGCGAATGCATCTGGGATTTCAGTCCTTAATTAGGAACCAGAAGCCAGAGTATTAATCACTACAGAGTCCCGTTGCTGACAACGGGAGGATGTCCTGATGCAATCCCAAATGATTGGTAGAGAGATTCTCTTGGTATTGTGTCCGACATAGCTGGCAATAGCGATGTGTGACACTAATAAGGTTCTTGGAAGACAAGACGACCTAGAACCTTTTGAACCGTATCGCACGATTTAGAGAAACAGGTCTCAATGGGATTGTCGCTGAAGTGGGATTAGAGTACTTACCATCCGTCGTGGATCGCAGAAGGACGAGCCGGTGAAGATCGATGGCTCCGTGGATTTCAGGAGGCATCGAGGGACAGCCTGAAGGACGTAAACATCCAACTCAACTCTGTAACCTGGTATGATGGCGCAGGTACAGAGGAGACAGGCCTGAGCGTGTCTGGCGCTACCACAGTTATTTGTGGAGGGTCAGAACCCCGCACCGGTGTTGGTGGGGAACGCCTCGGGTACAGGGGAGCCATTATGACTCATGAACCCGGCCCTCTTTGCAGCGGCTCGATCTATTGCGACGCCAGTGCAGAATTCCTCGGAACTCGGTACAGTCATTCTGGAGCACCAAGGACTGCCAGCACTGTGTGGAACAGGGGCGGTGGCAGTAGCAATGTTGCTCGGCCTGGGCATTCTCCAGCCCGGAGTAGGAGAGCACCGAGTCTTGGATGGCGTCGGTGGCGGATGGTCACCGTGCCGGTGACAATGAGTGCCATGGTGCTCGGCCAGGTCTTTTCCCCAGCACCAAGGTGGATGCCCTCGCTGTCTTGGATGGTGAATGATGACGGACTTTCAGCATGCCTGCACTTTTCCTGGCACTATGTAGTGTCATAGGCTGATACGGGGCTTTAATTAAGAACCCAAAGCAGGGAGCACTGTGTTTAGGCAAGGGCATTGCGTGTAGGTGCTATGTCAGTATTGACGGTATTGATGGCGGCATAGAACTGGCCTCGAGGGTATCGTCAAAAATATAGATGAAAAAAACGTCGATGGCCCAGGCACAGCAACAATAACAGTGACAGAGGCACCAACGGCATCGGCGTAGGTATCGACGGAATCAATGGCCAGAGATAGGAATGACCGTGGGCGGCTGATAGCGTCGATGGCACCAACCCGGACATCGACGGAACTGAATGGGCATCGATGGCACGACCCAGGCATCAATGGCACAGACAACACCAAGGTGTGCATCGATGGCATCCACCCGGGCATCGATGACATCGATGGAAAAATCAGTGCCATGGATGAAAACATTGATGGCACTGAAAGAATCGATGCGGGGATCGATGGCATTGATAGACCGCGGTGGGAGGAGTGTCGATGGCATCGAAAAAGGCAGGACGGCCTGGATGGGGGGTACCAACGGTTAGTGATGGGGCATAGGACTGCACGAAGGTACCGAGGTATGAATTCGAACAGAGGCCCTGGCGGCAACGGTAACTGTGAAAGTCCCTATCCCACTAGCGCTAATAACCAGGCAGAGGATCACAGGACACTCGCAGGCTATGTGGGGCTAACTGTGAAAACATAGGGAGAGGGAAGGCCGCTATTCGGTTGGTAGGCTGGGGAACCGTAGTGAGGTGACAGGAACAGACAGAAAAACAGTGCATAGTACTCACCGAGAGTCGATTAAATATACGCGAAGGGAGACCCGTGCAGGGAAAAAGCGTTTGTGAAGTAAAGGTTTAAGTGTATCCGTGATCCTTCAGAGAACCCAAATTAATCACAGGTTGTTACAGCGAGATCTATTCTCCAGATCTTCTAGCCGTTCGTCTTTCATTCTCACTGTCACTTTCAGCTCGGTAAGTTCCACCGTGACATTCTGAGTTGCATCTTGATTATCCGATACCCATTGTTCTATGTCCGTAAACCACGATTCATACACTGTCATTTTCTTGTTACTTCCTCAATCTTTTCCACTATCTTTTTAAACTCCGGTTCTGAAGCGTCCACCATCACAGCCGCCTTTAACGCCACAATCGCTGTTGTACTCGCAGCCAGACCTCCGGGGTATGAGAAGAATCAGTATTTTCCCTTCACCCTTCTTGGCCTTTGTCTTTGACAGAATTGCGCCAACATGCCATTTTCACTGCAGGCACTTTAGACACGTAATGTTCTTCTCTCCTTATTGCAGTGTTGAAAGCCAAAATAAGCCCTGGATGGGGGTGGATTGGGGCGTGAGGGATCAAAGCAAAGCAAGTCACATCCTACTTCACCCACTGCATCACATTATCTCTAACCCTCTAGAAATGGAAGAGGTGCTCTTGGGGATCAGAATAAGGCATTTTTGATGTGCTTGAGGAGACAGTTTAAGAAAATGTCAGATGCTTGTTCTATCGTTCCATCCCTATTTCACTCAAGTGGTGGAGGTGTAGTTTGTCTAAAAGGATCTTTTATTTAATTTTAAAAATCTATATTACCCACCCATCTACCATTCTGATTTTCAAGCTATTGTTTTCATGTTTCAAATACGGTTGTTTGTTCTAGTTTTTGTCATAGGAATACTGGCTTTGTTTGGGCTATACCACATGCAAGTACAGGAAAAAATTATGTTATCTGCTTCCATCTGCTAGTAGGGAAACACAAACCCATATATGTCTGGATTGGATTGGCGTAGCAGGATTCAAGGGAAAAAATTAGGTAACAAATTTTCCCTTAGCTACAAATCAAGTCAGCCACTAAAAAAAAAAAAAACCCAAAAACTATAAAATTTGTTGCAATACTTTCACTATGCATATTTTAAAATATACTTTTTCACTTGAACAGAGTATTGTATACCAATGAATATTGTTACTTCTTGGGTGAATGAGGAAAGACATTCCATATAGCGGCAGACTGTCAGTTCTGTAAACCAATAGAGAATAAAGAAAAAAAAGATTCATGACAAACATATGCTTCGCTACTCTTGCTAGCAGACTAATCAGCACCAAACCTACTAAATTATATTAGTAATCTTAGGCTGTGCTTACCGGAAAAGATTTAATTGACCACACAATTTCGCTGTTCTCTGGCAACCCATTTCACACTGCCCACTGTGGTTTTAAAACTTGGGCGAGTCAGCATCATTTGGAACTGAATGTGAATTTCTACATTGTTGGCAGTCGATCTGCGTTTGAACTGACTCTTGGCCTGGGGAGGAAGTGATGAGATTTTGATTACAGCTATTTTCCTGCAGCCACTTTTCCCTTGCTCACATTTCAATACACGCAAAACCCTCTCTCAAAACTGTAACTCTTAAGTTCCAAAACAAACTAAAACAGTGCACTGCAACAGTACATGTTTATTTGAATAAAAGTATCAAATTCATCCAACTATACCAAAACACAAAGCAAATCACTCCGTCATCCCAACAAACTAGTCAAAAGTGATTTAAATACATTGTATGATCTTTAGTCCACACAGTATAAACTTTTTTTCTTATTCAGGTATTCCTCTGACAGTGAAGCTTTCTCATGAGAATGAATTCATTATAATAGGGTGCAAAAATCCTGGCTGGAGAACAAGTAAATGTGCAGCTGGAGAAACAATGCTAGGCCACCACCTATCCAGGGGACATAGGTGGCAGGAGCCAATTATGGGCTTGCCTGAAGATTTGTATTCAGGTTTCTGGTTGGCAGGGCTTGGGGAGGATTGGAAAGTGGTGACCTCTTTGATGATTAAAAGAGGGCACTGAAGGGTTCAGTCTTGGAAAAGACTATTTGAGCAGCCCATTTCTCTCATATCTGTCCCCACTGGAGAAGAAAGTATAAGTGCTAAATGAATGTTTGTGTTATGTAGAGTGAGACCTGAAAAGCAGGAGGAATGCAAGCTTGCTTATTGTAAACATGGTTCTCTGTAGACAGCAGGATGAACAGACGGTGCTGAACAGATCCTGTTCTCCTTGCTCAAATAGCTTTTTGCCCTACTGAGCATGTGCTGAATTCCTACATGCATATGAGCCCCTCAATTGATTGCAGAACTTAGCTTTAGCTAGGTAGTCAACTCTCCAGGGAGATGGATGGGTAATAAGTATGGCTAATTCATCCTGTCTACAGAGAACCCAGTTTACATTAAGCACACTTGATTTCTCCATACACGTGGGGAGTCCCAAGCTGAGAACTGTAGCAGAACCCTTACTGAAAAAGCAACCCAGACACTTCTGTGGAGAGTGGACTACAAGGTGAACAGGCTGTGCAAAGCTGTTAGCCCAAAGTTACTGTTGCTTTTTGATGGATTCTCCAGACAGTAAAGGGACATAACAGTGTAAACTGATGACCAAGTTGCAGCTTTGCAAATGTCTGATTGTCATGGCTCATCTGTGAGCCATGCCTAAGTCTAATCTGAAGACCAGCCACAGCATAGCAATGTGCAATACAGTCCCACCAGCCAGTTGGGCAATTGCCCTTGGCAACTCTATTCCTAGTCTGTTAGGATCAAAAGAGACAAAAAGTTGAGAAGCCAGACAATGGGATTGGAGTTCTATAACGTGGGCAACACAATGGTTTGATTCAGATGAAATTACTAGACTTCTTTTGGCAGAAACTTGGGATGAATGTACAGCACCACTGTTATGGAAAAATTGCATGTACAGTGAGTAATAAACCAATGCCTGAAGCTCACAGACTCCTCTAGCTAATGTAATGGCTCCTAGGAATACTGCTTTCCAGGTGAGGAACTGCAAATGAGCTAACGGTTCATATAAAGCGGTTTCATTAGTTGTGCCAATACAACATTAAGATCCCATGGCACCAGCAGACGAAGTCTTGTATGCCACAAGCTTTTCATGAACTGACACTAAAGGATGTATTGATATCTTTCTCATCCACTTGAACATGGAAAGCCACAGGGGCACAGAGATGTACTTTGAGAGACAATGTACCAAGACCTGAGGAGAATAAGTATTGGAGAAACGCCTTTGATTCACACACAAATAGGTCCAAGGAGCTTACTTGACACCAAGATGAAAATCTTTTCTATTTAAAATTTTAAGTAGTTCTAGTTGAAGGCTTCCTGACAAAGATTACACTATCCTCAACTTCCTTGGATAATGACGACGTTGAGATTCACGAGCATTCAACATCCAAGCCATCAAGTTGAGAAAGGGAAGGTTAGGATGTCAGACTACTCTCCTTTTAAGTTAGCAAAGCCAGATCGGATCCCAGAGGAATCAGTAGGCTAATAAACAAATGAACGATGTAAGAGAACCACACTTGTCTGAGCCACACTGGAGCAATGAGGATCAGGCACACCAGGTCCTTGAGTGTTTTCTGTTCTCAAAGAAAGTGGTGGTGGGGGGGGAGAAGACCTACAGCAGATTTGAGTAGAAAAGTGGGCAGAGCGGATCTGACTTTGCTTCAAAGAATGGAGCAGCATTTTTCTGCTTTCCTATTGTCCTCTGATGCAAACAAATCAATCAGGCGGCCTCAGAGATCAAATAACTTGTTTGCACTATTTGATCTAGAAACCACTCGTGGGAATGAAACACACTGCTGAGGAAATCATGGGGAGTAGGTTGTTTGTTGAAAGGCTTTGTGGCTGCAAGTTATTCTCAAATTCTTATCATTCCTGGCAGATGGTCCATGACCCTGTGCCCCCTTGCTTGTTCATGTAGAACATTGGTACTTGGTTGTCAGTTCGGATCAGAACACTCTTTCCCAGAAAGAAGTGTGAAAAAACAAACACAATCTTGTTACTCCAGGAGACTGATCTTCCTATGCTGCTGCACTCAAGTTTTCCTCAGAACTTTTCATCTATTCAGAAGAACAGTTGTGAGAAAAACTGCAGAAGTTCTCTCTGTTGCTGCTGCACAGGTTTTGTAAATTGCTCAGGGTAAGTTACATGTGAACTGATCCTCTTACAGATCAGTAAAAAGCAGTTATATCTGAAATATCCAGTAAACCAGGTACAATTCAGTTTTAAAAAATGCACTCTATATAATAGAAAAATTATATAAGATGGCCATAATGAATATCTTTATTGTTTAGACTTACAGCATGATTCTAGCTCATGCAGGCCATGCGGAGAAATGTCAGAGAGCTTTAAAATACAAAAGAATGAAATTAACATTTCAGTTAGCCACTCTTTCAAATGGGAAGAAATCAGATAGTTCTTTAAGCAGCAATTTAGATCCCTCATAACACAAAATTTTCCTAAAACATAAGTTTAAATGGTCTCACATAGCACCACAAGACTCAAAGATTCCAATTAAAAAGTGTCAAATAGAAAAAGACAAGGATGATAGATAAGTGGCTACACAGTCTGATACCAAAGCTATGTCAGGCCAAAAACCTTCAGTTGTCTAAGGCACAGAGTAAAAGATTCTTGGCACAGAGATCTAAGCACATGTACCCGATGTCGAAATCAAAGTACTCTTCAGCATCAAAAATAGAGCACTTATCAAAAAATAAAAAGCACTACTGTGCTAATATACAAACTCCTCCCTTCAGCTCTGAACACATTAGAATTTGATTTAAACAATTTATATTCCACTGATCTTAAATCTTAGCAGATTACAATATACACAAAAATATTTGACAGCAATAATACATAATGAAACAGCAACTGATTACAAAAGTAGTAGTGAAAAACAATGAGAATGTCATGAGAAAAAAAAATATTCATTAACCAGCAAACCTAAGTTCTAGCGGGAAAAGCCAAAGAGGAAAAGGAGAAATTACAACTTACCTGATAACTTCCTTTCCTCTAAGAAAGGGCAGGTCAATCCCAACAAGTGGGTTATGCACCTCTGCCAGCAGATGGAGACGGAACAAAAACGGACATCACAGCTATATAGTCCCTCCCCATCAAACCGCCAGTATTCTCTGGCCACCCACATGAACGCATCTATTTCCTCCGATACCCTTTGACTCTTAGTTCTACCCTGATGATTAATGTAAGCCAGTCGTTGCATTGTTAGACAGTATCCGGACCGCCCAAGCCTCTAGCTGCAGGCCCGCCAACCAAACCGCTCGTGCCTCCAATCTGTTCATGTTCCACTGCTGCATTCCAGAACCCTTGCACCACCAACTCTTGATAGTGAGCCCCCCCCAGTGCTGGAGACTCGCATTTGTCACAAGTACCAACCAATCTGGCAGAATCAGGAAAATTCCCTTCCTGAGATGATCCACATGTAACCAATCCAACTGGGCTGTCACCGCTAATGGACGGAGCAGCTTCACCACCTAGTTCTGCATCTGCAGACTCCATCGGGAGAACAACGCATGCTGAAGAGGGCGCATATGTGCCCTCACCCAGGGAGCCACATTTTAAAGTGGCAGCCATCAACCCCAAGATCTGTAGATAAGACCACACAGTCGGACAAAGAGTTCCGCAGAGATTGAACTTGCAGCATCAACATGTGGATCCGAGACTCTGGCAGAAATACTCTACCCTGCCTTGTATCAAATCGAAACCTGAGATACTCCAGGGTCTAAGATGTCTGCATTTGCTTTTGGCCAGATTTACCACTCAGTCTAGTTCCTGTAGCAAGGAAACCACCCTGCGGGAAGCGCAAAGACACACTTCCACAATCTTGGCTCAAATCAACCAGTCATCCAGATAGGGGTGAACTAGAATACCCTCCTTGAAAAGGGCCGCCGCTACCACCACCATGACCTTGCAAAAGGTACTAGGCACTGTGGCTAGTCCAAAAGGCAAGGCCTGAAACTGGTGGTGATGATCCAGGATAGCAAATCGGAGGAACCGCTGATGTTTCTGCCAAATGGAAATATGCAGATACGCCTCCATCAGATCCACAGACATGAGGTACTCCCCAGCTCAAACAGATCCACTGTTTCCATCCTGAAATGCACAACTCGTAGATGTCGGCTGATGCCCTTGAGATCCAAAACCACTTTTTCTTCTTGGGCTCAATAAAATTAATGGATTAACGGCCCATACTTTGCTGCGATTCAGGAACGGGAATCACTGCTTTCAAATTCAACAGCTGTTGTAATATCACTTTCATTTCTACCCTCTTCTGAGGGGAGTTGCATGTAGACACCATGAAGGCATCTGGAGGAATGTGAAGGAATTCTAGAGCATACCCGTCCTGAATTACTTCAATAACCCATTGATCTGAAGTAATCCGGACCCACCTGTGATAAAAGCAGGATAGGTAACCATTTATCACCTGCACCACCAGGTGAGTCCACAAATATTCATTGGGAAGACAGAGGCTCCATGTCCAGATCCCGTATCCTTTCGAGCTTCCCAACAGCAAAAGTACAGAGAACTGCAGAAGGGATGGGACCTCTGGGAAGACCCTCACCTGTAAAGTCGAAAAACGTCAGTAGTCTCGAGAGCGGCCAGTCGCCCAAAAAGAACAGGCAACGGGTTTCTTGCCCTCTGGAAATCGAGAGACCTGGGTGTCTCCCCATATACTTGCCATTTTTTCCAATTCACTGCCAAACAAAAATGAGCTTTTAAAGGGCAGCTCAGTAAGACTGGATTTTGAAATAGTATCTGCGGACCAGTTGCACAGCCAGAGCTGCCACCTGGCTGCAATAACTAAATCAGTTCCTCTGGTGGCTGTGCGTACCAAGTCACAGCCCATATCAGTCAAGAAGGCGGCCCTCTGTTCTATCATAGGTCCGAGATCGGATCTAGCACCACTAGATTCTTTATAAAGAATCAAGGTAGCCCAAGCTACCAAGACGCAACAAGAAGCAATTTGCAAGCTCATTGTCACAGCCTCAAAGGCTTGCTTTAAGATAGCCTCAATCCTCAGCATCCTTCAGTTCCGCACCTCACTATCGGGAAGGTGGTATGTTTCATGACAACACACTGAGGATTCTACCCTAGGGAAACACAACTGCTCTCTGGCCTCCAAGGGATATAAACCGCCAAAATGCATCCCCTTTAACAGACGCCTCTGGCACACTCCATTCCAGATCAATTAACTCCTGGACTGCATCTAGAAAAATATGGGAAGAGTTTATTAAAAAGTGTATGTCTGCCATCAGACAAGGATCATGATTATCATGATTTAGCATTTCCTGTAAGTCAAAGAGCCTCAAAGTTTAACCATTTGGATACACAAAATCCAAACAGGCCGCAATCATTTCAGATCATGAAAATTCAATGGCTTCTGCAGGACAAAAATCTATCATTTCTCAGTTCAAAGACTTGAAAATACTCCCTGATCAGAGTCCCAAATGATTACAACACCTCCAAGAGGATCTGCATATATCCTGCATTTGTTAAAAAAAAAAAAAGGTCCCATTTAGTCTAGAGGAATTGGACTTAACCGAAGAGGATATACTGGGGAGGTTTGAAATAAATTCAGCCAAAAAAAAAAAGCAAAGAATGTACCAATTCATAAAACTACTAGATCTTCAAATGCAGACTTGGCATACACCTTTCTCAGGCCAGCCCATAATTAAGAATATGGAGGCAAAATACAGGGTACAGTAATGCTCAGAGAATTTTAAGGCCAACTACTTCATGATTCCCTAGTGGTAGAATCGGCTTTGAAAAAAAAAAATCAAAGAAAACAAAAACCATTCCACAATTCCAAAGGAACCTTGATTTATAGATACAATGGGCAGGAAGGCAATTTCAAGCGGCAATGCTGCAATCCAGAATTGCAGCACATCAGCTGCAAATGGTACAGTATTCTTATAATGCACATCAAAAAGTTAAGGAGTTTGTTGAAGGGTAGGATTATCCAGGAGAAGACAGCAATTCTTGCTCACATGTATGAAGTGGAAGAATGTGCAAAGCATCTCACCAGGTCAGTGTATCACTTTCTTCTTGCACAGAAGCAGTCTCAATAGCAATGAGAAGACTGGCCCGGTAATAGACTTCAGGCTTGAGGAAAAATATAACTAAAAACATAGCTCTTGTTCCTTGTTTAGGAGACAGCCTTTTCAGTCAAAAGGCTACTGATATTGTCTGATACCACAGCCTGGAGAGTCTGCATCGCCCTGCAATGACTTTATAGTATCTACCAACCATCACAAAGAAGGTTTCAGAAATGTTATTACAAGAAACCATTCAGCTACTACCTGAGACACAGATACAATCCATATCAGTACTACAGGCAAAGGCCTTATAGCTTCAGTTATAGCTCCAACAACCTCTGCAACAACTAAGACCATGGAGTAGGGGACATGGACAACAAAGACAATCCAACCAGCCTTAACTCAAAACACAAAGCTTTTGATAAATTACTTCCACATCTTCCACTGGGGAAGGGGCAGAAAGCACAGTTGCTTACCTGTACCAGGTGGTCTCCTAGGACAGCAGGATGTTAGTCCTCACAGATGGGTGACATCAGATGGAGCCTGGCATGGAAAACTTTTGTCAAAGTTTCTAGAAGCTTTGACTGGCACACTAAGCATGCCCAGCATGTCACTATCCGAGTGTCCACGCAAGATCCCCCTTCAGTCTCGTAACATAGAAAAATACGAGCAAAAAAACAACAAAAACTAAGGAGAAACCAACTCTGCGGGGTGACGGGTGGGTTTCCTGAGAACTAACCTCCTGCTGTCTAGGAGAAAACCTGTTACATGTAAGCAATTGGCTTTCTCCTAGGACAAGCAAGAGGATAGTCCTCACAGATAGGTGAATACCAAGCTCCAGGCTGGTCCCGGCAACAACTAAGACCAACAGGTACCGAACAAGGTGCCAACGGGCACGACAACAACTGCGGTACTGTTGGGCGATAGGGAAACAGCTTGATTTCAACTTCCAGGGGGCTTCTGGTAGGAAGCATTGGGTTTAGATCTGGAAGAGATTGGGCAGGACAGATTGGCCAAATCTACCGCCTTGTCAACCATCCTTGTCCAAGCAGTAATGGGTGGCGAATGTGTGCAGGGAGCTCCACATTGCAGCCCTGCAGATTTGATGAGGACCACTGACACCGCCATAGCCCTCACAGAGTGAGCCTTAAGTCGGCCGTCTAGATGAAGTCCGAACTGTGCATAGCTGAATGAGATGTAGTCTGCTAGCCAGTTGGATAAGGTCTGTTTGCCTGCAACCCCCATTCTGTTCTTGTCAAAAAATATGAACAACTGGGTGGCCTGATGAGCATTCTAAGTAGAAGGCCAGAGCTGTTTTGCAATCCAAGTATGCAAGAGCCTGTTCCCCTTGGTGGGAATGGCGCTTCGAAAATATGGTGGTCAACACAATGGACTGATTGATTTTCACTTCACATCAGTCATGACCTTTAGCAGGAACTTGGAATGCGTACGCAGAACCACATGTTCATGAAAGAATTTTATGTAGGGTGGGTACGTAACCAAGGCCTGAAGCTCGCTTACCCTACAAGCAGAAGTAACCGCCACCAGGAAAAAGATTTCCCAGATGAAGAATTTCAGCTCACAGGAGCACATAGGCTCAAAAGGAGGACACATAAGCCGCGTCAACACAATGTTGAGATCCCATGACACAACAGGGGGGCTTTAGCTGAAGCAGACCCCGCATAACGCGACCCACTATGGGCTGAACCGAGATGGGAGTGCCAGCAACCTCACTATGGTAAGCACTGACCGCAGTCAAATGGACCCTGAGGTGGTTTTGAGCCCAATCTCGGAAAGGTGCCACAGGTAGTCCAGAAATCTCAGCACTGGGCAAGTGAATGGATTCTAAGTCCTGTTCCCCACAACAGGCCAAGAACTTCTCACACTTCAACTTATAAGACTTCCTGGTGGAAGGCTTCCTGGAGGCCACCAGCACCTGGGACACATTATCAGACAGGTTCAGGGCTGAAGGACATCTAAGCTGTCAAGGCCAACGCCCAGAGGTTTGGATGGCACAGCGTGCCCCGGTCCTGAGTTATCAGGTCGAGCACAGTCCCCAGGCTGATGGGAGTCCTTATTGACAAATCTTGGAGGAGAGGGAACCAGACTTGCCTGGACCAGTATGGCACCATTAGAATCATTGTCCCCTGGTCCCATTGAAGCTTCAAGAGAGTCCTCATGAGAAGCGGAATAGAAGGATACGCGTAGAGGAGACCTGTGCCCCAATGGAGGGCAAAGGTGTCTGAGGCTGGGTGTCCATCCATCCTGAAAAGGAAGCAGAAGTTGCTCACTTTACAATTGTAGGGGGAGGCGGAGAGATGCACATCCGGAGTTCCCCACAAGTGAAAAATCTGGGCTGCTACTGCCAGATTTAAGAACCATTTGTGCAGCTAGAAAGAGCGGCTCAGGTAGTCTGCCAATACGATGAATACCCCAGCCAGGTAACGTTGCTCGTAGGGACATACTCCACAACAGAACCCAAGCCCAGATCTGCACCGCCTCCCTGCTTGTTGATATACCACATTGCTACTTGTCTGTCTGAATCAGGACTGTTTTGTGGAAAAGACAATCCTGAAATGCCCAAACAGCATAGTGGATCGTCTGAAGTTCCAGGAAGTTTATCTGGTACCGAGCTTCCTGAGTTGTCCAGTTCCTTTTTGTGTGGAGTCCATACACATGTACCCACCAGCTGTGGGGGGAGGCATCGGAGGTAAGGACTACTTGAGGTAGCGCAGGTTGGAAAGGAACCCCTTGTTCCAGATTGGAGAGATTCTCCCACCAGGAAAGGGAAATCTTCAGAGGCTGCATGAATGGAGGCATGAATTCCGAGGTCCTGGGATGCCTGCTGTCACTGCATTGTGTCCTGCGCATGCAGAGGCAGACCAAGGGGGTGACATGGACAGAAGCTGCCATGTGGCCAGGCAATCTAAGAAGTAGACGAGCAGTTACCTGCTGACTGCCGCTCTCCAAGATTGCTAGCGAGAGCCTGATCGTGGGGCAAAAATGCCCTCGCCTGAGTCGTGTCCAGCCTGACTCCTATGTAGTCCAGCTGGGGAGACAGGCAAAGGTTGAACTTTGGGTAGTTGATAACAAATCCCAGAAAGTGCAGCACCTGCATGGGAAGGGTCAAAGCGCTCAATGCTCCTTCACAGGAATTGCTTTTGACCAACCAGTCATCTAGGCAGGGGATCACATGTACTACACCCCCCCCCGGATATCTGAGGTGCACTGCAACCACTGCCAGGCACTTGGTGAAAACTTGAGGAGCTGAAGAGAAGCCAAACGGCAGTACTCTGTAGCAGTAGTGAGCCTGACCCACCGCAAAGCGGAGGTACTTCCTGTGCCTCGGGATGATGGCAATGTGAGCATAGGCGTCTGAGATCAAGGGAATAGAGTGAGTCTCCTCTCCTGAGAAGTGGTATCAGGGTGCCCAGAGAGACCATCTTGAACTTTTCCCTGTGGACGAATTTGTTCAAGGCTCTGAGATCGAGAATGAGGCGTAGGACCCCAGTTCTCTTTGGTATCAGGAAGTACCTCAAATAAAACCCCTGCCCTTGCTGACAACAGGGAATGGGTTCTACTGTTCCCGCTAGAACAGCAGAGAGTTCCGTTAGAAGTATATTCTGCAGGATGGACAAACCCCACGATGGACATGGGGGAAAGTCTGTCGGGACTTCTCTGAAGTTCAGTCGATACCCCTGGCGAATGATGGCAAGGACCCACCAGTCCGATGTGATGAGCGGCCATCGGTGGGCGAAGCCAAGAGGCCTGCCCCCCACCAAGGGATCATGTGCCAGAGGTACAAAGCACTGACTCATGCTCCCTCACCTCCAGAGATAAGGTGGTAGAGAACGAAGGTGATGTTGATGCCAGGGAGTGAAAGCCAGGGAAGGTGATAATACAAGAGAGGGGGAAGAGATGGTAGGAGAGGGAAGGTGATGATGCCAGGGGGATGGGGGATAGATAAGGGAAGAAGATAATCTTGCCTCTCCCCTGGAATTATGTTGCTGGGGAAGAGAGAAGGGAGGTGGTGATGATACCAAGGAGTAGGGTGAGAAGGAAGAGAAAAAGTAATGATGGGGAAGTGGGTGATGTGCCACAACGAAGTGTCCCAGGTCAGGTGTGCCATGAAACAAAAATAGGTTGAGAACATTCTTTCCTTCTCTAGATAATTGGTTGATCTCAAGTACATCTTACAAGGGAGTGAAAGAAAATACACTCTTAGTATCAAATGGCCTATAATCACTAGGATTTTTGATCAATTGGGAATAATCAAATATAGAACTCTCTCAGATGAGAGAATTTATAGGGGCGAAACTGAATATAAAGCTTCTAAGAAAGTCATGAAAACTGTCGAGAAAGTTTTGAAAAGTCAATCAGTGAGATTTTATGGAGATGTTAGGACACATGATTGCAGCGATCTTAGTACCCATGATGAAATTCCACATGAGGAAAGCTGAATGGCATCTCAAAATGTGCTGGAATCAACACAGCATAGCTATTAACCATGTATACATCTCCTCCGCAACCTCACTCAGGTTTCAGTGGGATTTCTATGTTACTTCAACTCGGTGGCATCTCTATGGCCCTGAGGTTACAGCTCCTGACAAACCCGGGCCTAACCAAACATATAAACCTGATTAAGAGCTGAATCTCCAGCTCCAGCATGGCTTTACCCAGGGCAAGTCTTGCCTCACAAATCTGCTTCACATTTTTGAAGGAGTTAATAAACATGTGGATAAAGGTGAACCAGTAGATATAGTATACTTGGATTTTCAGAAGGCGTTTGACAAAGTTCCTCATGAGAGGCTTCTAGGAAAAGTAAAAAGTCATGGGATAGGTGGCGATGTCCTTTCATGGATTGCAAACTGGCTAAAAGACAGGAAACCGAGAGTAGGATTAAATGGGCAATTTTCTCAGTGGAAGGGAGTGGACAGTGGAGTGCCTCAGGGATCTGTATTGGGACCCTTACTGTTCAATATATTTATAAATGATCTGGAAAGAAATACGACGAGTGAGATAATCAAATTTGCAGATGACACAAAATTGTTCAGAGTAGTTAAATCACAAGCAGATTGTGATAAATTGCAGGAAGACCTTGTGAGACTGGAAAATTGGGCATCCAAATGGCAGATGAAATTTAATGTGGATAAGTGCAAGGTGATGCATATAGGGAAAAATAACCCATGCTATAATTACACGATGTTGGGTTCCATATTAGGTGCTACAACCCAAGAAAGATCTAGGTGTCATAGTGGATAACACATTGAAATCGTCGGTTCAGTGTGCTGCGGCAGTCAAAAAAGCAAACAGAATGTTGGGAATTATTAGAAAAGGAATGATGAATAAAACGGAAAATGTCATAATGCCTCTGTATCGCTCCATGGTGAGACCGCACCTTGAATACTGTGTACAATTCTGGTCGCCGCATCTCAAAAAAAGATATAATTGCGATGGAGAAGGTACAGAGAAGGGCTACCAAAATGATAAGGGGAATGGAACAACTCCCCTATGAGGAAAGACTAAAGAGGTTAGGACTTTTCAGCTTGGAGAAGAGACGACTGAGGGGGGATATGATAGAGGTGTTTAAAATCATGAGAGGTCTAGAACGGGTAGATGTGAATCGGTTATTTACTCTTTCGGACAGTAGAAAGACTAGGGGACACTCCATGAAGTTAGCATGGGGCACATTTAAAACTAATTGGAGAAAGTTCTTTTTTACTCAACGCACAATTAAACTCTGGAATTTGTTGCCAGAGAATGTGGTTCATGCAGTTAGTATAGCTGTGTTTAAAAAAGGATTGGATAAGTTCTTGGAGGAGAAGTCCATTACCTGCTATTGAGTTCACTTAGAGAATAGCCACTGCCATTAGCAATGGTTACATGGAATAGACTTAGTTTTTGGGTACTTGCCAGGTTCTTATGGCCTGGATTGGCCACTGTTGGAAACAGGATGCTGGGCTTGATGGACCCTTGGTCTGACCCAGTATGGCATTTTATGTTATGTCCACTCATGCCCATTAAAAAAAGAAAAAAAAAAACACTTAAAAATGAATGTCCGGGAGATTATGCCTTTTGCTTACTATAATGTATGCAATGTTGAACAAAAATGTATCAATAAAAGTTAAATTTAAAAAAAACAACAAACAAACAAAAAAAAAACCCATGAACGTCTGTATCCCATATAAAATATTCTTGGCTGGCCAGACACCCAGCATCAACAATAAGATCCAAAACTTTCATACTTGCTCACTTAATACCAAAAGACAAATGGTCTGGTAGTATCTAAAAAGGACCACAGAGGCAGGCACAGAATGTTCCCATTTCCAGTCATCCATATCAGCATGTAACACCTGCTAGAGGAGTTCACACTACTCAAAAACAAAAAAATACAACACGGTTGGTCACCATAAAAATCAAGATAAATGGTCTAAACTAGGATATGCCGCATACTGAAAAAAAAAAAAAAAAGGAAAAAAAACGAACATATTCTTTCAAGCCACAGTAACAGCTCTCCCACGAATGGCCAAAAATAGGAAAAAGCCTTCTAAATAAGCAGACTTGTCAGCCATGATAAAGAAAGTAACGAGAAACAAAAAAGAAAAGCATAATTATAGTTTAAAAAAAAAAAAAAAAAGAGAGACATCTTTCCCTAGCTCTGTCCATACTGCTGGGATTGGGCAAAAGCAGAGTCTCAGGCTAGGTCGATGGCAGGGGTGGAAGGGAAATAGAACAAAAAAGTCACTTACAAGGGACAAGAGTAACAGACGTATGGGGGGAATAAAAAGTGAAAGCTTGCTGGGCAGATTGGATGGACCATTTGGTTTTCTTCTGCCGTCATTTATATGTTTCCCCCCGATCCAAATTCTAAAAAGTGATCAGCATTCTACCGCGAGGATCTTTTCACTGATCCCAAGTTCTCAAGCCATTAATGATATTCTTCATTGTGGCTCATTCTCTCTCATAGGGTTGGCAGGTACTGCTGCTGCTTTGCTGCATAAAAATCTCACACTTCCTCCACCGCATCAAAAAAGTGGGATTTATTATCTACCACAATCTTTAAGCATGCCAGGTAGAGCATAGCATATGAGATGCCTCTTTGCCTCAGAGTCTTTTTAATCTCTATGAAGCTCACATGCTTTTTCTGCAGCACCTGCAAGAAGTCAGAGGGGAAAAAAAAGGTGATGCTGTTTATAATACACTTCCCACAGCAGTTTTACTGTTTAGCATTCGTTCTGTCACCATAAATTATGAAACTTAATCACAGCTGGGGGCCTACCTCCCTCAGAAGGAGGTGGAGCCAGCATCTGATGCACCTGCTCTAATTTGATATTCCCCTTCGCTTCTAGGACAAGTGCCTCCGGCAGCCATTTTGAGACCATAGCATTTGTGCTCTCTTCCTGCTCAGTAAAGATGACAATTCTAAGGTTTTCCCATGAGCCCTGGTTCTCCCTATCACTTAGCTTGGCTTTCGTGATCATCAGCCTTCGTTCTAGAGTGTCCATTTTTTTCATGCCTCAAGGATATTCCAGGTCCTCCACGTGGCCAGCCATTTCTTCAACATGCACGTTTTCCCTCACCGATGATACCGAGGCGACCTTTTCAATCACCACCCCCAACTTGCTGTTTATGCTGGAGGTAAATTTCTCAGAAAAATATTCTAACATCCTTTGAAGAGTCTTTGTAGTATCCAGCATTGGCCACTCCTCGTCTGAAATGAAGGCCTGCCTCCTGGCTATTCTTTTCACTCTGTAGCTTTACTAACCTGCTGCAGTTCTGCAGCCTTTTCAACCCAGACAGCTGATAAAGATTTCTTTTTACCATTTTTACTCATTTTGAAGACTTTAATCTGCCAAAATGTAGATTTTGAACAGGATATTCTTCATGAATTGGGAGAGCCTCTCCTGCTTGTGCCCTCTCACTAGCAGTGCATCACATGACCTCCAATACCACACATACCACTCTCTCATATGGCATCTTTAATAGGATAGATGCAGAGCAGTCTTGGGTGTTCAGCAGGCCTTGCTGAGGCTGGCTTCAGTCTGACCTGTGACACTGTCCGGTACAGGACTGGATTTTCTAATCTTTCCTCCCTATGGACACGGAATAGGAAAAAGTCTCATTATGAACTGTGGGCTGCATTTTACACACCACTTCAACCAATTATATTTGAGGACTTCCCAATTCTAATGAAATAAAGTTTTTTTGTTTGTTTTTTTTTATTAATTTTATGCAAAACAGAGGCATTACTGGAGGTTAGGGTGCATTTGTGGGGTGAACTATGTAGAACTGACCTTGATCATGTATTCTATCCGACTGTGGGAATGCTTCTCAATAACAGACTCAATCCAGATCAGTGGTTTCACCTATTAAAGAATGTGTGATAGATTATAAAATCAAGCAAAACTTACATATTACTACACATTGTTTATGAGGGTTCTGTAGTCTAAACACAAGAGCAGTATTCTGTGATAAGATTTAGTATCATACAAGACACCCAAATTTTGACCTGGGACTCAAATCAGCTGGAATTGAGAGTACTGTGGAGACAGCACCCACACAGGAGCAGCAAATGCTTTTTTTTTTTGGAATCTAAAATGGGAATCAAACTCTAGAGGCGGCTCTTGCACTCTCTCAGTTGCAGCTGTTTTGCTGTGGCATATCTTTTTCTAGAGCAGGTGGAAAGAATCAAGAACAAAATCCAGAAGACCCATAGTTCCTCATCACATGAAAATCAAGCGTGCCATTCAGAACAAACAAGGAAGCGGCTGGCACTGGGCTAGGGCTGAAAACAAGGAGTGGTAGAGCCAAAAATCGATAAAATTTGTATAACAGGAAAATAAGTTCTAACAAGTTAAACAGGTCTTTTCTTTCCAGCAAATCAGAGAGAGAGGTGAGAAATAAGCACCATTTACTCATATGATGGCATAGTTCATTAAAAAGCAATACTGGGGAAAAATGGATTTAGTGTGTACAGCCCAAACTTACGTGGGTATTTAGGCGATATGACATGAGCTCAAACTCTCCATCAGGAGGGATGAAAGAAATTGTCCTGTCATTTTCAAAACGGGAGAGACGGACGCACTGGTGAAATTTCACATCCTCTAACTCCACAGACTTACTTTTTCCACCTGTTTAAAGAAACCCTTAGCATCAAATACACTTAAAAACAAACACAGTAACATAGTTAAGTCCATTGTGGTTCTTCCAGTGTGCCCAGTTGTCTCTGCCTACTATGGCATGAGATCCCTGATGTTTTTCACCAGCAACCTCACTATCTGTCCCAGGCATACCTGAGTTCCATCACTGTTTTGGTTCCTACTACCTTCCCATCAGGAAGAATTTTCTCAGAAACGTCTCCATTTCTAAATAACAAGCAAGACTTACTCAGGGTCCAGGATGAAGCTCATTAGGCTGTGACAAACAAGGAAACCATTTTTATTCTTTTGTCTGCTTAGGGTATAATTTCTTTATTGTGGGGGGACCGAAGAGTTCATTTATTCTAAAATACACACGGTCCAATTCTACCTAATTATTTAACAAAAGGAGTCAAGCTATTTTATGCAGTATAATATATTTATTGACAAGTAAGCCAACTAAGGTTAACTTTAGAGACAACTGTATAAGTGACTGCTCTTTAACCTGCTACAAACTAAATATCAAGAAAGATTATTACTTTTAAACGTTTTCCCCTTTTATCTTCCACCTGCACGTAACTGGGAAGCAATTATGTGATCTAAAAGGAGTGGGACTTCCTTTTCACAGTGAAGTTCACAAACATGCAACAATACAGAAACAATCACCTGGTGTCCAATTTCATTTTTGACAGAAGTAGGCATGGGTTGCTTTCAGTGGCAGAAATAGTGAAATTTAGTCTTACCTGCTAATTTCCTATAAGTCCTGCCAGACCAGTCCAGAAAAGATGGGAGTGATCATCCCAGTTCCAGAGTCAGAGCAGAAACCAGCAAAGTATTTGATTTATTTCATCATCCCCAGTTTCGACATCAGATTTTACACTTGACCCAAAGTCTTAAGAATTCTTTCCATTATGTGCCCGTCTCTTCTGTGGGTCTAAAGCGGCTACCCAGATACTCAAAAAATTGAATGGGCTCCAGATTGCTTTACGCAAAATTCACCACACAGCCCAGCTCCTGCAAGACCTGTGGTAGATGCACTAAAATGCCTTCCCAGTGCAAAGCCACTGCCACGACAAACATCACTTTCAAGGAGGTTCTTGGGGCCTTAGCCAAATTGAACAGCAATGACTAGAACTGAAGTAACCCCCAAAGAATCAAAGTGCAGGAACTGAATTGTCCCTCCTGATAGGAAGCATATTTTTGCATTCCATTAAATCTAGGACATAAAAAATAAAAACCTACACCCACAATTCATGCCATCCTCATGAACTTCAGAGTTTTCCATTCAGAACTGACACACCTGCAACACATTGTAGACATGCTTCAAGTCCAAGATGGGCCAGAAAGTACCTTCTTTCTTGAGATTCATACAATACAATCAAATACCTTTCCTGCCTCGCTCCAACTCTGGAACTGGGATCTTTTCTGGACTGGTCTTGAATAATACGGAATAATTCACTTAAGAATTATGTCCTTGGATTATTGCAAGCAGTTCTCAAATATGTTCTCAAACTGTAGAAGTGACTGCTCACAAAAGCCAAACTTTACAATTGTGTATTCAAGCATGCCTTCCAATACAAGCTTGAGCATTACAGCAGATGTCCCAGGAGCTTCTCCCCTCCTCCACATGCCATTTAGGTGTTTGCTTAGACAACAGCCAGAGGCCAGTTATACATAATTATTAACTCAATAGAGAGAAGGATAGCACCTGTGCAAAGGATAAACACAGGATAATGGTGAAAGTGAATACAGGAATGTTACAGTTTAGAGTCCTAGTGCCTAATATACTACTGAGAAAAAGTACTTCTACCTATCTATGGGCTACAGAAGGCTGGGACCAGAGCAACTTTATCTTCATATGTAAGACGGCCCAATCCCACTTTCTCCTATAAAACACCAGAAAGAAAAAAAGAAAAAAAAAAACCAGAAGAGATATGATTCTTCAGTTTCACTACTCAGATCGCACAAACCAGTCAGTTATGCTACTCTTTGCCAGAAAGGCACCTATCATTGCCACTCATACCAGAAACACAGCATTTTATTTTTAGAACTGAATAGTCTTAACAACAAATTCTAGGGTGTTATTAAAAGTTCCTGTTCAGTAAAAAGCTTCTTACCGGCACAGCCAGTGCAAGCGTGCTAGGTGCCCTAGGTGAATCTTATAGCCTTGCATTTCTCCCCTCTCCCCCCTACACAATTAAAAGTATGCATTTATAAGATTTTATATGAAGGAAACATATCACTTACAATATGTCCTCCTTTAAAAAGGAGATAGAGCAGCTTTTAAACTAGAACAAAGGGGAAAGACAACAGTCGCTCAGCAGCGCATGGTTCGGAGAGAGGTATCTTCACAGGATACTAATGATGCATTAGAATTAGGGCATCCCAACAGTGAGGTTCCATTAATAAGAAAAGTAGTCCAAGTGCCTGTAACTAAAAACTCACCTGAGCTAAAAAATTCTAGCTTATCCCTATCAATTAAAAAGCAGAATGAAAATACAAACAAAAAACAAACTTTGAAATGTTTGTATGCTAATGCCAGAAATCTAAGAAGTAAGATGGGAGAATTAGAATGTATAGCAGTAAATGATGACAGACTTAATTGGCATCTCAGAGACATGGTGGAAAGAGGATAACCAATGGGACAGTGCTATACCGGGGTACAAATTATATCACAATGACAGAGAGGAGCACCCGGGAGAAGGTGTGGCGCTTTATGTCCGGGATGGCATAGAGTCCAACAGGATAAACATCCTGCATGAGACTCAATACAAAATTGAATCTTTATGGTTAGAAATCCCTTGTGTGTCGGGGAAGTCTATAGTGATAGGGGTATACTACCAACCACCTGGTCAAGATGGTGAGATGGACAGTGAAATGCTAAGAGAAATTAGGGAAGCTAACCAAATTGGTAGTGCAGTAATAATGGGAGATTTCAATTACCCCAATATTGACTGGGTAAATGTATCGGGACACGCCAGAGAGATAATATTCCTGGATGGAATAAATGATAGCTTTATGGAGCAATTGGTTCAGGAACCAATGAGAGAGGGAGCAATTTTAGATCTAATTCTCAGTGGAGCACAGGACTTGGTGAGAGGGGTAACGATGGTGGGGCCGCTTGCAATGGTGATCATAATATGATCAAATTTGATTTAATGACTGGAAGAGGAACAGTGTGCAAATCCAAGGCTCTCATGCTAAACTTTCAAAAGGGAAACTTTGATAAAATGAGAAAAATTGTTAGAAAAAAACTGAAAGGAGCAGCTACAAAAGTAAAAAAATGTCCAAGAGGCGAGGTCATTGTTAAAAAAATACCATTCTAGAAGCACAGTCCAGATGAATTCCATACATTAAGAAAGGTGGAAAGAAGGCAAAACGATTAACGGCATGGTTAAAAGGGGAGGTGAAAGAAGCTATTTTAGCCAAAAGATCTTCATTCAAAAATTGGAAGAAAGATCCAACAGTGTAGCAGGAAGTGATCCTGTAGAAAGGGTCTGGCTCTCCAGGTGATGTATTGTCCTCTCGCACTGAGGACAAATCTCCCAGGGCTACTGCCCAGGAGGGAAGGGTTAAGCCGGCCATCATAGTTGGTGATTCAATTATTAGAAATGTAGATAGCAGGGTGGCTGGTGGACGTGAGGACCGCCTGGTAAACTTGCCAGCCTGGTGCGAAGGTGGCAGACCTCAGGCGTCACCTAGATAGGATTATAGACAGTGCTGGGGAGGAGCCGGCTGTCGTGGTACATATGGGCACCAACGACATAGGAAAATGTGGGAGAGAGGTTCTGGAAGCCAAATTTAGGATTTTAGGTAGGAAGCTGAAATCCAGAACCTCCAGGGTGGCTCTCTGAAATGCTTCCTGTTCCACGTGCAGGTCCCCAGAGGCAGGCAGAGCTCCAGAGTTTCAATGCGTGGATGAGATGATGGTGCAGGGAAGAGGGATTCAGCTTTGAAAGGAACTGGGGAAACTTTTGGGGAAAGGGGAGACTTTTCCGAAAGGACGGGCTCCACCTTAACCAGAGTGGAACCAAGCTGCTGGCACTAACTTTCAAAAAGGAGATAGAGCAGCTTTTAAACTAGAACAAGAGGGAAAGCAGTCACTCACCAGTGCATGGTTCGGAGAAATGTATCCTTGAAGGATACTAATGAAACAGGAGAGTTAGGGCATCCCAACAGAGAGGTTCCATCAAAAGCAAACATAATTCATATGCCTATATGTAAAAAATCACCAAAGCTAATGATTTCCGAATTATCCCAAACAACTGAAAAGCAGGTTGTTAAAACAAGCAAAAACCCCACTTTGAAATGTCTGTATGCCAATGCCAGAAGTCTAAGAAGTAAGATGGGAGAGTTAGAGTGTATAGCAGCAAATGATGAGATTGACATAATTGGCATCACAGAGACTTGGTGGAAGGAGGATAACTAATGGGACAGTGCTATATCAGGGTACAAATTGTATCGCAATGATAGGGAGGATCAACTTGGTGGGGGGTGTGGCACTATGTCCGGGAGGGTATAGAGTCTAACAAGATAAAGATCATACAAGAGACTAAATGCTCAGTAGAATCTATATGGGTAGAAATCCCATGTGTGTTGGGTAAGAGTATAGTGATAGGAGTATACTACCGTCCACCTGGACAAAATGGTCAGACAGATGATGAAATGCTAAGAGAAATCAGGGAAGCAAACCAATTTGGCAGTGCAATAATAATGGGAGATTTCAATTACCCCAATATTGACTGGGTAAATATAACATCAGGACTTGCTAGAGACAAAGTTCCTGGATGTAATAAATGATTGCTTCATGGAGCAATTGGTTCAGGAACCAACAAGAGGGAGCTATTTTAGATTTAATTCTTAGTGGAACGCAAGATTTGGTGAAAGAAGTAATGGTGGTGGGCCACTTGGCAACAGTGATCATAACATGATCAAATTTAAACTAATAACTGGAAGGGGGACAATAAGTAAATCTGCAGCTCTAACACTAAATTTTAAAAAGGGAAACTTTGATAAAATGAGGAAAATAGTTAGAAAAAAACTGAAAGGTGCAGCTGCAAAGGTTAAAAGTGTTCAACAGGCTTGGACATTGTTTAAAAATACAATCCTAGAGTCGCAGTCCATATATATTCCGCGCATTAAGAAAGGTGGAAGGAAGGCAAAACAATTACAGTCATAGTTAAAAGGTGAGGTGAAAGAGGCTATTTTAGCCAAAAAAAACATCCTTCAAAAATTGGAAGAAGGATCCATCTGAAG
Organism: Rhinatrema bivittatum; assembly: GCF_901001135.1. NCBI lineage: Eukaryota > Metazoa > Chordata > Amphibia > Gymnophiona > Rhinatrematidae > Rhinatrema > Rhinatrema bivittatum. Next base: position 247,512,682 of record NC_042622.1, read on the forward strand.
AAAATAGGATAAAACATAAGCATTGTCGAGGTAAGTGTGAAACATTGATAAGACAGGCGAAGAGAGAATTTGAAATGATGTTTTCCATAGAGGCAAAAACTCATAATAAAAACTTTAAATATATCCAAAGCAAAAAACCTGTGAGGGAGTCGGTTGGACCATTAGATGACAGAGGGGTTAAAGGGGCTCTTAGGGAAGATAAGGCCATTGCAGAAAGACTAAATGAATTCTTTGCCTCCGTGTTTACTAATGAGGATGTTGGGGAGATACCAGTTCCAGAGATGGTTTTCAGGGGTGATGACTCAGACGAACTGAAGGAAATCACTGTGAACCTCGAAGATGTAGTAGGCCAGATTGACAAACTAAAGAGTAGCAAATCACCTGGACCGGATGGTATGCAACCTAGGGTACTGAAGGAACTCAAATATGAAATTTCTGATCTATTAGTTAAAATTTGTAACTTTTCATTAAAATCATCCATTGTACCTGAAGACTGGAGGGTGGCCAATGTAACCCCAATATTTAAAAAAGGCTCCATGGGCGATCCGGGTAACTATAGACCAGTGAGCCTGACTTCAGTGCCGGGAAAAATAGTGGAAACTATTCTCAAGATCAAAATCGTAGAGCATATAGAAGGACATGATTTAATGTGACACAGTCAACATGGATTTACCCAAGGGAAGTCTTGCCTAACAAATCTGCTTCATTTTTTTGAAGGGGTTAATAAACATGTGGATAAAGGTGAACCGGTAGATGTAGTGTATTTGGATTTTCAGAAAGCATTTGACAAAGTCCCTCATGAGAGGCTTCTACGAAAACTAAAAAGTCATGGGATAGGAGGTGGTGTCCTTTCGTGGATTACAAACTGGTTAAAAGACAGGAAACAGAAAATAGGATTAAATGGTCAATTTTCTCAGTGGAAAAGGGTAAACCATGGAGTGCCTCAGGGATCTGTACTTGGACTGGTGTTTATTTTATATATATATATATATATATATATGATCTGGAAAGGAATACGACGAGTGAGGTTATCAAATTTGCAGATGATACAAAATTATTCAGAGTAGTTAAATCACAAGCAGACTGTGATACATTACAGGAGGACCTTGCAAGACTGGAAGATTGGGCATCCAAATGGCAGCTGAAATTTAATGTGGACAAGTGCAAGGTGTTGCATATATAGGGGAAAAATAACTCTTGCTGTAGTTACACAATGTTAGGTTCCATATTAGGAGCTACAACCCAGGAAAAAGATCTAGGCATCAGTGGATAATACTTTAAAATCGTCGGCTCAATGTGCTGCAGCAGTCAAAAAAGCAAATAGAATGGTAGGAATTATTAGGAAAGGAATGGTTAATAGAACGGAAAATGTCATAATGCCTCTGTATCGCTCCATGGTGAGACCGCACCTTGAATACTGTGTACAATTCTGGTCACTGCATCTCAAAAAAGATATAGCTGCGATGGAGAAGGCGCAGAGAAGGGCAACCAAAATGATAAAGGGGATGGAACAGCTCCCCTATGAGGAAAGGCTAAAGAGGTTAGGGCTGTTCAGCTTGGAGAAGAGACGGCTGAGGGGGGGATATGATAGAGGTCTTTAAGATCATGAGAGGTCTTGAACGAGTAGATGTGACTCGGTTATTTACACTTTCGAATAATAGAAGGACTAGGGGGCATTCCATGACGTTAGCAAGTAACACATTTAAGACTAATCGGAGAAAATTCTTTTTCACTCAACGCACAATAAAGCTCTGGAATTTGTTGCCAGAGGAGGTGGTTAGTGCAGTTAGTGTAGCTGGGTTCAAAAAAGGTTTGGATAAGTTCTTAGAGGAGAAGTCCATTAACGGCTATTAATCAAATTTACTTAGGGAATAGCCACTGCTATTAATTGCATCAGTAGCATGGGTTCTTCTTAGTGTTTCGGTAATTGCCAGGTTCTTGTGGCCTGGTTTTGGCCTCTGTTGGAAACAGGATGCTGGGCTTGATGGACCCTTGGTCTGACCCAGCATGGCAATTTCTTATGTCTTAAGAAAATAGGATAAAGCATAAACGTTGGCAAGTTAAATTTAAGACATTGATAAGACAGGCTAAGAGAGAATTTGAAAAGAAGTTGGCTGTAGAGGCAAAAACTCACAGTAAAAACTTTTTAAAATATATCCGAAGCAGAAAGCCTGTGAGGGAGTCAGTTGGACCGTTAGATGATCGAGGGGTTAAAGGGGCACTTAGAGAAGATAAGGCCATCGCGGAAAGATTAAATGATTTCTTTGCTTCGGTGTTTACTGAAGAGGATGTTGGGGAGGTACCTGTAATGGAGGTAGACCTGATTGACAAACTGAAGAGTAGTAAATCACCTATACCGGATGGTATACACCCCAGAGTTCTGAAGGAACTAAAAAATGAAATTTCAGACCTCTTAGGAAAAATTTGTAACCTATCATTAAAATCATCCATTGTACCTGAAGACTGGAGGATAGCAAATGTAACCCCAATATTTAAAAAGGGCTCTAGGGGCGATCCGGGAAACTACAGACCGGTTAGCCTGACTTCAGTGCCAGGAAAAATAGTGGAAAGTGTTCTAAACATAAAAATCACAGAACATATAGAAAGACATGGTTTAATGGAACAAAGTCAGTATGACTTTACCCAGGGCAAGTCTTGCCTCACAAATCTGCTTCACTTTTTTGAAGGAGTTAATAAACATGTGGATAAAGGTGAACCGGTAGATGTAGTGTACTTGGATTTTCAGAAGGCATTTGACAAAGTTTCTCATGAGAGGCTTCTAGGAAAAGTAAAACGTCATGGGATAGGTGGCGATGTCCTTTAGTGGATTACAAAGTGGCTAAAAGACAGGAAACAGAGTAGGATTAAATGGACAATTTTCTCAGTGGAAGGGAGTGGACAGTGGAGTGCCTCAGGGATCCGTATTGGGACCCTTACTTTTCAATATATTTATAAATGATCTGGAAAGAAATACGACAAGTGAGATAATCAAATTTGCAGATGACACAAAATTGTTCAGAGTAGTTAAATAACAAGCAGATTGTGATAAATTGCAGGAAGACCTTGTGAGACTGGAAAATTGGGCATCCAAATGGCAGATGAAATTTAATGTGGATAAGTGCAAGGTGATGCATATAGGGAAAAATATTCATGCTATAATTACACAATGTTGGGTTCCATACTAGGTGCTACAACCCAAGAAAGATCTAGGTGTCATAGTGGATAACACATTGAAATCGTCTGTTCAGTGTGCTGCGGCAGTCAAAAAAGCAAACAGAATGTTGGGAATTATTAGAAAGGGAATGGTGAATAAACGGAAAATGTCATAATGCCTCTGTATCGCTCCATGGTGAGACCGCACCTCGAATACTGTGTACAATTCTGGTCGCCGCATCTCAAAAAAGATATAATTGCGATGGAGAAGGTACAGAGAAGGGCTACCAAAATGATAAGGGAAATGGAACAGCTCCCCTATGAGGAAAGACTAAAGATGTTAACATTTTTTAGCTTGGAGATGAGATGGCTGAGGGGGGATATGATAGAGATGTTTAAAATCATGAGAGGTCTAGAACGGGTAGATGTGAATCGGTTATTTACTCTTTCAGATAGTAGAAAGACTAGGGGGCACTCCATGATTTTAGCATGGGGCACATTTAAAACTAATCGGAGAAAGTTCTTTTTTACTCAACGCACAATTAAACTCTGGAATTTGTTGCCAGAGGATGTGGTTAGTACAGTTAGTATAGCTGTGTTTAAAAAAGGATTGGATAAGTTCTTGGAGGAGAAGTCCATTACCTGCTATTAAGTTCACTTAGAGAATAGCCACTGCCATTAGCAATGGTAACATGGAATAGACTTTTTGGGTACTTGCCAGGTTCTTATGGCCTGGATTGGCCACTGTTGGAAACAGGATGCTGGGCTTGATGGACCCTTGTCTGACCCAGTATGGCATGTTCTTATGTTCTTATGTATTTAGAGACTTTTATTGCTGATAAATCTGTTAGTATATAGGGGGAGAGTTAATGATTGAGGTTATAAGTACATTTGTTTAATACTGGGCCTTGGAGCATATGCTATAAGTTTAGTTTTTTCTTCTGTTTTTCCCTTAAAGCTCTATTAGATGAGGACTTGTTTTTGATGCACACAGTTATTTATGTTTTTTGTTTTCTTTATTGTATATTGTTAGAGGCATGCATATATTTCCTTTATTATTTTCATGTATAATGTGAAAAATTCAATAAAATAAAAAAAAAAGTGATTGCCAGCATCAGATTTTATTGTCTGTAGAGGTAGACTTAGGTTTCAGGCAACAAATAACATGCACATTAAAATATCTACACAAATACGCTGTATAAAACACACTACACTTACGGCCTGTGTTTTCAAAGAGAACTTTATCATTTAAGCCAAGTCGCAGCTCTGGCATTCCCGAGAGGAACACCCTCATTTTAATGGATCCCACAATCTCACTGCGCAGCACATTTCCATTGGCACTAACCTAGATGCAGAAGAAAGGAGAGAAGTACATTTAACTTTATTGGCAAAAACTGCCTTCAGCACCTTCCATCAGAAAATTGTACCAGCTTGAGGGACAAAAAGATGCAGAGACATTAACCTAACTCTGCATAAATTTTTACATAAACTGTACCAATAGTAATTCAGCACCAGCAGCTTATGAATTAAATAAAAGTTAGCACACATATTTGCCTTAACCTGCACCTAAAATGTTTGCATATGTTTTCGACAGTTGCCTTGTAGGCCACATATCCCAGCATACAAAGCTGTGACAAGCTTAACATAATGCATAGCTTAAGTTGCTATAAGAGAGGCCATCTCACCCTACCTCTCACCCACCCACTCCACAGTTCCTGCTTCTCTTATATAGATTATTAGCAGGACAGAGGTCTGACTCCTGTAGCTTTTACCAATTAGATAAGTTATCTATAAACTAGCTTCCTCTTCATCCAGCCAGACCAGTCCAGACACATGGGTCATACTCCCTGTCAGCAGATGAAGACAGAACAGGTTTGCTGACATCATGGCATTTAGGGTCCCGTGTTGACCTCAGCCTGCCATTATTCTCTGTCTCCAGCAGATGATAGGCAAGTATCCTGTGAAGTAACTGAGTCCTGGTTTGGGATGGGTGAAGAAACAGCTGCAGGATTTAGCTGCTCCTGGAGTGATTAGTGTTAAGACTTTCTTCCCTGGTTGAACTGCTCCTAGGGCGATAGCTGTTGGACTTCCTCCCCTAGTTGAGCTTAGCCTTTCAGCCAGGGGGCTGCCTTGTGGTACAGGCCTCCTTCTCTCAAAACTGAAACTGCCCCTCCCTCCTCTGGATTTCTCTATTTCCATGGTCTCTTCTCCCTGGAAAAAAAAAAAAAGGGGGGGTTTCCTTCCTTTTGTTCTGGCCTTACTAATTAAGTACAAAAAAAAAAAAAGGAAACAGACAGGATGCACTGGCAGAAGCAGAATGCTGCTAATAGACTATATCAGCTCAGAAGTAGGAGACCAGGTATATATTTCTTTATTTTTTTTTTTTGATAGGACAGTAGTAAGCAGAAGGTTAACGGGACTGGCTGCTCCTGCAGAGCATAGAAAGAGAAACCCCGAGTGTGGTATATGTCTGGAGCACAGCAGATTTCAGCAAGGGACAGAAGCATATGCCAATCTTGTGAGGAGCGAGAGCGCTATTTGTAATTTGGGGGGGGGGGGGGCGCCGATTCAGCCCTGGAGCAGCATCTCGGTGCATTTGCCACAGACAAGTTTGCCTTTAGCTTCTAGCCATAAAAGGCCAAGAAAGCAAACTGAAGAAGATCTGATAGAGGAAAAATCCTTCAGATCTGATCCTTCCTTAGGGATTGTCAAAACAAAAAAAACCTTATGGAAGTGATGAGATGGGGGGGGTATTCCCCCAGGGATGACTACCACTCATATGATTTGCCTATTTCATAAAGGAAGAGCTACCTAGTTTGAGATCTCAATCTTTGCAACTTTGGATACTGCAGAGGCAAAGGACCCAAATTCTGTAGAAGACCCTATAATGGAAGATTTGCAAAATCCTTCCAAATCATTTCCACTGCACAGGTCCATAACAGTTGATTTCTTGAGCGTGTGATTCTCCAGAAGCCAGTTTTAACAATGGAAAGGCAATGACTAAACTTTATCCCTGAATGCACAGGAGAGGGAGAAACTGAAGGTTCCTAAGATAGATGTGCTTGTTTGTGTGGTCACTACAAGAACCACTATTCCTGTTGAAGATAATGTGTCCCTTAAGGCTGCTTAGGATAGCAGGACTGAATCTGCCCTTAAGCACACTTTTGAAGCCGCCAATCTAGCCCTTAAAGTGGCTGTGTATAGCGTCACCGTGGCTAGAGCCGAACTGCGACTGACTCAGCATATACAGGTCTTCCTTAAGATTCTGTGGCAGCCTATTTGGCACGTCTCATGATTTGATTCAGGCTATGGCTGGAAGTATGGCCTCTATTGAGGCAGCAACACATTTGTTGTGGCTGTATAACTGGATGGCAGAATCCATATGCATGAGTCAGTTGCTTACATTTTCTTTAAAGAGGAACCTTCTCTTTTGATGAGGACCTAGACAAATTTGTGAAGACCTTGGGAGAATCTAAGTCATCAAGGTTAAAAAAGGATAAGCCCAAAGGGATTTCGAAGACTATTACAACTAGAAGTCAGTTTTGTGACCCAAAACATGGAAGATCAAGATCATCAGATAACCAAATGATCTAGACTCTATAGTACAGGAGAGCCAAAAACAGGCCAGATTTTCAGGATATTCATACTAAATATGCATAAAATAAATGTGCATATAATGGAGGTAGTATACTTCCTGTTATCCCTTTTTGCTCAATTGTTAAAGATCCTGCATTTTGAGCTTTTGTAAACCGTTATGATGGCTTTACCGAATGACGGTATATAAAACTCATCAAATAAATAAATAAATAGTAGTGCATGAAAAGCTCTCATGCAGATTCATTGTGGATATCCTGAAAACCTGGCCTGTTTGTAACTAGAGGACTGGAGTTGGCCAACCCTGCTACAATACTTGTCAATCCTTTTGGAACGATTAAAAAATAAAATAAATAAAAAAAGACAAAGACACAAGCCTGGGTCATCAAAAACAATGAAGTTTTGACGACCCAGTCTTTGGCTCAGGAGGTAGGCAGGTGATTATCAGCATTTTTCCAGATCTGTCCCCAAATTACATCAGATCACAGAGTTCTGGGGGTAGTCAGGGATATGCCCTTGAGCTTTCCTGTTCTATTTCAGACACTTTTATGGTTTTCCCTTGTCAATCTGCTCGAAAAATGGATGCAGAGCAGGTAGCTCTCAAGCATCTGCTGCTATTAGAGGTAGTAGTCCTACTTCTGCTCTCTCAACGAGGCAAGGGAAGGTACTCAATCTACTTCATAGATCCAAAGGAGGATACGTTTGGCTCCATATTAGATCTGAAAATCAAAGTTCTGAAGGTGACATTTCAAAATGAAAACCTTAATATCAGTTATGGAAGCAGTGAGGCAAGGGGAATTCTCAATGTCCTTGGATTTGATGGACGTGTATCTGCATATTATGATGAGAGAAAGGATGATCAGCAATATAGGAAAATTGGTTCTTACCTGCTAATTTTCGTTCCTGTAATACCATAGACCAGTCCAGACCAGTGGGTTATGCACTCCCACCAGCAGATGGAGGCAGAACACAAAACGTCAAGGCACAGCTATATAACCTTAGTGCCAACTGCAGTTCCTCAGTATTGGTTGATCCCCAAGCAAAAAAACCACTGAAACTAACTTTAAACAACCTTAAACATCTATTCACACCGAACAAGGCGAACATCAAAAAACAGGAGGGTTAGATTCCCCTAAGGTTGGAAATCCTACCCGTCTCAGTATCAGAATAAAGAGTACTTCAACACGGTAGCTCACCTAAGGGGTCAGCCCATCTTTCGGCAGTCACGTCTGGGCAGGCCTCTGGACTGATCTGTGGTATTACATGAACGAAAATTAGTAGGCAAGAACCAATTTTCCTTTCCTGGACATACCCAGATTAGTCCAGACCAGTGGGATGTACCAAAGCCACATTACTCTGGGGGAGGGGGGGGGAATCCCGAAAGACCCGAAGCATTCATTCCCCAAAATTGGAGTCCTCCGGCGCTTTAACATCCAAGCGGTAATGCTTGGAAAAGGTATGCAGAGAGGGCCAAACCGCAGCTCTATATATCTCCTGTGGCAAAACCAGCTGGCACTCCACACAAGAGTCTGCTTGTGCCTGCGTCGAATGTGCTGTCAAGCCGATCGGGACGGAGCAGCCGTTGCAAATGTATGCTGAAGCAATGGTCTCCTTCAGCCACCTAGACAGAGTGGCCTTGAATGCCTTGTTCCCTCGCCTAGGACCACCAAACAGAACAAATAAATGATCCGATTTCCGGAAGGGACTGGTGATCTTCAAATAGTGCAATAGAATCCGACGCACATCCAACAAATGCAGGTCTCTATCTGTTGTCAAATCGCGGAACCAGTCTGGGAAGCCAGAGAGCTCTACCAACTGATTAACAAGAAATGCCGACACCATGCATAAAGACACTCTGTCCGCTGAAAACCGCAAAAACGGATCCCGGCAGGACAGAGCCTGCAATTCAGAAATGCGCCTCGCTGAACTAACAGCCACTAAGAAGACAGTCTTCAGGGTCAGGTCCTTGAGAGAAGCCTGACCCACTGGCTCAAAGGGCAGTACAGACCAAGCCCATAGGACGAGGTTCGAGTTCCACTCTGGGCACAGTTTCCGAACAGGTGGCTTCAAATGCTTGACCATTCAGGAAGCGAACCACATCGGGGTGGCAGGCCGGGGATCTGCTATTCGTCCCCTTAAAACATCCCAGAGCTTAAAACTGAACGCGTAGGGAACTGTATGTTAGGCCCTTGGAGAGACCCTGCTGTAGAAAAGCCAGACTATGAGGGACGGGCGCCAACCCTGGCCCCATCCCCTGTTGCGCACACCAGGACTCTAACACTGTCCAGACTCGCACGTACGCCATGGAAGTGGAAGGGCGCCTGGCCTGTAACAACGTGGCAATCACCGGCTATGAATACCCCTTCAATCGCAAATGCCGCCTCTCAAAAGGCAAGCCGTGAGAGAAGCAGCGATCCTCCCGATCCGAGAAGATGGGACCCTGAATCAACAGGTCCAGTAAATGCGCCAGCCGTACCAGATCTGCAAACCAAGGGTGACGTGGCCACTCCGGAGCCACCAGCACTACTTGACCTCAGTGCTGTTCCACTCGTCTGAGGATTCGACCGATGAGAGGCCAAGGGGGAAAGGCGTACAACAGATTCCTGTCAGCCATTTGGACATCAGGGCGTTGAGACCTACCAACCCCATCTCCTTCCGTCAACTGAAAAAAAAACATGTCGCCTTCACGTTGAGACGGGTCGCCATGAGGTCCAACTGGGGAGTCCCCCATCTGGCACAAATGAGGTTCCACGCCTCTTGTCAGCTCCCACTCTCCTGGATCCAGCTGTTGCCTGCTGAGGAAGTCCGCCTGGAGGTTGTACACGCCTGCCACGTGAGAGGCAGCAATGCCCTCCAGATGGCATTCGGCCCAGGTGAAGAGGAGATGAGCTTCTCGGGCTACGGCAGGGCTCTTTGTACCACCTTGGTGGTTGAGATACTCCACCGTGGTGGTGAAAACACTCAAGTCATCCGACCCTGCACCAGATCCAGAAATGATTCCAATGCCCTGCGCACTGCCCTGGTTTCTAGGCAGTTGATTGACCAAGCTCGTTCTGACTCCAACCACACGCCATGTGCCGCTCTGCCCAGACACACCGCACCCCAGCCTTGGAGGCTGTTGTCCGTGGACACTACTACCCAGTCTGGGGTTTTGAGGGGCATTCCTCTCTGCAGATTGGAATCCACTAGCCACCATGCCAGGCTGGATCTGGACTGCGAGGTCAGGGACAGCTGCACCTGATACTGCTCCGACACTGGGCTCCACCGGGACAGGAGCACTTGCTGAAATGGCCTCAAGTGAGCAAACACCCATGGGACGAGATCTAGCGTAGAGGCCATGGATCCCATTACCTGTAGATAGTCCCAGGCCATAGGAGTCTGCATCAATCTCAAGCAATTCACCTGCTGTTGCAATTTGCGCATCCGCTCCTCCATCAGAAACACCAGGCCCAGGTGAGTGTCGAAGCGAGCCCCTAGGTATTCCAGGACCTGGGAGGGAATCAGGTGACTCTTCGCAAGGTTGATCACCCACCCTAATGACTGCAGCATGTGGGTCACATGACGAATAGTTCATTGACAGTCTTCCTCCAACTTCGCCTAGAGGAGCCAGTCGTCGAGGTACGGGTGCACCAACACTCCTTCCCGCCAGAGGGCTGCCACAACTACCACCATCATCTTGGTGAAGGTGCGGGGTGCCGATGCCAGCCCAAAGGGGAGTGCACAAAACTGGAAATGCTGTCCCAGGATCGAGAACTGCAGGAAGTGCTGATGATCATTCCAGATCAGGATATGTAGGTAGGCCTCTGTGAGGTCCAAGGAGGCGAGGCACTCTCCCCCCCTTGCGCACCGCCGCAGTCAACATGCGCAGGGTTTCCATTCGAAAACACGGGACTTTCAGACTCTGGTTCACTTGCTGGAGGTCCAGAATGGGACGAAATGTCCCCTCTTATTTTGGCACCACAAAGTACTCCGAGTACTGTCCGGCCCCTTGATCTGCCTCTGGAACTGGAACGATGGCCTGCAGGCTTATCAGACAGCTTAGCATAGCCACCACGGTTCGCTTGTTTAGGGAAGAACAGCACGACACCAGGAAGGCGTTTCTGGGAGGGTGAGAAAATTCTAAGGCGTAACAGACGCGGATCACCTGCAGTACCCACTGGTCGGTCGTAATTCTTGCCCACTTCTTGTAGAATTGGGACAGCCGTCCCCCTACCACTGCCTCCAGGGAGTGGGTGCTCCTTTCATTGGGAGGCTTTGCCAGCTACAGCTCCCTGGCTGGAACCTCCTCTTGCTGCCTGGTTGGTTCCCCAAAAGGACTGTTGACATCCCAAGGAAGGCCTGGATCCATAGGAATCTCTGATCCGTGTCCTTGGGGAAAAGGCCTTCCAAAAGGGCTTTCTATCCTCCAGGAGCCTATTCCCTTTGGCTTCTCCCAGTGACTTTACCAGCTGGTTCAATTTCCTTACCAAAACAGGAGCTTCCCCCTGAAGGGAAGATTGCACAAAAAACGTGCTTTAGAAAAAGAGTCAGCCAACCAATTCCGGAGCCAACGCAAGTGTCAGGCCGCCACTGAAGAGACCATGGAACGCGCCGATGTCCGTACCAGGTCATACAGGGCATCCGCCGTGTAAGCCACCCCTGCCTCAAGGCGCACCACCTGCGCCTGGGATATGATCCCCAAGGCAGCCGGGTCCTGTGGTTGCTAAATCCAGGAATGGTAGTCTTCCTAGTAACAGTGGGTGGTCCGTAAGGGCTCCAAATGCTCTTCCAGCAGCAGATACAGCTTGGCCATGGCCCGTCCCACCTTGAAGCCGGCCTCTGGGGCATCCCACGCCCTGCTGATAAGCTTCTGAATTTTCTTCAGAATTGGGAAAGCTGAGGGGGGTCCTCGCAGCCCATCCAGGACCGGGTTGACCCCTTCGCTGTCCAAATCCTCCTGTGACAGTTGGAGCCCCAGTTCCTCCAGAACTTGGGGAATAAGGGGACGCAATTCCTCCTGCTTAAACAGCCTCAAAGGTTTGTTCTCTACCTCCATCTGCTGGTGGGAGTGCATAACCCACTGGTCTGGACTGATCTGGGTATGTCCAGGAACTTCATTTTACAACTCTGGAGGATCACTTCCATTTTTGAGCTTTGCCCTTTGGCTTGGCCACTGCCCCAAGGAACTTTTCTAAGGTGATGGTGGTGATAGCAGCTGTTCTTCTCAAGATGGTATTCTAATTCATCCATATCTAGATAAATGGCTGATTCAGGCAAAAACAATTCAGGAGAGCAAGGCTGCTATTGCCAGAGTGGTGCAATTCTTGCAAGTTCTTGGCTGGTCAACAAGAGCAAACAGATTGCATCCCAAGCCTTGGAATATCTGGGGGCACAATTCAATATAAGTTTAGGTCATCTGACCAAAGAAAGGCTCCAGAAGCTGCAGAGTAAAGCGAGGGCCTTGTTACGGTTTCAGAGTTCCACAGCCTGGGAATACCTTCAGAAGTTTGGTTAACCGACAGCATCATTGGGTGAGGGCTCATCCAAGACCCTTACAAAAGGCCTTGCTGTTGAAATAGTCTCAGGTATATTCCCAGAAGCTGCCACTGCCTGATCACGTAAAGAGGAATTTGGATTGGTGTCTGATTTCCAGAAATCAAGAGGAGAGAAGTAGATCTTGACTTCCCCTCAAGAATTACAATGTTGACCAATGTCTGCTCCTACGTTGAGGGTTGCACTATCAGGGTCAGGGGACTCAGAGCACTTAAATGCCGAGAGAGACCAGGTGGTTTATCAATCATTTGGAAATGAAGAAGATAAGGTTGGTGCTCCTACATTTTCCTCCTCTTTTAAGGAGTCGAGCAGTCAGAATTCTTTCAGACAATGTTCGTTATGAATGCATTTTATGTATGATGTTGGATACATTGTAAACCGGAGTGAAGGCACCCTGCTATACTTCGGTATATAAAAGAATCTAAATAAATAAATAAATAAATGTGATGCAGTAGAATACGTGAATCAATGAGGAAACAGAAGTTTTCATGTAATGCAAGAGGCAGGTCTTTTGATTAATTGTGCAAAGAAACATGCAAGGATGATTTCAGCAGTGCATATAGAAACATAGAAACATAGAAATGATGGCAGAAGACGACCAAACGGCCCATCCAGTCTGCCCAGCAAGCTTTCGCACTTGTTTTTTTCATACATAGCTGTTACTCTTGGCCCTTATAACTAACTTTTTGGTTCTATTTCTCTTCCACCCCCGCCATCAATAGATAGCAGTGCTGGTGCTGCATCTAAGTGAAGTATCTTGCTAATTGTTTAGGGGTAGTAACCGCCGTAATAAGCAAGATACTCCCACGCTTGTTTACCCAGCCTGTGCAATTCAGTCCTTATTGGTTGTCTGAATATAAATCCTCTTTTCTTCATTCCCCCTGCCATTGAAGCAGTGAGCTGCGCTGGATATGTATTCCAAGTGAAGTATCAGGCTTAATTGATTCTGGGTAGTAACCGCCGTAACAAACAAGCTACTCCCCTGCTTTTTTGTGGATGCAAATCCTTTTTTCCACATTTCCTACTGCCGTTGAAGAATAGAGCAATGTTGGTGTCGCATTAACAGTGTGTATGTTTATTGAATAAGGATATTAATCTCCAGGTAGTAGCCGTCATTCCCACAAGCCACCCCCATGCCTCTTCTCTTCATTCACATCCTCTAGACTTTATGGATCCACAGTGTTTATCCCACACAAGAGTAGAAAATCTGCAGGCTGATTTTCACAGCTGGAACTGAATCCAGAAGAATGGTCTGACTGAGGTGGTGTTCTCGCTGATAGTGAACAAATGGGGGGGGGGGGGGGGTGGCAGTAATAACTGATGATGGATTTGATGACTTTCAGCAGCAATGCCAAGATAAAGAACTTTTTCTGTCGAAAGAAGAAGGATTCATCAGAGTTGGATGCCCTGATCAGAAATGGCCAGTACAAGGCTTCTCTATTTCTGCCTTGGCCATTAGTGGGCAAAATTATGCATAGGATTTCCAAACATTAAGGCCTCATGATCTTAGTTGCTCCCAACTGGCCCAGATATCTATGTATGCATATCTGGTAAGGATATGAAAGAGGATCCAGTGGCATTTCCTTTGTCCAGTGGCCCATTCCATAGACTGGTGTTACAAGGGTAAAGAAGGTTTCTCTGTCGTTAGCATATGTGAGAGTCTGGAGGACCTTTGAGGACTGGCAAAGCAAGTAGAGTATCTGCCAAGAGAGCTTTATTAATATCAATTATGGACTTTCTGCAGAAAGATTTGAATAAAGGGTTAGTCCTAAATTCTTTAAAGGTACAGGGTAATGACTATTGCTTTTTACAGAGGTTATCTGCAGAGTAGATCATTGTCTTCTTATCCAGATGAGGCTCTGGCTCCTTTGGGGGCAGGGGGGTGAGATGAAACATTCAGACTCCTGTGAGAGAATTAGTCCCTGCCTGGGATCTGAACTTGGGCTCAGCTACATTTGGTATTGCCACTGGAAATTTGTAGAGCAGCAACTTGGTCTTTGTCACATTTCTTTTCAAAGCCTTGATATCAGAGCCAGGGAACAGACAGTTTTTGGCACATGGATTTTGAGCAGGTTGGTGGCGTCCCACCCAGTTGAGGGATAACTTGGATACATCGCAGGCATTGGGACTGATCTGCTAATGAAAGAGGAAGGAAACATTAGAAATTAACCTGGCAAGTTTCTTTCCTTGAATCCAGCCAGATTGATCCAGAAACTTGCCTATCTGCCAAGAATTAATCAGCTGGGCCACAGTTTGGTTCCTCTCGGGTAAGAAACTGTTGGTTTTTCTTTGAATGTTCTGAAGATTGTCTTGGTCTATTTTGTTTGTTTTTAATCTAAAATCGTTGCCTAGAAGCCATTTCGTTCTAAGGTTGGGGAGGTTGTCTCTTATCTTAGCTTGTTACAATGGAATACCGCAGACTGAGTGCAGCATGGGACCCTATAAAATGATGTCAGCAACCTGTTCTCTTTCTCCAGTCTGCTGGCTGTTGAGCACAACCCATGCATCTGGACTGATTTGGCTGGATTGCAGGAAAAAGATTCAGGTAAGATTACAATTTCTCCTTTTGAAACTGCTTTAAAAATTGTAAACTCTGGTGCTACTGGATTATCAACATTTAAACCTAAACTACCTCTAACCCACCTGGTTTAGTTCTTCCCAATCTTGGGCCTCAACCGTTTTTAACTCAATGTTGAGATTACTACCTGATAATCTCCTTTTCCTTAGTGTAGACAGATTGGACTCAGAACGAATGGGATAGTATCCGCGTGCTAGCAGTGGAGACGGATCTGACGTCAGCACGGGGTATAAATATCCCCACAGGAAGCGTAGCAACTCAGTAATCTTCCTTGCAAAAGCTGTTATGGATGTGGTGTACTGACGCTCAATGAAAAGGTGAAACAGGATTCCCCTGACCGACTGATAGTAGCTGGAGACCGCCAGCATTCACAACCGGAAGGCGTTGACACCTGGTAGAGTGTATGCTCTTATGGAAATAGATGACATGGCTTACCTTGAATCGGTGAAACCCATGTACACAGGCAGCTGGGCGGGATGCTGAGTCCATCTGTCTACACTAAGGAAAAGGAGATTATCAGGTAGTAATCTCAACATTTCCTGGCATGTAGCCAGATGGACTCAGAACGAATGGGATGTACAAAAGCTTTACTCCCAGCCTGGGTGGGAGGGCTGCCTGAGGACCATGTAGTACCGCCGCCCCCTCGCAAATGCCGAGTCCTCCCTAGCCTGGACATCCAGACGGTAGAACCTGGAAAAGGTATGGAGGGAGGACCATGTCGCCGCTTTACATATTTCTGCAGGCGACAGCATCCTGAATTCCACCCAGGATGCCGCTTGTGCTCTGGTAGAATGAGCCTTGACCTGTAGAGGCGAGACTTTCCAGCCTCTACGTAAGCTGCCTCTGATAACTTCTTTAATCCAGCGGGCGATGGTGGGCCGCGAGGGCCGCTTCACCTTGCTTCCTCCCGCTGTGCAGGACGAACAGATGGTCCGTCTTTCGTAGTTCTTGTGTCACTTCCAGATATCTGGGCAGCAATCTGCCAATGTCGAGATGGCGTAATAAACGCCCTTCTTCAGATTTCTTCAAACTTGCAGATGACACAAAATTGTTCCGAGTAGTTAAATCACAAGCAGATTGTGATAAATTGCAGGAAGACCTTGTGAGACTGGAAATTGGGCATCCAAATGGCAGATGATATTTAATGTGGATAAGTGCAAGGTGATGCATATAGGGAAAAATAACCCATGCTATAATTACACAATGTTGGGTTCCATATTAGGTGCTACAACCCAAGAAAGATCTAGGTGTCATAGTGGGTAACACATTGAAATTGTCGGTGCAGTGTGCTGCGGCAGTCAAAAAAGCAAACAGGGGAGAGCGGTGACGTCACCCGCTGCGATGGCCGCTTGAGATCTCGGCTCTCCCCTCCTCTCCGACGGATCCTCATCCATCGGGGCGCCATCCGACTTAAAATTACCCTCACACATTGTGCCAGAGCGCAGGAGTGACAGCAATGGCAGCAGCACGGAAAAAACCAGATCTGAATAGGTTTTCGTTTACAGCCGCGGCGGCAGCAGCCACCCTCGAGGAAGATGACAAGATGGCGCCGGCCCGCGAAAATGATACGGGATTGGCATCCTAGGCGGCGAAATCGGTTGAGGAGAGTGGGGCAGAGGTGCCCACCAGGCAAGAGTTTCGGGAGTGGTTTCTGGACCTAAAGGGGGATATGGCCCGGTATCGGGAAGAGCTGGGGGCCATGATAGCAGGTATGCGGACAGACATCCGGGAGCTGGAACGGAGGGCTGATGAAAATGAGCAAGGGCTGGAAGAACTGCATTCTGACCTGGATGGGGTGAGAGAAGAGCAGGATCGAGCGCGTGAGGCACAGGAGGAATTGCAAATTCATGTGGAAGATTTGGAAAATAGAGCCCGGAGGGTTAATCTCAGATTCCGTGGAGTTCCGGAGGGGGAGGAATTTAGAGACTGCTCTCAGGTAGTACAAGACATTTGTACCTTTCTTTTGGATCCGGAGGGCACAGCGGCTGAAGTGAGGGAAGTGGTTCTGGAGCGGGCTCATAGAGCATTGGGAAACCCGAGGAATAATCAATCCAGAGACATTGTGGCTTGCTTTCATAGCTTCCAAGTAAAGGAAAAGGTAGCACACGCTGCAAGGGCCAAGGGGACCATTTATGGAAGGAGCATAAAATTGAGGGTTTTCCAAGACTTAGCATTATCAACTATCAAGAAAAGAAGAGAATTCCGGGACATTATCAATATTTTGAGATCACAAAATGTAAAGTACAGATGGCTGTTCCCTTTTGGATTACAATTTGCCATTAAGGGGGGTCCAAACTCGAGTCCATAAGGTTATGGAGGCAGAAGACACTACTACGAGAGGCTGGTATGGTACCAACTGGTTCGGTGAGTCGAGGTGCCATCACGTCAGCAAACACTCTTCGGAAAGAGGGAAGACCTCGATGGGAAGCGAGTGGAAAAGGGAGATCGACGGTTATGCAGAAGATCTGGAGGCCCGAAGGACCTAGAAGAACCGGGATAAGAGCTCTACAATCAAGTGTCCCGGTTGGAAAGTATATGCCTTGGCAAGTGAACTTTGCAAGGGCATTTGTGGTTAAAGTTTAGTGCTGTCTAGTTCTGGGACAGTATTAAGTTATATTTGAGGGTTTTAAGATGATTGGATGGGGAACGTTGACATCCCTAACAGTTGATATTGTTTTATCTATTGTGTTCATAAGGGGGATGGAGGGGGAGGGGGGGAGCGTATCTTCAGGGTCGGGGGGTGACGTCAGGCCTCTCATGGAGATATCTCACTTAGGTGTGAGAGTGGAAGGAGGGGGGGAGGGGAGTGGGTGGGCGGGGGAGGTGGGGAGGAAATTGCACATGTGGTCCGGTGTTACCTCATTAGGCGAGGAAGTTGTGGGATTCTACGGTGGTTGGCTGTTACAGAATATCTGCTAGTGGGAATGAGCATGGGGTGTTTTGGGGAGCCAGGTAATATGGCCATGGGGGCGTTGAAAATTGTATCACTCAATGTGAAAGGACTGAATACGTATCATAAAAGACAACTGCTTGGAAGGGAAATGCGTCATTTAAGAGCAGATATCGTGTTTACCCAAGAAACACATATTAAAAAATGACATGAGAGGCTACTACATTTCAAAGGTTTTCAGCAAGTCTTTCATGCCTCTGCTTCGGTGCGCCATAAGTATACTGGAGTAGGAATTATGATGGCCAGCCATATAGCGGCTGATGTGGTGTCCGTGGTTAAAGACATTGAAGGGAGATATATCTTAGTGAAAGTTAAAATGGATGAGGGTCTATTTACGTTTATGAATGTGTATGCCCCTAATGCGGATCAGGTCCCCTTTTTTCACAAGCTCTCTAAAATTATAAGTGACTGGACGGAAGGTAGGCTAATTGTGGGAGGGGATTTTAATAGCACACGATATCCCTACTTGGATAATTCTCATAGTAGCGGTATAGTGGGCAAAGCAGTTAGAGAGGCTTTTAAGCATCTTGTACAAGATCGAGGGCTCATTGATATATGGCGGTTACGGAATCCTACGACCAGGAACTACACATTCTATTCCCACCCACACCAGACTTATTCCAGGATCGACTACTTTTTTATTGACAAAGACTTAGTGGGGTTGGTTCAGGAGGTGGAGCTGGGGAGCATAACATGGTCAGACCATGCTCCCATTTGGGTCAGGATTAGAACAGGGGGGATTACGACAGGCACAAAATTTTGGAGATTAAATGATAGTTTATTGGAGGATAAAGCTTTTGTAGAGCGCATGAAGCAAGAAATTGCAGCTTATATAAAGGATAATGATGATGGGGCAATATCGCCAGGAGTGCTTTGGGATAGCTTGAAAGCATATCTTAGGGAGTTATGCATCGCTCAGGCAGCACATTCCAAAAAAGAGAGAGAGAGGAAACGCCTGTCTTTAATGGAGACTATAGCGAATTTAGAGCTGAGACACAAGAGAGCACGTGATCCGGACATATTGCAGAAATTATTAGCTGCTAGGAGGGAACTACATACTCTCGATATGAATAGTATAGCGTATCAACTAGAGAGATTGCACCAACATCATTTCGAATGGGGGAATAAGGCGGGCCGACAGCTAGCTAGGAAGTTAAAAGAAAAGGAATCCCAATCCCAAATCACTAAACTTAAGGGGGATGGGGGCCATTATGTTTACACCCAGAAGGATATAGGACACAGTTTTAATCAATTTTATAAGACACTTTATGCAGCTGAGCCTCTGTGCACAGCACAGGAGATAGATCTGTATCTGCAGGAGTTATCACTCCCGACTCTCGCTGAGGAACAGAGGGCACAATTAAACGCAGAACTTAGAGAAGGGGAAGTGGCTCTAATCATTAGGGACCTCAAAACAGGGAAGTCCCCTGGATTAGATGGTTTCACTGGTAAATTTTATAAAGTGTTTTCTGCTGAACTGTTATCACCAATGGTGTCTATGTTTAATGCTCTGCGATCAGATGGTGTCATTTCCATCACCTCGAACACTGCTGGAATAACGGTACTGGCAAAACCCGGGAGAGATCACACCTTGTGCGGGTCATATAGGCCGATCTCTCTGATCAACATAGATCTGAAAATTCTGGCGAGAACCTTGGCGGTACGTCTGGGACGGGTTGCGCCAAAGCTGGTAGCCAATGATCAGTCTGGGTTTATACCCAATAGATTGGCTTCGGATAATGTGCGGAGAGTGGTCGAATTGATGTGGTGGGTACAATCCAATCGTATTCCAGCAGTGATGCTCGCGGTAGACGCAGAAAAAGCGTTTGATCGGGTACATTGGCCCTTCTTATTCAAAGTAATGGAAGTTATGGGGCTGGGGGAATTCTTTATTGCTTGGGTACAGAAATTGTACGGTCAACCCCATGCTCGAATAAAAATTAATGGGGCATATTCGGACCCATTTGAGGTCAAACGGGGAACGAGACAAGGGTGTCCGCTTTCGCCCCTATTATTCGCCCTGTCACTAGAACCCTTCGCGGAGTTAGTTCGTAGACATATAGGGGTAACTGGCATTCAGATTGGTGGGGTTGATTACAAGATATCCCTCTTTGCTGACGATTTGCTCTTTACCATAACCAACCCGGGCCCCTCGCTGCAGGCATTGCTGGGAGAGCTACTTAAATTTGGGAAATTGTCAGGATTTAAAATCAATGCTGACAAATCGGAGCTGCTTAACATATCCATGCCTGAGTCACAATTTCTGGATGTGGGGGACAGCCTACCCTTCCGTATAGCTAAGGATTATGTCAAGTACCTTGGGGTTAAGCTGGGGGCCCGCTTGGACGATTTGTATCACCTAAATTATGATACGTTGGTGTCACATATTCAACAGGACATGGACAAATGGGACAGATTTGATCTCTCTTGGTTTGGCAGGATAGCGGCCATCAAGATGAACATTCTACCCAGATTTTGCTACATGTTTCAAACGTTGCCGGTAGCGATTCCAGAGGGGGCCATGAGAATCTGGCAGAGAAAACTTTTCCGATTTATTTGGAAGCGCAAGCCTCTGAGGGTCTCTCGACATATTCTTTACCGAGATAAAGCTCGAGGTGGGCTTAATATTCCAAACTTAAGCTGGTATTATACTGCTATCATGCTCGGGGTGATCATTAATTGGCATAGTGGGGGTGAGCCTAAACCCTGGATGGTGATCGAACAGCATGCGTCAGGGGATATGCCCCTAGCGTCGCGGATTTGGAGCAAGGAGGTACGAAAAGCAATCGGCACGGCTCTTACTCCCTTTACGCAAGGGGTTCTTAAGCTGTGGGCCAAGTGGCGGGATAGGATAGTGGGACATAAAGAAATATATCATCTCATTTCCTTCCTATTTCACTCAGGATTTCATCCAGGGCTTAATAAAGCATTTGCGCGCAGGTGGTTACACCTTAATCTCACAAAGGCAGGGCAGTTCATAGCAGGTTCTCAGATAATACCATTCTCGGACCTGCAAAATCTACATGGGCTATCACAGGAAGATAGATATTCTTAAATACAGATAGCTCATTTTCTTAGAGCGGAAGGGGCAGCGAAGGAACTTAATAAAGGTAGATCCCTGTTTGAATCATTGTGCGAGTATAAGGGTTCTTTGAGAAAACCAATATCACGCATGTATATGCTTATTAACAGAGGGGTACAGAGCAAGATGTCTTATCAGATACAGTGGGAGAGAGACTTGGTGGAAGTACTCTCGGATGAAGCATGGGAGAGATGCCACATGATTACTGGACGGAGCTCTATTTCTGCTCTTATCAAAGAGAATGGGTACAAAGTTTTATACCGGTGGTACTTGGCTCCGGCCCGCATGCATAAAATGAATTCTAAATTTAGTGCTCTTTGTGGGAGACAGTGTGGCGCACAAGGGACATTTTACCATATGTGGTGGCTGTGCCCCAAGATTCAAGGGGTTTGGGAGCTGGTGACGTGTTTTGGGACTTCCATTATGGGCACTACCATTCCATTGAACCCCAAGCGGTGTCTGCTTAATTTAATAGAAGGTGACCTCACTGACAAGCAGCGTACGTTAGCACTACAGATCTTCATAGCCACACGTTGCGAAATCGCATACCGGTGGAACAAGGCAGAAGTACCTACTCTACTAGATATTCGTACTAGACTTGATAAGGTGTACCGCATGGGATATCTTACTGCGCTCCGGCAGGACCGAATTGGTAATTTTCAAGCCATCTGGGAACCCTATTGTTCGTGGACGGGCAAGCAGACATGATGCTGTAAAAGGGGTTTATTATGGTAACTGCAGCATGTGTAAAAGGGGGTGGGTGGGGGGGGGGGGGAGAAGAGGTGATAAACCTCTAGGGAAATTATAGGCATATGGCACTACGCCTACTGTCATTTCGGAAGGAATTTTTGGTATTTTGTAACTTGATAACTGATACTGATCGATAGACATTTGTTGTATTAGAGATATTCTAGTTACAAATGAGGTTGACATGTGCTTTACAGTTTTTGGCGTATTCCATTACAAGTTATTTCAGATGTACTGAGAGCTTCAATATGTATAAATAAAAAATTTCAAAAAAAAGCAAACAGAATGTTGGGAATTAGAAAAGGAATGATGAATAAAACGGAAAATGTCATAATGCCTCTGTATCGCTCCATGGTGAGACCGCACCTTGAATACTGTGTACAATTCTGGTCGCCGCATCTCAAAAAAGATATAATTGCGATGGAGAAGGTACAGAGAAGGGCTACCAAAATAAGGGGAATGGAACAGCTCCCCTATGAGGAAAGACTAAAGAGGTTAGGACTTTTCAGCTTGGAGAAGAGACGACTGAGGGGGGATATGATAGAGGTGTTTAAAATCATGAGAGGTCTAGAACGGGTAGATGTGAATCGGTTATTTACTCTTTCGGATAGTAGAAGACTAGGGGGCACTCCATGAAGTTAGCATGGGGCACATTTAAAAACTAATCGGAGAAAGTTCTTTTTTACTCAACGCACAATTAAACTCTGGAATTTGTTGCCAGAGAATGTGGTTAGTGCAGTTAGCATAGCTGTGTTTAAAAAAGAATTGGATACGTTCTTGGAGGAGAAGTCCATTACCTGCTATTAAGTTCACTTAGAGAATAGCCACTGCCATTAGCAATGGTTACATGGAATAGACTTTAGTTTTTGGGTACTTGCCAGGTTCTTATGGCCTGGATTGGCCACTGTTGGAAACAGGATGCTGGGCTTGATGGACCCTTGGTCTGACCCAGTATGGCATTTTCTTATCTTCTTATGTTCTTAACCCGCCGTGGTAGGCAAGGATATGGTTTGGTTAAGATGAAACTGTGAAACCACTTTAGGTAGAAAGGAGGGAACCGTACGAAGATGGATAGCCTCAGGAGTGATTCTGAGAAAGGGATCACGGCAGGACAGTGCTTGTAGCTCTGAGATGCGGCGTGCCGAACATACCACCAATAGGAACACCATCTTCAAGGTTAGAGAACTGAGAGACAGTCCCCGAAGGGGTCTGAAGTTGGATCCCGCGAGGAAATCCAAAACAAGATTGAGGTTCCATAAGGGCACAGGCCACTTTAGTGGCGGATGAATATGCTTGAATCCTTGCAGGAAGCGAGAAACATCTGGGTGCTTGGCGATTGTCTTGCCATCCCTCCTGGGACCATAGCAAGACAGCGCAGCCACCTGAACTTTGATGGAGCTGAGGGAGAGACCCTTCTGAAGTCCATCCTGCAGGAAATCCAACACAATAGGGATGGTAGTCGCATGGGGATTGGTGCCATGGGCGTCGCACCAGACCTCAAACACTCTCCACATCCTGACGTAGGTGAGGGAGGTGGAGAACTTGCGGGCTCGGAGGAGTGTGTCTATCACCGGCTCCAAGTAACCTCTCTTCTTCAGTCTAGCCCTCTCAATGGCCAGACCGTAAGAGAGAATTGAGCTGGATCCTCGTGAAGGATGGGACCTTGATGTAGCAGGTCCCTGAGCGGGGGCAGGGGAAGGGGCTCCCCTGCCAGCAGTCTTCTCATGTCCGCGTACCAGGGTCTTCTTGGCCAGTCTGGTGCAAGTAGAAGAACTAGGCCCCGGTACTTCTGAATCTTGTGGATAAGTGTGCCCAGCAGGGGCCACTGAGGAAAGGCGTATAGCAGGGCCCCTGGAGGCCATGGCTGCACCAGGGCGTCGATCCCTTGAGAGAACGGATCTCGCTTGCGGCTGAAGTATCTGGGTACTTGAGCATTGGACCTGTCCGCTAGTAGGTCCATGTCCGGAATCCCCCAGTGATCCACAATCATTTGGAAGGCTCTGGGGGACAGCTGCCACTCTCCCGGATTCAGGCTCTCTCTGCTGAGGAAGTCTGCCGTGGTGTTGTCCCTTCCGGCAATGTGTATGGCGGAGATGTCCTGAAGATTCGCCTCTGCCCAAGCCATCAGCAGGGCTATCTCGAGGGACACCTGTTGGCTTCTGGTTCCGCCCTGTCGGTTGATGTATGCCACCATGGTGGCGTTGTCTGACATCACTCTGACAGCTCTGTTCCTCAGTCTGTGAACAAATTTCAGGCAGGCTAACCGGACTGCCCGTGCCTCTAGTCGGTTGATGTTCCACCCCGAATCTTCTCTGTTCCACCGCCCCTGGGCTGTGAGTTCTTCGCAGTGTGCTCCCCATCCGCTCAGGCTGGCATCTGTGGTGAGCAGAGTCCACATGGGGGAGGACATCTTGGACCCCCTGCTCGTGTGGTTGGATGCAACCACCACCGTAGCTGAGTCCGCACTCTGGCTGGTAGAGGCAGATGCATAGAGTAATGTCAGAAGCGGGGGCTCCATCGAGAAAGCAGGGAGTGTTGTAGAGGTCTCATCTGGGCCCTCGCCCAGGGTACCACTTCCAGGGTGGATGCCATGAGACCGAGAACCTGCAGGTAATCCCAAGCTGTGGGTCGACTGGCACCCATCAAGGACCGGAGACGCGTCTGAAGTTTTACTCTTCTCTTGGTGGTGAGACTGACTGTGTCTGCCTGGGTGTCGAACTGGACTCCCAGATATTCCAAAGATTGGGAAGGCTGTAGACAACTCTTGCTGAGGTTGACGACCCATCCCAGGCTTTCCAGAAGGGCGATCACTCTGTTGGTTGCCCGATGGCTCTCCTCTCGCGATTTCGCCCTGATCAGCCAATCGTCTAGGTAGGGATGGACCAGGATTCCTTCCCGTCTGAGCGCCGCTGCTACCACTACAATCACCTTGGTGAAGGTCCACGGCGATGTGGCCAGCCCGAAGGTCAAACCCCGAAACTGGAAGTGGCGGCCTCGCACCTTGAAGCGTAGGTTGCGCTGATGATCCTGATGAATCGGGATATGCAGGTAGGCTTCTGATAGATCTAAGGCCTTGAGGAATTCTCCTGGCTGTACTGCGTTCTTGACTGAGCGCAGAGTTTCCATGCGAAACCTCGGGACCCTTAAGTATTGGTTGACGGACTTGAGGTCCAGGACGGGCCGAAAGGTGCCCCCTTTCTTGGGTACCATGAAATAAAAGGAATAATGCCCAGAATTCATTTCCCGTGCAGGTACCGGGACTATGGCTTTCAGGGACAGGAGCCTCGCCAGGGTAGCTTCCAATGCTGCCTTCTTGTGGATCGGACACGAGGATTCCACAAACCTGTCCGGAGGGAGATGATGGAAGTCCAGAAAATAACCTTCTCGGATGATGGCGAGGACCCACTGGTCCGACGTAATCTCGACCCATCTGGGGTAGAAGAGGGTTAACCTGCCCCCTATGGCCCCGTCCCCCAGATGGATCGGCTGAATTTCATTGGGAGGCGCGGCCGGGACCTGAGCCCGAGTCTGCTCCTCTCTTCTGCTGCTTGGGCCGAAAGGACTGATTCCTGGCCTGAGGACGAGGTGCCCGGTAGCGATCCCTATAGGGATTGAAGCGTGGAGAACTTCTGCCTCTGGAGGGCCTTGGAAAGGCGCGCTGATTCCTTTTGAACCTGTCTTCTGGCAGTCGAGGTATGGGAGAAGCACCCCATGTGCTGGCCAGTTTATCAAGGTCGCTGCCGAACAGGAAGGACCCCTTAAAGAGCATTCTGGTGAGGCGTGTCTTCAAAGGAGCATCAGCAGACCAATTCCGTATCCAGAGCTGCCTCCTGGCAGCCACAGAAGATGAGATCCCCTTAGCTGTTGTACGGACTAGGTCGGATGCGGCATCCGTGAGGAACGAGAGAGAGGACTCCATATCCGCTGCCGGAGCATTGTTCTTAACCTGTGACAAACAGGAGCGTGTCACCACTGTGCAGCAAGTTGCGATTCGCAAAGACAGAGCTGCCACCTCAAATATCTGTTTTCAGGATGGCGTCCAGTCGCCTGTCATGAGCCTCCCTAAGGGCCCGCCCCCTCTTCAACTGGAATGGTAGTGCGCTTGACCACAGCGCTAACTATAGGCGTCCACCTGAGGGCACGCCAGCATCTCCTTGATAGCCGGATCCAGGGGGTACATGCCTATCAGGCCCCGCCCCCCTTTGAATGAGGCCGTCGGTGCAGCCCATTCCAGATCTATCAGTTGCTGTGCAGCTTGCAAGAAGGGAAAATGGCGGGCTGAAGGACGAAGACCTTCCAGCAGAGGGTTCTGCGCAGGTGGCACCGCAGAGCTGGGCCCCGAAATATCCAACTCCGCCAGGCACTGAGATATTAGGTCGGAGAGATCTTCCTTGGGAAAGAACCGCCTCATGGTTCGATATGGCTCCATCCCTGAGGGAAGTTCCCCCTCCTCGGAGGGTTCTGTCTCGGTCTCCGAGACATCAGGGTCCGCCTGAACCGGACTGCCCGGAGGCGGTGCCCGATAAGGGCGCGAAGGTCCAGGGGCAGGGTCAACTGGAGCAGCAGCAGAAGCAGCAGCCCCTGTAACAGCAGGGCCTGAACGGGAAGCGGATTGCATCTGTACAAAGGCATGGATCCCCTTAAAGAGATCCACCCATGAAATGGAGGGTGGTCTCAAGTCGCCTAGGTACCAGATCCCCCGGGATTCCCGGCTGTTCGAGACTGCCTGCGAGATCCGGGGTGGCCCCTGGAGAACTATCCACAAACCTTGGTTGAGACTGGTCCTGGCCCGAGGCTCCCACTGCCTCCTCACATTGGGCACAAAGGGAGTCTGGCTCCTCGCTGTGCGTGGCTCTGAGCTGGCATGCTGAGCAGAGACCGTGAGCTTTCACGCCGGAATCAGGAGGCGCCGCCGCCTGGGACACCGGGGCATTCGATTGGTCCATTGCGCTAAAGTAATAAGCGCTCAATACAAAGCGGCAGCTATATACGCTTAATACAATATGCGCTCAATACTAAGCGGCAGCTATATACGCTAAACAGAATATGCGCTCAATAATATGCAGTCAGCAATATACGCTAACAGAATATGCGGTCAGCAATATGCGCTCAATACAGGCGCCTATCATGGGCGCTCAATACCTGAACCGGGCCAACAAAATGGGGACCACTGCGGCGTGCCGCATACAGGCAACGCCGCCGATCCTCGACTTCGGAGACAAAAAGTAAAAGTTGTGCGCCTTACCTGATCCTCGGCGCTTCCGGCTAGAACCCGGGCGGTCTCCGGCTGCGGGGGAGAGGGGAAGTACAGTCACCACCGTGCTTGAGGAATGCACCCGCTGCCTCCCAGGTCCACGCCGGGACCGAGGCGCCTCTTAGCCCGCAGGCTTGGCCCTGCCGCGATTCGGCCACCGGACCGAGGCCAAAACACCGAGGGAGCACGGAACTCACCCCGGGAAGCTCAACTAGGGGAGGGACCAGTGGTATCACTGCAGGAGCACGGGGCTCGATGTTCCAGTAAAGATTTTAGTAAGTTAAGTAGAAGTAGATTGGAAACACGCTCAGCGAGCGTGCAGGCTCTCCAAACTGCTTTGGAGACGGAAATTACTGAAGAGCTTCACTTCCTGTGGGGGTATATGTACCCGTGCTGACGTCAGATCCGTCTCCAACTGCTAGCACGAGCACACTATACCCATTTGTTCCGAGTCCATCTGGCTACACGACAGGAAATATATATGCGGTTAGCAATACACGCTCAATGGCATTCCATAGGCTTTCAGCAATAAGCGTTTAGCAATACACACGCAATAGCATGCAAAATGCTCTCAGCAATAGGCGGGTAGTAATACACGCTCAGTGGCATATGCACACAGCATTAAGTCAATATACGCACAAGGAGGAATAGAGCCGCGCCTATTACGGGCGCTCAATACCTGAACAAGGCCCCAAAATGGCGTCCTCCACGGCGTGCCACGCCGCCGATCCTCTGCTCCTCGGAGACCAGAAATAAAAGATGTACGCCTTACCTGATCCTCGGCGCTTCCCGGCTGGAACCCGGGTGGTCTCCGGCTGCGGGGGGAGAGGGCAAGTACCTTCACCGCTGCGTTTGAGGATATGCACCCGCTGCCTCGTCCACGCCGGGACCGAGGCGCCTCGAAAGCCTCACCCGAACCTCGCCCAGGGGCTGTGTCCCTGCCGCGATTCGGCCACTGGACCGAGGACTTACACCTCCGGGGTGATCACGGAAACCACCCCGGGAAACTCTACTGGGGGAGGGACCTTAGGGTATCACCGCAGGAGTGCGGGGCTCGATGCTATAGAAGTTTTAGTAAGTAGAAAAAGAAAAGAAAAGTAGATTTGGAAAACACGCTCAGCTAACGTGCAGGCTCTCCAAACTGCTTTGGAGACGGAAATTACTGAGTTGCTACGCTTCCTGTGGGGATATATATACCCCGTGCTGACGTCAGATCCGTCTCCAACTGCTAGCATGCGGATACTATCCCATTCGTTCTGAGTCCATCTGGCTACACGCCAGGAAAAGCCTCTATTTGTTTTCTTTGTCCATTTGTCTTGTCTGTCTTGACTATGAAATCTCCAAGGAGCAGGAACTGTTTCTTATATGTATCTGTACAGTGCTGCATGCAACTGTTAGCACTATAGAAATGATTAATAATAAGTTACACGAACATCAGTGTTCCCAGTTTCCTGTTAAATCTTTGGATTACATAAGTCCTAGAGAAAGGTTCATGGAACATTTGGAACCAGTCCTTGGTACTTCACACAGCCATGCACAAAAAAAAAAAACAAAAAACTCAAAAGTAGTTAAAAAAAATTTTTTTTAAAAAATCACCAAAAATAAACATTTAGACAGACTAGATAGAAGATATGGTCTTTTTCCGCCATCAGGTTTCTGTTTCTATGTAACTTTACACTCAGAGTGGACCAGAGCATATTTAAAGATGACCAATATCACAAACAAAATAAATGATGGCAAATAAAGACCAAACACACTCATCTTATCTGAACAGCAGCAATTTTATGCACACCTATCCAAAGCAGATCAAATTCCCAATCCTGCTGTGTCCCGCTTAGAGTTGCAAACTCTGTGTAGGTTATCCCATTCCTTCCAGGAAGCACAATGCAACCATATACTGCTGCCCTGGGCTACAATTGTTACTCAGTGAAGAACATAAGATAAGATATGCCATACTGTTTCAGACCAAGGATCCATCAAGCCCAGTCTAGTGTTTCCAGCAGTGGCCAATCCAAGTCACAAGTACCTGGCAAGTACCCAAACATTAGATAAATCACAAGCTACTATTGCTTATTAATTACCATAACAGTTTATGGATTTTTCCTCTAGGAACTTTTCCAAACCGGTTTTAAACCCAGTTATACTAACTGCTGTAACCACACCCTCGCGCAATGAATTCCAGAGCTTAATTATGCACTGTGAAAAAGAATTTTCTTCGATTTTAGCTACTTGCTAACTTCATGGAGTGGCCCTTTGTTCTTCTATTATCTGAGAGAGTAAATAATGGATTTATATTGACTTGTTCACGTCCTTTCATATCTCCCCTCAGTCGTCTCTTCTCTAAACTGAACAACCCTAACTTCTTTAGACTTTCCTCATAGGACAGCTGTTCCATGCCCCTTATTTTGGTCACCCTTCTTTGCACTCTCCAGTGCAGCTATATTCTTTTTGAGATGCAGTGACCAGGTGTGGTCTCACCATAGAAACACAGAAATGACGGCAGAAGACGACCAAACGGCCCATCCAGTCTGCCCAGCAAGCTTTGCACTTTTTTTTTTCTCATACTTATCTGTTTCTCTTGGCTCTTAGTAACCTTTTGGTTCTATTTCCCTTCCACCCCCACCATTAATGTAGAGAGCAGTGTTGGAACTGCATCTAAGTGAAATATCTAGCTTAGTTAGGGGTAGTAACCGCCGCAATAAGCAAGCTACACCCATGCTTGTTTACCCAGACTATATAATTCAGTCCTTGTTGGTTGTCGTCTGTATATTTATTTATTTATTTCGTGATTTTTTTATATACCGCGGCACGTTAATAACATCACCTCGGTTTACAATAAACAATAAATCAGCAACAAGCTTTACAGTCAATAAGAATTCAGGTGTACATAAAAAATATCAATTAAGAATAAATTAAGAACCAATTATATATATGTATATAGATCCACTTTTCTTCATTCCCCCTGCCGTTGAAGCAGAGCGCTATGCTGGATATACATTGAAAGTGAAGTATCAGGCTTATTTGGTTTGGGGTAGTAACTGCCGTAACAAGCAAGCTACTCCCCGCTTTTTTGTGAATGCAAATGCTTTTTTCCACATTTCCTCTTGCTGTTGAAGCTTAGAGCAATGTTGGAGTAGCATTAACCGTGTGTATGTTTATTGAATAAGGGAATTATCTCCAGGTAGTAGCAGTCACTCCCGCAAGCCACCCACTCTTCATTCACGTCCTCTAGACTTTATGGATCCACAGTGTTTATCCCACGCCCCTTTGAAGTCCTTCACAGTTCTGGTCTTCATCACTTCCTCCGGAAGGGCATTCCAGGAGCGCTAGAGGCATTATGACATCCTCCATTTTATTTTCCATTCTCTTCCTAACAATTCCTAACATTGTTTACTTTTTTTTTTTATCTCCACAGCACACTGATCTGATGATTTCAATGTATTATTCACTATGTCGCCTAGATCGCTTTCCTGGGTGGTAACTCCTAAGATAGAACCTAACATTGTGTAACTACAGCGTGGGTTATTTTTCCCTATATGCATCACTTTGCACTTGTCCACATTAAATTTCATCTGCCATTTGGAAGCCCAATCTTCCAGTCTCACAAGATCCTCCTGCAATTCATCACAATCTCCTTGAGATTTAGATCCACCACAAGATGTATAGGCACCACAAGTTGTATAGACAGTATACAAAAAAACTACTGTATAATTTGTTATCCACAAATTTGATCACCTCACTTATCATACTCCTTTCCAGATCATTTATAAATATATTAAAAAGCACCAGTTCAAGTACAGATCCCTGAGGCACTCCACTGTTTACCTTTTTCTACTATGAAAACTGACCATTTAATCCTGTTTCCTGTCTTTTAACCAGCTTGCAATCCACAAAAGGACATCACCTCCTATCCCATGACTTTTCAGTTTCCTTAGAAGCCTCTCATGCAGGACTTTGTCCACATGTTTATGCACCCCTTCAAAAAAAAATGTAGATTTGTGAGGCAAGACTTCCCTTGGGTAAATCCATGTTGGCTGTGTCCCAAACCATGTCTATCTAAATATTTTGTGATTTCATTCTTTATAAAACAGTTTCCAAGCTTTTCCCCAGCACTGAAGTCAGGCTCAACAGTCTATAGTTTCCCGGATCACCACTGGATCCCTTTTTAAATATGGGTTATATTGGCCATCTTCCAATCTTCTGATACACTGGATGATTTTAATGATAGGTTACAAATTAATTGAAATAGGTCTGAAATTTCATTTTTTAGTTCTTTCAGAACCCTGGGGTGTATACCATTCAGTTCAGGTGATTTTCTAATCTTCACTTTGTCAATCAGGCATACCACATATCTTCCAGGTTCACAGTGATTTGAAACCAATTCTGGAGAAGGCTCTCTCTCCAACATCCTCTTCAGTAAACACCGAAACAAAGAAATTGTTTAATCTTTCTGGATGGCCTTATCCTCCCTAAGTCCCCTTTAACCCCCTTGATCATCCAATCGTCTAACCGACTGCCTCGCAGGCTTTTCTGCTTCGTAAATATTTTTTGAAGTTTTTGTGAGTTTTGCCTCTATGGCCAACTTATTTTCAAATTCTCTCTTAGCCTGTCTTATCAATGTCTTACATTTAACTTGCCAATGCTTATGCTGTATCCTATTTTCTTCAGATTTATTTATTTATTAACTTTTTTATACCGATATTCGTGGCAATATCATATTGGTTTACATTGTAACAGGGTGAAAATACAATGAACAGGAGGGGGGCACGTGGATAAATAGGAACAGAGAGATTAGTGAAGGAAATATATGAGAACCAGACAGCAACATCAACATTAAATAAGTAATAAAAACAAGGTAAATATTCAACAAAAGTTGTAGTTACGATTACAGCCACCATCACAACAGAGAAGTTATGAATGTGATTGCAACCACAACCACAGGCCAGTTTCAGCAAGAGTCATAGCAGAATTATAAACAATGAATATTTGGCGTGAAAGGGAATAGAGAAGGGAGCGAGTTATTGGATGATAGATCGTTCTTCCAAATTTTTGAATGAATCTTCTGGCTAAAATAGCTTTTCAGCTCACCTTTTAACCATACTGGTAATCTTTTTGCCTTCCTTCCAGCTTTCTAAATGCATGGAATACATCTGGACTGTTCTTATAGAATGGTATTTTTTAAACAATGTCCACACCTGTTGCACACTTTTTACCTTTGTAGATGCACCTTTCATTTTTTTTCAACTATTTCTCATTTTATCAAACTTTCCCTTTTGAAAGTTTAGCACTAAAGCCGTGCATTACTTACTGTCCCCCCTTCCAGTCAATTCAAAATTTGATCATATGATCACTATTGCCAATTGGCCCCACCACCATAACCTCTCTCACCAAATCCTGCGCTCCACTGAGAATTAGAGCTAAAATTGCTCCCTCTCGTTGGTCCCTGAACCAACTGCTCCATAAAACTGTCATTTATTCCATCCAGGAATTTTTATCTCTAGCATGCCCTGATATTTCACTTACCCAGTCAATATTGGGGTAATTGAAATCTCTCATTATTATTACTGCACTACCAGTTTGGTTAGCTTCCCTAATTTCTCTTAGCATTTCACTGTCTGTCTCATCAGTTTGGTCAGGTGGACAGTAGTATATTCCTATCACTATGCTCTTCCCCAACACACAGGAACCCTGGAGGTTCTGGATTTCAGCTTTCTACCTAAGAGCCTAAATTTGGCTACCAGAACCTCCCTCCCACATTTTCCTATGTCGTTGGTGCCCACATGTATCACGACAGCCGGCTCCTCCCCAGCATTGTCTAAAATCCTATCTAGGCGACGCTTGAGGTCCACCACTTTCACACCAGGTAGACATGTTACCAGGCGATCCTCACACCCTCCAGCCACCCAGCTATCTACATTCCTAATAATCAAATCACCAACTATGACAGCCAACCTAATCCTTCCCTCCTGGGCAGTAGCCCTGGGAAAGACATCCTCAATGTGAGAGGACAATACACCACCTGGAGAGCAGGTCCTTGCTACAGGATCATTTCCTACTGCACCAGGTTGATGCTCTCCAATCGTGAGAACTTCCTCCTCCAAGGCAGCACCAGGGCTGCCAGACTGGAGTTGGTTACTTGGCTACTACCATGCCCCTGAAGGTCTCATCTATATACCTGTCTGCCTCAACTCCTCCAGGTTTTCCACTCTAGCCTCCAGAGATTGGACTTGTTCTCAGAGACAGGATCTCTGATTCATATGCACACGTACAATTTCTCACCAGCGGGTAAAAAATCATACATGTGACACTCGATACAAAAAGACTCCAAATTGCAGAAACAATTGCAAAAAAAAACAAAAACCCAAGGCTGGTGTAAACCACGCAACTTGCAAGAGTAGTACTACACTACAGAAAAGATGGCAAATTTCAGCTTTTCACACTTAAAAGACCTCTCTGGGCATCCATATCTCCAAGAGCTTCAACACAAATTCTTATGATGAGCATACATTTCCCAGTTGCAAGCATATAAAGCTGGCATTACTGAGGCTCGAACTTGTGGATGGTGTCACTTAGAGATAAGCACCTTGGCCCATGCCTTCTGGACATGCTCAAAAATATGCCAATTCTGGAACAAAGTAGTTGGATATCTCTCAAAAATTTTGGAATACAAAGTCCCAACAAACCCAGAAGCTATACTTTTTGAACACCTTTTGCCTTTTTTCCTTTAAAAATAAGGGAAATGCAATGTTGTTTAAAAAAAGCATGCTTATTGGGGAAGAAATGGAGAAATTACTTACCTGATAATTTAATTTTCTTTAGTGTAGACAGATGGGCTCAGGACCAGTGGGTTCTCTTCTACTAGCAGATGGGAGACTGAGTCAGATTTCAAGGCTGACCTCACTCTAGATATACCCCTGCAATAACCTCAGCTCTTCAGTATTCTCTTCGAAAAGCCATTGTGGATATTTCTTTGCTTAAATAACTTGATTAAACTTGATTGAACTGGTTCAACTGATTTCAAAACTGGAGACGCCAGTGCACTCAACCAATTAACGTAGACACCGGACAAACTGTGGGTGGGCAGCGGCTTACCCATATTTGCTTAGTCTCGAGGTTCATTTTCAGAGGTCCTCTTTCTCTGGGGGAGCTGTGGGCGGGATGCAGAGTCCATCTGTCTACACTAAGGAAAACAAAATTATCAGGTAAGTAATTTCTCCATTTCTTAGCATGAAGCCAGATGGACCCAGCACCAGTGGGATGTAGAAACTACTCCCGGACAGGGCGGGAGGCTGCCCGTGGCCCACTTAGTACTTCCCTTGCCAAGGCTGCGTCTTCTCAGGCCTGAACATCCAGGCAGTAGAACCTGGAGAAGGTGTGTAGGGAGGACCACATCGCCACCTGACAGATCTTGGCGGGCGACAGTGGCATGGTTTCTGCCCAAGAAACTGCCTGGGCCCTCGTGGAATGAGTTTTAACTTGTAGTGGTAAGGGCTTTCCTGCCTCTATGTAGGCTGCCTTGATTACTTCTTTGATCCAGCGGGCTAAGGTCACCCACGAGGCCACTTCTTCCCACTGTGAAGAACGAACAAGCGATCCGTTTTGCGCACCGGTTCCGATCTTTCCAGGTATTGCACCAGGAGTCTGCCAACATTTAGATGGCGAAGAAAGCGTGAGTCTTCCAAGTCCTTATGTTCATGCAGAGATGGCCTGGTTCAAATGGAACTCTGAGACCACTTTCGGTAGGAAGGAGGGCACGGTGCGTAGCTGTATGGTTCCAGGAGTGAAACTAAGGAACGGTTCCCGACAGGATAGTGCCTGTAGTTCGGAGTTGCGATGAGCTGAACATATTGCCATTAGGAACACCATCTTCAATGTTAAGAGGCTTAGTGACAGACTGCACGTTGGTCTGAAGGAAGCCCCTGCTAGGAAGTCTAATACTATTTATTTAAAAGCTTTTCTATACAGTCATTCGTAATCACATCACAACGGTGTACAAAATATATTTAGAACTGTTTGACATTCACATATTCAAATATCAAGGTAAATAACACTAACACTGGGAAAAATTATAACTCATAAAAACAAATAAAACTTATTAAACAGTTAAAATGACTAAAACAATCATGAAAATAAAACTTAAAATCAAATTAATAAAGCTCAAAAATTGCCTGCAAAAGCTCGCTCAAAAAGGCAAGTTTTTAGTCCTTTTTTTAAAACTACTATAGTCAGATTCAAGGCGTAGCTCCGTTGGTAAAGTGTTCCATATGCTTGGGCCTGCAACAGAGATAACCCTTTCCCGTAATGAGATCAAGTGAGCAGTGTTCACCGATGGAACAACGAGCAAACCCTTATTGGCAGATCTTAAGGATCTATTAGGTGTGTGCATTCAAATAGAAAAATTTAACCAATCAGAATTATGGGCATATATCGTCTTATGAGTAATACAGCATACTTTATAGAGAATTCTTTGGGTAATAGGCAGCCAGTGCAAACTAATTAGGATTGGTGTTATATGATCACACCTGTTACAATTTGTCAAAACCCGTGCTGCTGCGTTTTGTAACACTTGTAATGGTCGTAAAGTTGATTGTGGCAGTCCCAATAAAAGTTACAGTACTCTAAAGAGGTTAAAATAAGAGACTGGAGAACAGATCGAAAATCATTAAAATCTAATGATGGCTTCAGCCGTCTGAGTACTAAAAGTTTATAATATCCATCTCTTATTTTTATTGAAATATGTTTTAAAATTTAGCTCACAATCATTATCCCTAAATCTCTAACTGCATCGGCGAAATCAATTTTAACATTGTGCAGTATGGGATAAACTTTACTATCAGATTTGTGTTTTCTTTCAAGAAGGATAATTTCAGTTTTTTCCATATTAATGGCAAGTTTCAAATGTGTTAATTGTTCAATTGCAGAAAGATAAATATTGATCTCTTTAAAAGTTTGTTCAATGGTATCAATTATAGGTACAAGAATCTGAATATCGTCCGCATAAACATAGAAATTCAGATTGAGGCTGGCTAATAAATGGCAAACTGGGAAGAGATAGATATTAAATAGAGTGGCGGATAATGCTGAGCCTCGCGGCACCCTAGATTGAGATTCCATAGGGGCACCGGCCACTTTAGGGGTAGCCGGAGTTGTTTAACCCCTTTGAGGAAACAGGACAAATCCGGATGAGTTGATAGCTGAACACAGTCCACTTCGACTCTGAAGCAGGCAGTGCAGCTACTTGGACCTTGGAGTTGAGTGACAACCCCTTCTTCATACCGTCCTGTAGGAACTCCAGAATCATGGGGATCTTGGCCGTGTGGGAGTATCCTGTGGTCCTTGCACCAGGCTTTGAAATCTCTCCAGATCCGTATGTATGACAGGGATGTTGAAAACTTGCGCGCTTGGAGTAGGATGTCAATCATGGCCTTCGAGTAACCACGCTTCAGGCGAGTCCTCTCAAGGGCCAGACCATAAGAGAGAATCGAGATGAATCTTCGTGAAGAATCGGGCCCTGCCGGAGAAGGTCCCTGTGTGGAGGTAGGCACAGAGGGTCCCTGTGTGGAGGTAGGCACAGAGGGTTCCTGCAAGGAGTCTTGGCCCCGGATTGGCCAAGACACCCATGCGTACCATGGGTGTCTTGGCCAATCCGGGGCCACTATTAGAACTAGTCCCCTGTAATGTTCTATCTTGCGGATGACCTTGCCCAGTAGTGGCCATGGGGGGAAGGCGTACAGTAAGTCTTCCTCTGGCCAAGTCTGGATGAGAGCATCAATCCCTTGGGAGTGTGGCTCTCGTTTGCAGCTGAAGAACCTGGGGACTTGGGCACTGAGATAGGTGGCCAGTAGATTCATGGCTGGGAGGCCCCAGCGGTTTACTATCAGTTGGAAGGCTGTGGTCGACAGCGTACATTTCCCCAAGTCCAGGCTCTCTCTGCTGAGGAAGTCTGCTGAGACGTTGTCTTTTCCTGCGATGTGGGAGGCCGAGATCCCTTGTAGGTTTATCTCTGCCCATGCCATGAGAGAGTCTATCTCCAGAGACACCTGCTGACTCCTGGTTCCTCCCTGGTGGTTGATGTAAGCAACCATTGAAGTGTTATCCGACATTACTCGGATCGCTTTGCCTCGGAGTCTGTGGGTGAATTGCAGGCATGCTAGTCTGACTGCTCGAGCTTCCAGGCGGTTTATGTTCCATTCCACCTCTTCCTTGCTACAATGTCCCCAGGCTCCCCACCCTCACAGGCTCGCATCCATAGTGAGCAAGATCCAGTTTGGTGGGGATAGGCTTACTCCTCTGCCTAGGTGGTCTTCCTGTAGCCAGTGGAGCTGAGAACGTACCTCAGCTGGTAGTTGGAGGTGAATTGAGTAGTCCTGGGAAAGTGAGTTCCATTATGACAGTAAGGAGCACTGGAGTGGTCACATGTGGGCCCTTGCCCATGGGACGACCTCCAGGGTTGATGCCATGAGGCCAAGGACTTGAAAGGTAGACCCATACCTTGGGCGTGCATTGTTTATCAATCATCGCAATTGTTCCATCAGTTTCCTTCTCCTCGGGAGAGGGAAGAAGATTGTTCTGTTTGGTGTCGAAATGGGCCCTCAGGTACTCTACAGATTGAGAGGGTTGCAGACTGTTCTTGCCCGTGTTCACAACCCAACCGAGTTCCTGCAGTAGACTCTTGACTCTGCTGCCGGCTCTCTTCCGAAGACTTTGCCCTGATCAGCCAGTTGTCCAGGTAAGGGTGTACCAAGATCCCTTCCTTCCTCAGTGTTGCCGCCACGACCACCATAATTTTGGAGAATGTCCTGGGGGCAGTTGCTAGGCTGAAAGGTAGCGCTTGGAACTGGTAATGGTGACCCAGTATCGCAAAGTGTAGAAAACACTGGTGATCTTGATGGACTGGAATATGAAGGTAGGCTTCGGAGAGGTCCAGGGAGGTTAGAGAGTCTCCATGCGGAAGTATAGTATCTGCAGATGACGGTTGACGTTGAGATCCAAGATGGGTTGGAATGATCCAATACATGGAATTGCGCCCGTATTTTTTTGGGGTCGTGGGAACCGGAGTTATTGCCTTCAGACTAAGTAGTCTTGTCAGAGTGACTTCCACTGACAGTCTCTTAGTGTGGGGGTGGCAGGGTGACATCATAAATTTGTCTTGAGGGATGCAGCGGAACTCCGAGTAACCTTCTGGAATGATGTTTAGTACCCATTTGTCAGACATGATCTCGAACCATCTTTGGTAGAAGAGGGCAAGTCGACCCCCTATTTCCTCTTCCTGTGGATGGGTCAGCCCATTCTCATTGGGGAGCACAGCTGGAGCCTTCCCCCGGGCCTGTTCCTCTCTTGG
This sequence comes from Rhinatrema bivittatum, assembly GCF_901001135.1. Classification (NCBI taxonomy): domain Eukaryota; kingdom Metazoa; phylum Chordata; class Amphibia; order Gymnophiona; family Rhinatrematidae; genus Rhinatrema; species Rhinatrema bivittatum. The sequence continues at coordinate 247,550,913 of NC_042622.1, forward strand.
TCTATCGGTTCCGAAAGGGCTAGGACCTTCCCGGAGGGACGAGGTGCCTGAACTGCAAGTTTCTGTAGGGTCTAAAGCGTTGCAAGCCTCTGCCCTTGGTTCTTTCTGGGGGAGGGCACTGAGATAATTTACTCCTGTCTTCCATTAGCCGAGGGGCACTGGGATTCACCCCATTTGCTGGCTAACTTCTCCAATTCGCTTTCAAACAAGAGAGATCCTTTAAAGGGCATTCTTGTGAGATTTGCTTTAGAGGTCGCGTCAGCAGACCAGTTTCTTGGCCATAGTTGTCTTCTGGCTGCCACTACCGAGCTCTGGCTGAGGTACGCACCAGATCTGAGCTGCGTCCGTCAGGAAGGCTGCTGCAGGTTCCATCGTCTCACCGGTATACGCTCTGGAGTTATTTGCCTCTCTTGAGATGAGCAAGCAGGAACGTGCCACCAGTGCGCAGCAGGAAGCAATCTGCAGTGTCACTGCTGTTGCATCGAAAGCCTGCTTAAGAATGGATTCCAATCATCTATCCCGAGTATCCTTCAATGCAGCCCCTCCCCTCAACGGGAATGGCTGTTCGCTTTGAGACAGCACAGGACCATGGCATCCACTTTGGGAAACACATGTGTTCCTTGGTCGCTGGTTCCAGAGGGTATAGGGCTTCCAAGGCCCGACCCCCTTTGAAGCTGGCCTCCGGGCATCCCACTCCAGGGTCAATCAGTTCCTGGATGGCTTCCATCATTGGGAAGTAGCATGAGGCTTTACGAAGGGACACCAGAATGGGGTTCTTCTTTGGTTCTGCCATAGGATCCGTGCCTGGAATACTCAGAGTCTTCAGAGTCTGGGAAATGAGGGCTGGTAATTCATCCTTGTGGAAGAAGCGAAGCATGGTTCGGTATGGTTCCAGTCCTGGAGGGATTTCTCCTTCTTCCAGGGGGGAGTCATCATCTGAAGTGTCTGGGTCCCTGTAAGGGAAATTCTTGGTTAGCTGAGGCATGTCTCGAGGCATCTGAGCAGGGCAGGGAGGATCTTGTGCTTCCTGCAGGGGTTGAGCCTGAGGCGCAGCCAGGGCTGACTGCGCCTGAATGAAGGCTTGCAGCCCTTGGAAACATTCTAACCAGGAGAAGATCCCTGGGTCTATGTTAATCCCAGAGGGAGTCTGAGTAGGGGCCCCAGAGGTGCCCTCTTCTGGAGAAGCCATCTCGGAAATGCAGAGATCCGGGGAGCTATCGTCCGTAGCAGTTCCGGACCCATCCCCCGACAGTAAGGGACCAGGCTTTGGTTCCCCCTGGGCTTCTTCGCAATACTGACACAGGCAGGACTCCAGTTCAGGCTGTGCGGCTCTTATGTGGCGGCCTGTGCAAAGAGTGCCTTCTGGCCTTCTTGGACACCGGTGCCATAGTCTCTATGTCTAGGCGCACAGCTAAAGGAAAATGAGTTTACCTGATAATTTTCGTTCCTGTAGTACCATGGATCAGACCAGACTCCTGGGTTTGGCCCCCCTCTAGCAGATGGAGACAGAGCAGTTACCATAACAACACTCTGCCTATAAATAGAATGGTGCCACCTACAGTCCCAGCAGTATTACTCAATGTCAAAGCAGAATATCTCATCAAAACCTCTTGAACTATGTACAATAACCCTTTAACAAAAATAAATAAATAATTGGTCCACTTAACCCTCCTGGGAACCGAACCTGTAGAACCACTTGAGGACAGAATCGCAAATTTCTTCAGACCTAAAAATTAATTACATAATAACCGAGCGGACTCTCCCTTATTTCCATGCCTCTGATGGGCGAGACTCTGGACTGATCCGCAGGAACAAAAATGATCAGGTAAGAAACTAATTTTCCTTTCCCTGTACATACCCGGATCAGTCCAGACTCCTGGGATGTACCAGAGCTAACTTACCTGGGATGGGATCCGGAGAGGCCCGCTCGAAGCACACCTTCTCCAAAACCACAGGAACCTGGTGCCTGGACATCCAAGTCTGTAATGTCTCTCAAATGTATGCAAGGACTTCCACGTAGCCACCCTGCAAATTTCCTGTGGAGAAACCATCTGGCACTCTGCCCAAGACGCCGCATGCGAATGAGTAGAGTGAGCCCTTAGACCAACAGGAAGAGATCTACCACGAAGGAGATAGGCCGAGCTAATAACCTCCTTCAGCCAGTGAGCTATGGTAGTCTTAGAGGCCATCTGACCCCGCTTGGAGCCACTCCAGAGCACAAAAAGATGGTCGGAACAAGAAAGCCATTTGTAACCTCCAGATAACGGAGCAATGCTCTGCGAACATCCAGCTTCCGCAATCCCTGGACAAGAGATCCGAATGGTCTAATTCCGCGAAAGCCAGAAGCTCCACCGATTGGGTGATATGAAAGGAAGAAACTACTGTCCGTAATGAAACCCCCAATTCCGAAATCCACAAAAAAGGTTCTCTACAGGAAAGAGCTTGGAGTTCCGACACTCTACAAGCCGATGTAATGGCCATCAGAAAGACTACCTTTCAAGGTAAGATCCTTCAGTCACCCTCTTCAAAGGCGCAAAGGGTGCTGAGCATAGAGCCGTGAGAACTAAATTTAGACTCCAAGACGGACAGGATGCCTCAGCGGAGGGACGCAAGTGCTTTGCTCTCCTTAAGAAACAAGCCACATCTGGATGTGCCGCTAACGCTACACCTTGCACAGAGCCTCGCAAACAACCAAGAGCTGCCACCTGCACACGGAGAGAACTGCACGACAAGCCCTTGGACAGACCAGCCTGAAGAAAACACAGAATATCAGACACTGAGGCCTGGGTAGGAGAAACATCTCGGTCTAAACACCAAGCCTCAAAAATCTTCCATACTCTAACATATGCGAGATCGGTGGATGTCTTACGCAATCGCAGGAGCGTAGCCATTGAGGCTGGAGAAAAGCCTTTGCCCCGTAACAGTCGTCTTTTAAAAGCCTAGACAAAAGCGATAGACTTCCTCCAAACAGACGGGCCACCCTTGATGTAGCAGATCTGGACTGTCTGGAAACCGCAAGGGACCCATCACCACTAGATTGAGGAGGTATGCAAACCATGGGCATCTGGGCCATTCCACGGCTAAGAGAATGACCTCCACCGGATGGAGCTCTATTCGCCTGAGTACTTTGCCAATCAAGGCCAAGGTGGAAAGACGTTCAGTAGAATATCGGTGGGCCAGGGCAGGACTAGGGCATCCACGCCCTTTGCTTCCATCTCTCTGTGATGAATGTAGAAACGTGGAGTCTTGGCATTCCGAAACGTTGCCATGAGATTCATGCTGGGTGTACCCCATGTGTCACATATTAGTTGAAAAGCTGCATCCACTAACTCCCATTCCCAGGGATCTAGGTGATTTCGGCTGAGAAAGTCTGCCTGCATGTTGTCCACACCAGCAATGTGAGACGCCACTATGCTGACTAAGTGCTGTTCCGCCCAGCTGATAAATTGATGAGCCTCGACTGCCACTGGCTGACTTCTGGTCCCTCCTTGATGACTGATGTACGCTACTGTGGTTGCATTGTCCATGAGAACTCTGACAGACCTCCCCTGAAGGAGAGGAAGAAACGCTAGTATCGCTAACCACACCACTCGGGTCTCCAGACGATTGATCGATCACTGACACTCCTCTGGAGACCAAAATCCCTGTACAGATTTCCTCCGGCATACCGCCCCCCCAACCGGAGAGACTGGCATCCGTGGTAACCACTGTCCAGTCGGGCACCTCCAGGGGAACTCCACGAGTCAGATTGTCCATTACCAGCCACCAATCGAGACTGGACCACGCTGCATCAGTCAGTGGGAGAGGAAGAAGAAAGTTCGGAGACTGGATTCCAGCGGGAAAGCAACGCATATGAGCAAAAGCCCAGGGAATCTGCTCCAAGGTTGAGGTCATCGAGCTGAGAACTTGCAAGTAATCCCGGACCCTAGGAGGATGCTTGAGTAACAAGGCTCTTACTTGACCCTGCAATTTGGAAACACGTTCTGTGGAAAGAAATACTCTGCCCTGCTGTGTCGAATAGAGCCCCCCAAATACTCCAAGGACTGAGAGAGGCTCATGCCCTGCCCAGCGACTGAAGTAGCTGGAGTACCTTGTGAACCACCAACCAGACCAGTGGTTCCGACTTCGCTCGAATCAGCCAGTCATCCAGGTAGTACCAGCAGTCCTTCCTTCCAGAGATGGGCTGCCACGACTACCATTACCTTGGTGAACGTCCTGGGCACGGTGGCCAGCCCAAAGGACAGCGCTCAAAACTGAAAATGCTGACCCAGTATCGCAAAATGAAGGAACTTCTGGTGATCCGACCAGATGCCTATATGAAGGTACGCCTCCGTGAGCGCCAGAAACTCTCCCTTTCGCAGCGAGGCAATGACTGACCGGAGCATTTCCATGCGAAAACGTGGCACCCCTGAGGCATCTGTTCACTCGTTTGAGACCCAGAATGGGCTGAAAGGATCCCTCTTTCTTTGGCACCACAAAGTAAATGGAATATCGGCCTCTGGAAGTACTGGAACGATGGCTCCTGACTGCCGCAAGCGCTGCAAAGTTTCCTGGACTGCTCTTCGCTTGGTTGCGTAACTGCAGAGAAAGATGAGAAACCTGTCCAGAGGATGCCATGCAAAATCTAAAGCATAGCCTTGTCTTATCACGGCCAGCACCCACTGGTCCATTGTTACCTTGGCCCATTCCTCAAAAAATAGGGATAATCTGCCCCCTACCACAGGCACCGAGGAATGGACCGGCACCCCTTCATTGAAGACTTAGCCCCCAAAGTAGGAATTTCCAGCTCTGCCGAATTTTCTGCCACGAAAGGACTGGGACCAGGACTGCTATCTAGTTGGTGCCTGATGAAAAGAAGAACTGGGCGCTCTAGATGGCTGGAAACAGCGATTCCCTCTGAATCTGGCCCTAGATGAGAAAGCACCTCGTGACCTAGGTCTGTCCTCCTGTAGCCTATAGACCTTATTCTCTCCCAGAGATTGAATATCTTCCCAAGTCCTTTCTGAAAAGCAATTTACCCTTGAAGGGCAAAGAACCCAGCTGCGCCTTGGAGGACATGTCTGCTGACCAGTTTCTTAACCACAGGATTCTCCGAGCAGAGACCTCAGATACCATGGACCTCGCCAACATCCGCAACAGATCGAAGCTCGCATCAGCACTCTAGGCCATTGAAGCTTCTAGCCGTCCTGCTTGGGCGGCCTCATCGGAGAAACCCGTGTTAGCCTGTAACTGCTGAACCCAGCGCAGACCCACTCGCAAGGCAAAATTGCTGCATATGGCCACCCGCACTCCCAGTGTAGACACCTCAAAAATCTTTTTAAGCTGCTCCTCGAACTTCCTGTCTTGCAGGTCCTTGAGTGCTGTAGCCCCTGTGACCGGAATCGTGGTCTTCTTGGTAACCATGGACACCGCCGCGTCCACCCTGGGCATTCGGAGCAGCTCTAAAGCATCCTCCGGCAGAGGATAGAGCTTATCCATGGCTTTACTCACCTTCAAACTGAGATTCGGGGTATCCCACTCCCGGAAGAGCAAGTCCGTAGCAGAAAAATAAAAAGGGAAGGAAGTAGCAGGGCCTCTCAGGCCCAGCAAAACAGGATCCATCGCTTCCAGTTTGGATTCTTCAGGTGGCCCCTCAAGGCCCAGCTCAGCCAAAATAGAAGGGATAAGAGGACCCAGCTCCTCCCTTCTAAAGGGACTGACCACCTTAGGGTCGTCCCCTTCCGTCACATGCGAGCCCCTCGCTGAACCCTGCGGATGCACATCAGCATTCACCCCCTGCGGGGGCTTGGACTGAGGGTCTGGGTCCCCAGGGTCAGTATCTTGATCAGAGATATCTGAGTCAGTCTGAGGGACCCCTGTTCGGAGAGGGCACTAAGGTCTCAATGGGTCAGCAGCCCCCATTTCTTGGAAATAGGCTTGGACCCTAGAGAGCCGGATTTTAAGCCAGACTGCTGCTTCCCTGATTTTTTTTCTTTTTGTAATTATCTGTTTATTACAAAGCCAATGCAGAATACAAATGTACAACCATCGTTGAACCCATGTACTTAAAAAGTGCATCCTGAAACTTCAAAACATAACAGTACAGAAGATCATGAAGCGTGCACCATTGCAGAACATGAAAAATACAGAAATGGGCAACAGCACCTTTAATATGGTACTTCATTACTTATAACCACAGTTATTTATTTATTTATTTATTTAACATTTTTATATACCGACCTTCATGAAAGAAAATTCATATCAGATCGGTTTACAGATAACATGAGGGGAATAACAAAGTCAACCATATAACAAGAAATGAAAGTTACATATAACAAGGGGTATTAACCTGGAGGGCTAGGATAGCCGGAGCGATAGAAGGCATAACTGAACAAATTAGATAATACAATAATATGATGAGAAGAGGCATAAGTGTATAGGCTACACTTGTCAGAGAGTTTAGGTAGGAGTCAGTGTCTGAATTAGTGAGGAATTGCTGGAACTGTAGGTTAAGTGAAGGCCTGGATGAAGAGCCATGTCTTAAGTTTTTTGCGGAAGGTAAACGGGCATGGTTCTAATCTGAGTTCTGTGGGCATCTTGTTCCAGATGGTTGGGCCAGCTGTAGAGAAGGTTCGTTCTTTGGTAGATGATAGGCGAGTAGATTTCGTTGTAGGGGGTTGCAGGGTGCCTTTATATGCTTCTCGAATCGGTCTGTCTGATGAGTATAATTTGAGGGGAATCTGGAGGTCTAGTTGTTGTTGGTTGTGAATGACTTTGTGGATTATAGTGAGAGCCTTGTGTAATATTCTATATTTGATTGGCAGCCAGTGCAGGTTCTGTAGTATGGGAGTGATGTGTGTTCCTCTGTTGGTATTAGTCAGGATTCTTGCCGCAGCATTTTGGAGCATCTGTAATGGTTTGATAGATGAAGTAGGGAGCCCGAGGAGAAGAGAGTTACAGTAATCTGTTTTGGAAAAGAGTGTGACTTGGAGCACTGTCCTGAAATCTTGGAAGTGGAGGAGGGGTTTGAGCCTTTTCATGACTTGTAATTTATAAAAGCAGTCCTTGGTAGTGTTATTGATGGCTTTCTTAAGATTCAGACGGTTATCAATGATTACTCCAAGGTCCCTTACTTGCGTGATCTGGGTGTTGCCTGCTGGTGGATTGATTAAGGCCGAGTGGTCCGAGGAGATGATTAGGAGTTCAGTCTTATTTGCATTCAGAACTAGATTCAAGTTGGTGAGCAGACTGTTTATAGATTTGAGGCAGATTTCCCAAAAGGCGAGAGATTTAGGGAGAGATTCTGTAATGGGAATCAGAATCTGTACGTCATCTGCATAGAGATAGAATTTTAATTTTAGGTCCGTAAGCAGTTGACAGAGGGGCAGGAGGTATATATTGAATAGTGTGGGTGACAAGGAAGAGCCTTGTGGTACTCCTAATGTTGATTTGACATCTGGGGATTCGTTGTTATTGATTTTTACTTTGAAGCTTCTGTTACTTAGAAAGGAGTTAAACCAGCTGTGTGCAGATCCTGTTAATCCGATTTCTGCTAGGCGATTTAGTAGGATGGCGTGGTTCACTGTGTCAAATGCGGATGAAATGTCCAGAAGGACTAGGATAAAAGATTGACCTTTGTCTAGGCCCATGAGGATGTGATCGGCAAGGGAGATAAGTAGGGTTTCTGTACTAGCTGCTTTACGAAAGCCATATTGGGATGGGTGAAAGATATTGTGCTCTTCCAGGTATACAGAAAGTTGTGTATTAACAACTTTCTCCATGATTTTTGCTAAAAAAGGGAGGTTGGATATGGGGCGGAAGTTGGAGGGTTCACTTGTGTCGAGGTTAGGTTTCTTCAGGAGAGGTTTGAGGGATGCGGTTTTCAGCCTGTCCGGGTAGATTCCTTGGGCGAGTGAGCAATTTATAATGTTGGCCAATGCTCTGGAAATAGTATTCGGGATGAGAAGCAGTAGTTTAGTTGGAATGTGATCTGTTGGGTGGTTTGATGGTTTTAGTTTCTTAAGTATAGATTCGATTTCCAGTGGTGTTGTAGGTTCAAAGGAATCAAGGATGGCCCCAATATAAGTCCTGGAATTGAAAATTATGGAGGGTGGAGTTGCATTGTTCGGTAGGCGTGCTAATGTGTCTGCAGTTTTTTTCTGAAAGTAGAGTGCTAATTCGTCTGCTTTGGTTTGTGCTTGGTCGTCTGGAATGGTGGGTGTAGGTGATTTTGTGAGTTGGGAGACGTAAGAGAATAGGGTCCTGGCATCAAATTGAAGGTTGTGTATTCTGTGGGCATAGAAGTCTCTTTTTGTCTTTAAGATGGTGATCCTGTAGTTGTGGAGGGTGTGTTTGTAATCAGATAAATTAGTGGAGTTGGGGATCTTGCGCCATTCGTATTCTGTGTGTCTGAGATTTTGTTTCATCTGCTTGAGTTCTGGGGAGAACCAGGGTTGTTTCTTCTTCTGTATTGAGTTGATTATTTTCACCATTTTAGGACATAATTTATTTGCTATTGCCTTAGTGATATTGTGCCAAGAGAGGAAGGCTGCATCTGGGCTAGTGGTGCCCAGATTGGGGAGTTCTTTGGTGAGATGATCACTGAGTGTGTCAGAAGTGCAGGTTTTCCTAAATTGGATGGTGGAAGGTGGTTGAGGAGGTTTAGGGCTTTCTTGAGTCATGAGTGTGGTTGTAATTATTGAATGGTCTGACCAGGGAATTGTGGTACAGATAGGATCATTTTTATAAGATATATTAGAATTGATGAAGATGAGGTCCAGAGTGTGTCCTGCTTTATGGGTAGGTTTTTCTATGATTTGTTTAAAGCCCATAGCACCCAGGGTGGTAAGGAGTGCTTCACAGTTAGGGGTGAGGGGAGAGGCGTCTACATGGAGGTTGAAGTCCCCCATTATTATGGCTGGCGAGTCCATGTTGATGTATTTGGCTATTGTTTCTATTAGGGGGGAGATATCTGAGTCCAGTAGTCCTGGCGGAGCATATATTAGAAGAATTTGTAGGAGTTTAGATTTGAAAAGACCTAATTCGAGTTTTGTAGGTGTGATGGTTTTGATTGGAAGTGAATTAAGTTTGAATTCCTTTTTGGTAGCTAGAAGAATACCACCTCCTCGTTTCTTTTGTCTGGGGATCGAGATGATGTCGTAGAGGTGAATCGGTAACTGGTTTATTAGGGCTGTGTCTGAGCTTTTTAGCCAGGTTTCTGTGATGGCACAGATATCTGGCTTTGAATCTGAGGGGAAGTCATTGAGGACGTGTGTTTTCTTTGTCAGAGATTGTGCGTTGAGAAGGGTAAGGGAGAACATGGTGAGACCTAGCATCTGCGTGAGCGGAGACGTCATGATTGGAATGAGAGATCTGGTAGTGTGTCTTGATGGTTGTTGAAAGGCTTTTGTGTGATGGAGGTGGCGGTGGTATATGATAGGGATTGGGAAGATTTGCATGTTGACTTCTCTAGGAGGAATGTGGGTCGTGGTGGAAGGCTAGTCTGACTGTGGGAGGAATGTTATAAGAGCTTGGGGCAAATTGAGAGTGAAGCATGAGTCTGTCTGCTGAAGAGCTGGATGTTTGAGCGGGCTGTTTGAATCTGTCTGGATGGGAGGGCTGAGCGTTGTGCGCTTCGGGAGGGTAGGGGATGATGCCCTTTGCATGGGGTCTCAGAGGTGGCTGGAGAGTTGCTGGAAAGGTAGACTTTTATTCCATACTGCTGAAACGGTCTGTTCCACAACTTTGCTGGCTGTTGCCTATGTTAGGGGTTTAGGTTGTTCCGCAGGTATGGCTCGAGCCTCCTCGGGGCTCTACGAAGGGGCGAGACAAAGGGGCAGGCCCCTTTGTTGCGCTCCTTCGGCGCGCGGCGCCTAGCCGGTTAGGTTTTAAAGTCCTGCCGGGCTGTCTCTGGTTGGCTGCCCTCCTTTTTTAGGGCGGGCCTAGGCGCGTTTTTTTAATTTTTTTTTAAAGGTTTCCTTCGCCGGAAACGGCCTCGGCGATCGCGGTCGGCGTCGGGGTCCCCCGGGTGGGGAGGCCGCACACTGACCTGACCTTCCCCCGGTGGGGCTCCGGCGCCGGCCGCGCAGGTCCTCGGTCGCCGCGTGGAGAGGAGAGAAGAGAGAGAGAGATGGCGCCTAGCCGGGTAGGTTTTAAAGTCCTGCCGGGCTGTCTCTGGTTGGCTACCCTCCTTTTTTAGGGCGGGCCTAGGCGCGTTTTTTTAATTTTTTAAAGGTTTCCTTCGCCGGAAATGGCCTCGGCGATCGCGGTCGGCGTCGGGGTCCCCCGGGTGGGGAGGCCGCACACTGACCTGACCTTCCCCCGGTGGGGCTCCGGCGCCGGCCGCGCAGGTCCTCGGTCGCCGCGTGGAGGACCTGCGCGGTCCTCCACGCGGCGACCCCATACCTACCCTTCTTCTCTTCCCCTCCCTTTAGATATTACTCAACCGATATTGGAAGCAGTCCATTGTTGAAAGACATGCCAAAGTTTTGTGGAATTTTCCCAACGAATCCCTCCTCAAGGCAGTCATGTACTCCATATAATATATCCACTTCAGTCGCTGTAGTACCGCAGAAAAAGGAGGCGCTCTGTGCTCCTTCCAATGTTTAGCAATTTCACCACCGACCGCATGAGCGAGTGCTCTGATAAAATTTCTGTGTTCAATGGACACATTGGCCTCTGGAACGTGCAATAAACCCTCCTTTAGACTGAAATGTACGGGCACAGGTAACAAGTCTTGAAGCCATTTCTCTGCCTGAACCCATAATAGTTTAATAGCTGGACATGTCCACCACATATGATAAAAGTCACCTTCTTGACCACAGTTCATCCAGCATAAGGAGTCCCTGCGTAACCCCATCTTCTTCAACTTATACGGAGTAAGGTACCATCTGAACAACATTTTGTAACTATTTTCTACCATTGGGGCAACTATATGGCTGCGACTTATCACCATAAAACATACATCCCATTCCCCCTCCGAGAGCGGTGCCCCCATATCTTTTTCCCACACTTGAATATGACTCAAGGCATGTCACGGCCCCATTAAGGATAGTATATATTTTAGATATGACCCCCTTCACCACGTGAGCTTTATCACAATAGCCTTCCATAAGCGTCTTCCCTTTAATCATATCCAAGCATACGCCTTTGAAAAAGCAAAAAATGGCGCAACTGCATATATGCAAACTGATCAGATGGACGTAACTAATATGTAGTGCACACCTCTGCAAATTTCACCCCCTGATCAAGCCAAAATTGGCCAAATGTAAGTAATCCCTTCTCAGCCTATTCTTGAAACACTTTTCCCCGCTCGTCCCGCTGGGAAAGCCTCACATCCCCGAATCCTAGTGGAGTAAAAGTAACTAAGGTCTCCCACTCCCACAGAGTCAGCGTAGTGGCCGTGAATGGGGAAATGCAACCTAAATCAATTGGATGGTTGCCCCCACCCCAAAACAAGTCATCATTCAAAATACGGGGAACAAGATCTCTTTCCAACTGTACCCATTGTTTGACCTCCTGATGATTATGAAAATCTACAACTGCCCGTAATTTATTTATTTATTATTTATTTATTTAGCATTTGTTTATATACCGAGGTACAGCTGACATAGCCTTCACTCCGGTTTACATTATAACAAACCAGTTACATTTAAATTCATAACAGTGTAACAGAGAAATGAATCAGAACATTAACTTAATAAAGACAATAAATATATTGAACAATACATTGAACAATAGATATGAGTGTAAGCAGCACTTGAAGTGAATATTAATTGGGAGGCTATATAATATTTTAAAAGATTGGGAACCCCCAAACCTCCAGCCGCTTTGTTCTTGCATAGCACCGCCCGTGCCACCCGCGGAGGTCTCCTCTTCCAGATAAAGGAGAAAACCTTAACCTGTAACCCTCTTAAGTTAGACTGTTTGTATTTTTAGTCAGTCAATAAGGTAGCAGTTGGTTGGCAGTGAATAAACAAGTTAGACTGTTTGTATTTAGTCAGTCAATAAGGTAGCAGTAGGTAGTGTGTTTATTTTTTAAAAGTCTGCCTAACTATTAAAGTGTCCTCCAGACTTTTAAAGAGCTAAGTGTTTTATTTAATAATAACTGAGTGCATTGTATTGAAAAACAAAAACAAAAAAAAAACCACAAAAAAGTAGCCAGAAGCTAGAAATAAGCTAGGAGCAGTATATACCAAAGTAAAAGAGTTGAATAGTTCAGCTCAGTTACTCACCTTGGAAAGGTGTTGAGGTAGTGTGATTAGGTTTCAATAGGGAACAACATTTGTTAATCAAGGGAGCTGTGAGTCACTCAGGCTGACTAACTAAATTCCCAACCCTCCCACCCCTCGCCCACCCACCCCAAGCTCATCCCTTAATTTATAGGCAGGTGCCACTTGCACAAAAAAAACAAAAAAAAACCCATCAACAAAAACTTTATTGAGAATTTGATCAGACCCCAGTAGGCCACTACCAGACATATAGTGAATTCACTAATACATTTAAAGGAACTTAGACACATTCCTACTCCCATAGCAACCTAAAACTTAACTAGGAACTGATCAAAATTGAGATGAAGGCAGCAGTCCAGCAGCAAGAGGGGGGCTTCCCAGTCTTTTGCATCGAGTGTCACATATATGATTTTTTACCCACCGGTGAGAAGTTGTACATGTGCATGCGATGCAAAGAGCTCCTGGCTCTCAGAGAACGAGTCCGATCTCTGGAGGCTAGAGTGGCAGACCTGGAGGAGCTGAGGGAGACAGAGAGGTATATAGATGAGACCTTCAGGGACATACTAGTCCAGTCCCAACTTCAGACTGGCAGCCCTGGTGCTGCCTTGGAGGAAGAAGGTCTCATAATGGGAGAGCACCAACCAGGTGTAGCAGGAAAGGATCCTGTAGCAAGGACCTGCTCTCTAGGTGATGCATTGCCCTTTCGCACTGAGGATATCTCCCCAAGGCCTACTGCCCAGGAGGGAAGGGTTAGGTCGGCCGTCATAGTTGGTGATTCGATTATTAGGAATGTAGATAGCTGGGTGGCGGGTGGGCGTGAGGATCGCCTGGTAACATGCCTACCTGGTGCGAAGGTGGCGGACCTCACGCGTCACCTAGATAGGATTTTAGACAGTGCTGGGGAGGAGCCGGCTGTCGTGGTACACGTGGGCACCAACGACATAGGAAAATGTGGGAGGGAGGTTCTGGAAGCCAAATTTAGGCTCTTAGGTAGAAAGATTAAATCCAGAACCTCCAGGGTAGCATTCTCTGAAATGCTCCCTGTTCCACGCGCAGGTCACCAGAGGCAGGCAGAGCTCCGGAGTCTCAATGCGTGGATGAGACGATGGTGCAAGGAAGAGGGATTCTGTTTTGTTAGGAACTGGGGAACCTTTTGAGGAAGGGGGAGTCTCTTCCGAAGGGATGGGCTCCACCTTAACCAGGGTGGAACCAGACTGCTGGCGCTAACCTTTAAAAAGGAGATAGAGCAGCTTTTAAACTAGAACAAAGGGGAAAGCCGACAGTCGCTCAGCAGCGCATGGTTCGGAGAGATGTATCTTTAAAGGATACTAATGATGCATTAGAATTAGGGCATCCCGACAGTGAGGTTCCAATAATTAGAAAAGTAGTCCAAGTGCCTGTAACTAAAAACTCACCTGAGCTAAAAAATTCTAACTTATCCCTATCAATTAAAAAGCAGAATAAAAATACAAAGAAAAAACAAACTTTGAAATGTTTGTATGCTAATGCCAGAAGTCTAAGAAGTAAGATGGGAGAATTAGAATGTATAGCAGTAAATGACATAGACTTAATTGGCATCTCAGAGACATGGTGGAAAGAGGATAACCAATGGGACAGTGCTATTCCGGGGTACAAATTATATCGCAATGACAGAGAGGAGCAGTCGGGAGGAGGTGTGGCGCTTTATGTCCGGGATGGCATAGAGTCCAACAGGATAAACATCCTGCATGAGACTAAATACAAAATTGAATCTTTATGGGTAGAAATCCCTTGTGTATCAGGGAAGACTACAGTGATAGGGGTATACTACCGTCCACCTGGTCAAGATGGTGAGATGGACAGTGAAATGCTAAGAGAAATTAGGGAAGCTAACCAAATTGGTAGTGCAGTAATAATGGGAGACTTCAATTACCCCAATATAGACTGGGTAAATGTATCATCGGGTCACGCTAGAGAGATAACGTTCCTGGATGGAATAAATTTATTTATTTATTTATTTTTGGTTTTTATATACCGATCTTCCTGCATTAAATACAAATCAAACCGGTTTACAAGGAACAAGAAACTGCCTGAACGGCGATACATAGAACTAAGAACAAATGGTAAACATGGCAAACATAGTTAAACTTTAAAATTTAACTGAACAGAGAGAAAAATAATTACAATGCATAGTAATAAATGTCCTAAAGCATTCCAAGAGAAATAAGTGATTAGTTAAATGCAGAATCTGGAAATGCAAGGTTGAATAACCATGTTTTTAATTTTTTCTTAAAGGATATTGGGCAAGGATCTTGTCTAAGGTCCGGTGGGAGATTGTTCCATTCAGTGGGTCCTGAGGTAGAGAAGGCTCTGATCTTTCGTGATGTTTTTGCTTGAGGGACGAAGAGAGTGCCTTGATAAGCTCTTCTCATTGGCCTGGTGGGATTATTAGGGCGAACTTGATGAGTTAAATCGATTGGGGCAAGATTGTGTACAGATTTGTGCATGATGGTCAAAACTTTGTAACGGATTCTATATTTGATAGGGAGCCAGTGAAGGTTGTAGAGAATGGGAGTGATATGGTCCCTCTTTTTTGAACTGGTTAGAATCCTGGCGGCTGAATTCTGTAACATCTGAAGCGGCTTAGTGGTGATAGCCGGGAGTCCAAGTAATAATGAGTTACAGTAATCGATTTTTGTGAGTATGATTGCTTGTAGAACCAAACGGAAATCATAAAAGAGCAGGAGAGGTTTAAGCTTCTTAAAGACCTGAAGTTTGAAGAAGCCCTCCTTTGTTGTATTGTTGACAAACCTTTTGAAGTTCAACTGGTTGTCCAGGAGGGTGCCTAGATCTCTTACATGAGAGGTCTTTTTGATGTTATCTAGTTTTGTTGAGGGGAAGTTAGGAAGGGCTTGGTTGTCAATTTGAGATTGATCATCTTGGTGAAAAATTGTCTCGCTGGAAATGAGGTTTTCATCTTGAGATATGATTATGAATTCAGTTTTGTCTGAGTTGATAACTAAGTTAAGCTGGAAAAGGAGTGAACTGATTTCCTTAAAGCAATTATCCCAAAACATAAGAGATTTTTGTAATGATTCCCTAATTGGAATGAGAATTTGGATATCATCCGCATAGATGTAATGCTTGATTTTCAACTTGGTAAGGAGGAAACAGAGGGGAAGTAGATAAATGTTGAAAAGAGTTGGTGAAAGGGCGGAGCCCTGTGGGACACCCAAGTTGGATCTAATTGGATGTGATTGTTTATTGTTGATTTTAACTTTGAATGATCTATTGCTAAGGAAAGAACGGAACCAGTCAAGGGCAGAACCAGCAATACCAATATCTTTGAGTCGGTCCAGCATAATTGAGTGGTTGACCGTATCAAAGGCAGCCGAAAGATCAAGGAGGATCAGAAGGTGTGATTGTTTTTTATCTGAGTTTACAATAATGTAGTCTGTAAGATATCAAAAGTGATTCTGTATTACGATATTTACGGAAACCATATTGTGAAGATGCTAGGATATTATGTTCCTCCAGAAATTCAGTGAGTTGTTTATTCACAATTTTCTCCATGATCTTAGCAATGAATGGAAGATTGGCGATGGGTCGGAAATTTGCTGGGTCTGATGTTGATAAGTTGGGTTTTTTTAGGAGAGGTTTCAGAATGGCTTGTTTAAGAGAATCAGGTACTAATCCTTGGGTTAACGAACAATTAATGATTTTTGCAGTGGGCTTAGCTATTGTATTTGGTATTGAGATGAGAAGGTTTGCAGGGATGGAGTCCAGGGGATGTGAAGAAGGCGTGAGTTTTTTTAAAATATTTTCCACTTCTAGGGAAGAAGTGGTCTCAAAAGAGTCTAATTTTGTGGTCTGCTGAGGAGTAAGATTACTATGCAGGGGGAAAAAGGGATTGGAAGACGAAAACCTTTTGGTAAGATTGATAATTTTGTTTTCAAAGAAGGTGGCCAGTTCAGTAGCTTTCATGAGAGCCTGGTCGTCTGGAATGGAAGGAGGAAGGGGTTTGGTGAGGGCAGAGATGTATGAAAAAAGAGCTTTTGAATCGAATATGAAGTGGTGAATTTTTTTTGCAAAAAATTCTCTTAGTTTTGAAAATGGTGTTCCTGTAGATATTAAGGGTGGATTTGTAACTTGCAAGAGTAGAGGTGGTAGGATTTTTACGCCATATATGTTCTTTATTTCTGAGGCATATTTTGATCGCTTTTAGTTCAGGGGTGAACCAGGGTTTTCTGTTATCTTGGGCCTTGTGAATCTTCTTGGTAGTGATGGGGCAGGTTTGGTCTGCGACTTTATTTGTGATAGAGTGCCAGGAGTTAAAGGCAGAGTTTGCATCTGAAAGGTCCAGTTGAAGTAGTTCTTTATCCAGGTGATTAGTAAGTATTTCTGATGAGCATGGTTTTCTGAAATGAATGGTGGTTTTTGGGAAGGGAGGGGGAAGGGTGGTATCTGTCTTGAGAACTGTAGAGATGATTTGGTGATCTGACCAAGGAACTGGAGTACAAGTCGGGACTGAAGAAATAGAGATACCTTCGTTAATGAAGATCAGATCCAGAGTGTGGCCAGCTTTATGAGTTGCGTTATTGATGATCTGATTGAAGCCCATGTTATTAAGAGACGATAAGAGAGTTTCACAGTTGGAAGAGCGTGTGGCCAAGTCTACGTGAAGATTGAAGTCTCCCAAAAGTACTGCAGGAGAATCATAGTTGATGTGTTTGGCAATGTATTCAATGAGAGGGGAAGGGTCGGTTTCAAGAATACCAGGTGGTGCGTAGATAAGGCATATCTGTAGTTGTTTAGATTTGAAGTAAGCACATTCTATGTTAGAAATTACACTTGAATGTTGCAGAGTTATTTTAAGGCCTTTCTTAGTTGCAAGTAAGAGTCCACCTCCTCTTTTTTTAGGTCTGGGGATCGAGATGACGTCGTAAGTTTGTGTGGGCAGTTGATTAATAATTACTGAATCTGAAGATTTTAACCAAGTCTCTGTAATTGCACAGATATCAGGGTTGGCCTCAGAGAGATAGTCATTGAGTATGTGAGCTTTTTTAGAGAGTGATTGGGCATTAAATAAGGTTAGGGTGAAGAGGGAGAGACCAAGAAATTGAGTGAAAGGAGTAATTATAATAGGGATAACTCTCTTCGGTTGGAAAGTGTGAGATTGAGGTATTTTTTCCATATTTCTATGATAATTATTGATAGTAGGTATGTTGAAATGGTGCATTTTGACAGAGGAAGGACGACTTTTTAGTAAGACAGTCAAGGAGCTAGTTTCAGGTGTAGTTTTGAGAAGTAACAGTGTAAAGAAAGATAGAGATAAATAGATTGATGACTGACCTCTGTGGCTGCACGAAGGGGCGCACAAAGGGGCAGGCCCATTTGTCGCACGGCGCCGAGTGACTGAATGAATTTAAAAACCCTCACTGCTGGCTCTGATTGGCTGGAGGAGGCGCTGCAGCGATTGGCTGTCTCCCGGGGGGGGGGGGGGGCCGGCTCGAGGGATTGCAGAGCGTCTCTAGGAGAGCGAGCAATTTGTTTTGTAATGTCTGCTAGTCGGCCGCGGACCTGTCGTGGGAAGGTGAATGAAAAATGACCTTACCCTTAAATGATAGCTTTATGGAGCAATTGGTTCAGGAACCGACGAGAGAGGGAGCAATTTTAGATCTAATTCTCAGTGGAGCACAGGACTTGGTGAGAGAGGTAACGGTGGTGGGGCCGCTTGGCAATAGTGATCATAATATGATCAAATTTGATTTAATGACTGGAAAAGGAACAGTGTGCAAATCCAAGGCTCTCGTGCTAAACTTTCAAAAGGGAAACTTTGATAAAATGAGAAAAATTGTTAGAAAAAATCTGAAAGGAGCAGCTACAAAAGTAAAAAATGTCCAAGAGGCGTGGTCATTGTTAAAAAATACCATTCTAGAAGCACAGTCCAGATGTATTCCACACATTAAGAAAGGTGGAAAGAAGGCAAAACGATTACCGGCATGGTTAAAAGGGGAGGTGAAAGAAGCTATTTTAGCCAAAAGATCTTCATTCAAAAATTGGAAGAAGGATCCAACAGAAGAAAATAGGATAAAGCATAAACATTGGCAAGTTAAATCTAAGACATTGATAAGACAGGCTAAGAGAGAATTTGAAAAGAAGTTGGCTGTAGAGGCAAAAACTCACAGTAAAAACTTTTTTAAATATATCCGAAGCCGAAAGCCTGTGAGGGAGTCAGTTGGACCGTTAGATGATCGAGGGGTTAAAGGGGCACTTAGAGAAGATAAGGCCATCGCGGAAAGATTAAATGATTTCTTTGCTTCGGTGTTTACTGAAGAGGATGTTGGGGAGGTACCCGTAATGGAGAAGGTTTTCATGGGTAATGATTCAGATGGACTGAATCAAATCACGGTGAACCTAGAAGATGTGCTAGGCCTGATTGACAAACTGAAGAGTAATAAATCACCTGGACCGGATGGTGTACACCCCAGAGTTCTGAAGGAACTAAAAAATGAAATTTCAGACCTATTAGTAAAAATTTGTAACTTATCATTAAAATCATCCATTGTACCTGAAGACTGGAGGATAGCAAATGTAACCCCAATATTTAAAAAGGGCTCCAGGGGCGATCCGGGAAACTACAGACCGGTTAGCCTGACTTCAGTGCCAGGAAAAATAGTGGAAAGTGTTCTAAACATCAAAATCACAGAACATATAGAAAGACATGGTTTAATGGAACAAAGTCAGCATGGCTTTACCCAGGGCAAGTCTTGCCTCACAAATCTGCTTCACTTTTTTGAAGGAGTTAATAAACATGTGGATAAAGGTGAACCGGTAGATATAGTATACTTGGATTTTCAGAAGGCGTTTGACAAAGTTCCTCATGAGAGGCTTCTAGGAAAAGTAAAAAGTCATGGGATAGGTGGCGATGTCCTTTCGTGGATTGCAAACTGGCTAAAAGACAGGAAACAGAGTAGGATTAAATGGGCAATTTTCTCAGTGGAAGGGAGTGGACAGTGGAGTGCCTCAGGGATCTGTATTGGGACCCTTACTGTTCAATATATTTATAAATGATCTGGAAAGAAATACGACGAGTGAGATAATCAAATTTGCAGATGACACAAAATTGTTCAGAGTAGTTAAATCACAAGCAGATTGTGATAAATTGCAGGAAGACCTTGTGAGACTGGAAAATTGGGCATCCAAATGGCAGATGAAATTTAATGTGGATAAGTGCAAGGTGATGCATATAGGGAAAAATAACCCATGCTATAATTACACAATGTTGGGTTCCATATTAGGTGCTACAACCCAAGAAAGAGATCTAGGTGTCATAGTGGATAACACATTGAAATCGTCGGTTCAGTGTGCTGCGGCAGTCAAAAAAGCAAACAGAATGTTGGGAATTATTAGAAAAGGAATGATGAATAAAACGGAAAATGTCATAATGCCTCTGTATCGCTCCATGGTGAGACCGCACCTTGAATACTGTGTACAATTCTGGTCGCCGCATCTCAAAAAAGATATAATTGCGATGGAGAAGGTACAGAGAAGGGCTACCAAAATGATAAGGGGAATGGAACGGCTCCCCTATGAGGAAAGACTAAAGAGGTTAGGACTTTTCAGCTTGGAGAGGAGACGACTGAGGGGGGATATGATAGAGGTGTTTAAAATCATGAGAGGTCTAGAACGGGTAGATGTGAATCGGTTATTTACTCTTTCGGATAGTAGAAAGACTAGGGGGCACTCCATGAAGTTAGCATGGGGCACATTTAAAACTAATCGGAGAAAGTTCTTTTTTACTCAACGCGCAATTAAACTCTGGAATTTGTTGCCAGAGAATGTGGTTCGTGCAGTTAGTATAGCTGTGTTTAAAAAAGGATTGGATAAGTTCTTGGAGGAGAAGTCCATTACCTGCTATTAAGTTCACTTAGAGAATAGCCACTGCCATTAGCAATGGTTACATGGAATAGACTTAGTTTTTGGGTACTTGCCAGGTTCTTATGGCCTGGATTGGCCACTGTTGGAAACAGGATGCTGGGCTTGATGGACCCTTGGTCTGACCCAGTATGGCATTTTCTTATGTTCTTATGTTCTAAGTAAGGAGTGGGCACTATGCACAGTAAAGTATGGAATAAATAGGCTATCCATGGGAGGAATGTCATTTTAATGGCCGCAATTCTGCCTAACCATGTGAGTACCAACCTGTCCCAAGCCTGCAACTCCCTCTCCACCGTTTAAACAGCAGGAGAATTTAAATTAAACATTTTTTTACATTCTGAACCGATCAGCACCCCTAAATATTTTACCGTTTGTTTCGCCCACTTAAAAGGGAACTTCAGTTTCAATTGGGAAATCAAGTTGGGTGGTAGAAAAGTCAGCAAGATCTCTGATTTTTCTTTTTTGACTTTGAAGTCAGACACCTTTCCAAAGGCCTCCAGTTGTGGTATTAGACCCTGCAGAGAACATTCAGGATCTGCTAAGGTGAATAACACATCGTCAGCATATAAGGCTATCTTATAAATTTTAATCTCTTATAGTGATCCCCTGGATATCTTCAGCAGTTCTGATTTTCTCTGCCAGGGGTTCTAAGCAGAGCACAAACAATAAAGGTGATAGAGGGCACCCTTGGCGCATGCCCCGCTGTACCTCAAAATTAGCCAAGTAGCCCCCATTAACTTTTATGCAGGCAGCCGATTTTCTATGTAATTCTTGGACCCAGTTTAAAAATCCCCCTCCTAGCCCAACCTTCCGCATTACATGGAACAAAAAAGGCCAATGGACCCGATCAAAAGCCTTTTCAGCGTCTACACCAAAAAGTACTGATGGGATAGCACTCACATTAGCATAGTGGATTATAGTTACTACCTTTCTTATATTATCCCCAGCTATTCGACCCGGTATAAAGCCCACCTGATCATCATGAACTAATAGTAGGATTACCAATTTCAATCTATTTGCCAATATTTTCGCCAACAGCTTCAGATCAATATTAATAAGCGATATGGGTCGATAAGAACTACATAACAGTGGATCCTTCCCTGGCTTCGGTAATATTGTAATACCAGCCACATTTGCCGCAGGCAGTATGTGACCCCCTGTACCTAAGCTGTTAAACATATTAACCAGGGGGCCCACCAACTCTTCCTTAAACTTTTTATAGAAAAAAAAAAAAAAGAGCATACCCATCGATTCCTGGTGCTTTTCCAGGTTTCAGCTCTGATATAGTGGCTAAAACCTCTGCAGAGGTTATAGGTTGACTAACTCCCTCAGACAATGGGCCCTCTAAGCATGGGAGCGGAATCTCTTCCAGGTACTTCAAAATGTCAGCCTCAGAGGCCCTATCTTCCCTCGAATACAGTGCGGCAAAAATCTGATTAAACTGGGCTAGTATCCTCTTCCCCTTGGTTACTACAGTCCCATCGCTTGCTTGCATTTTAGTAATTTGAGATTGGGCCATTCAGGTTTTCAAAGAATGAGCCAAGTGCTTCCCTGCTCGATTGCCATGTTCATAATAAGTTTGACTAGCAAGGTCTAATTGGTAGGCCCTCATCTGCTTCTGTTGTAGCTGATATCCAATATCCCCCAATTCCGTCAAGAGGCTCCTAGTAGGCGTTTATGGGCTTTTTCCGCCTTTGCCAACCTGTCCCGCAGAATGAGGCTTTGTCTTACCTTTTCTTTCTTTTTGCGAGAAGCCAAGGCTATAAATTTTCCCCGAAGGATGGCTTTAAGGCAATCCCACAACACCACTGGCATAATTCCTTCAGTATCATTAGTGACTAAGTACTCCCAAATAGCTGTTCTTATTTCCAATTCAACCGCCCCATCTTTGAGTCATTCATCTTCCAAAACCGGCAACCATTATCAGATCCTGCACCATTAAAAGACCACCAAATGGGAGCATGATCGGACCATGTGATGCTACCGATGCTAGCATCGGAGGTGACCCCCACCAAAGAAGTAATCAATTACATAGAAACATAGAAATGATGGCAGAAGACGACCAAACGACCCATCCAGTCTGCCCAGCAAGTTTCGCACTTTTTTTTTTTCCCCTCATACTTATCTGTTACTCTTGGCTCTTAGTAACCTTTTGGTTCTATTTCCCTTCCACCCCCACCATTAATGTAGAGAGCAGTGTTGGAACTGCATCTAAGTGAAATATCTAGCTTAATTAGTTAGGGGTAGTAACCGCCACAGTAAGCAAGCTACACCCATGCTTGTTTACCCAGACTATGTAATTCAGTCCTTGTTGGTTGTTTGTATATAGATCCACTTTTCTTCATTCCCCCTGCCGTTGAAGCAGAGAGCTATGCTGGGTATGCATGAAGTACTGTTCCAAAGGAAGAGGGCATTATTCAAATGCGGACCAAAGCGCATTGCAGATGTTCCTTACTAAATGGCAGGTAGTGGATATTTGGCGGGAACAGCAGCCTAGAGGTCGGGATTATTCTTTCTATTCTCAAAAACTCAAAAATTCACTTTATTTCATATATTTATTTGGCATTGCTTATTTTTATATTTATTGCTACGTTAAATAGTTATACTTCTTATATATAAAATATTATATTTCTTTATTTATTTCCAGTTAAACTATTATCACTTTATTTAGTATTATGTTAAATTGTCAACCAGTTATACTGTTCCATATGTTCTACGGTTCCATGTAAAGCTCCGCTCTCTGTTGAGCAGTTCTTCGTTTATGTAAACCGGAGTGATTTGTAGTCCCTACAAGAACTTCGGTATATAAAAATTAAAAATAAATAAATAAATAAATTCTGGTGTACGTGTCATGAGCCTTAGAATAGAAAGAATAATCCCGCCCTCTAGGCTGCTGTTCCCGCCAAATATCCGCTACCTGCCATTTAGTAAGGAACATCTGCAATGCGCTTCGGTCCACATTTGAATAATGCCCCCCTCCTTTGGAACAGTCTACCTTTGGGTTACAAACCAAATTAAAATCCCCACCAATTATCAACTTTCCACATTTAAACTGAAGCAACCTGTCATCTATTCTCTGAAGCACTTCTCTTTGAAGCGTGTTGGGGTTGTACACATTCACCAATGTATACAAGATCTGATTTATATATAGTGACACTGAGAAATCTGCCTTCTAGATCTCTATAGATCGAGTCTACTTGGACCTTAAGATCCCTGAAGATTAAAATCCCCACTCCTGTATATTTAGACTTAGGCATGCTGGCCGCCAGAAATACTTGTGGGAAATAAGCTGTATTCAGTAAGAGTTCGTACCGCCTGCGGAGGTGAGTCTCCTGGATAAACAAAATGGATGCCTTCAAAGAGAGCGCTTCTTTAAATATTCTTTTACATTTAGCTGGGTGGTTTAGGCCCTTAACATTCATGGAAATTACTTTAATAGACATCATGAGCAGGAAACCCACCCCCCATCCATGCCATTTTGTATTCAAACATACCCCCCTCCACTACCTCTGAAAACCTAACCCAAATGCCATATACAATCCACCACTGTGACCAATAACCAGCTCTCCTCAGTCGTCCTTTAGCCTCCAACCCCTCCCCCCATCCACCTCTCCCATCCCCCCTACCCTCATGAATACCACTGCCGCTGTTGCATCGGCAGGAAACCCGAGGTATAAGTGAAATGCCCCCCCCCCCCCCCAATCATCCCTCCAACCTGAAATACTCATAACATCAGCTACTTATAGATTAGTATAAGCCTTCAGAATACTCATGCTCAAGGCATGTGGCAATTGAATTTCCAAAACAGAGCTGCAAAACCTGCCTGAAAAAGTCATAAATGGCCATATTTGACCATCGAAAACAGCAAGGGCAAAAATATTCCAACATCAAGCATTATCTGTTCACTCCACGCCCTCTGGCCACCTGCTGTGCTCATTGGATTTGAGTCGCAATCTGGAGCCCGACTTCTCCACCCGCTGCCATCATGGGCTTTCTGCTCCTACAGATTTTTGGACGCCGTTCCCAGCCTCTGGGAGAGCCAGGCCTGCACCCGCCAGAACAGAGTCTGCCTCTGACGCCATCTTGATGTAGTGTGTGCTGCCATCCTTGGTGAAAGCTAAGCCGGTCGGATACATCCATCTATACCGCAGATTTTCTCATCTGAGAAACGCAGTCACTGGTTGGAAGTCTCTTTTTTGTAACATAGCCGCCACCAGATCGTTATATATTGCAAAACTCTGTCCTTCCCAAGTGATGGCGCCCATCTTGCGAGCTTGCTGCATAACTGCATCCTTCATACGATAGCTATGTATACAGGCGATAATGTCTCTGGGGGTGTTCATTCTTGTGGGTCGCAACGCTCTATGTGCTCGGTCCAGTACAATTTCGCCCTCAAGAAATTCACGCTGATCAGACCGTTCATTTAGCACTGCCTGGCAGATTTTTTGCACTACCACTTCCACATCCGCATACACATCTGTTTCAGGTACTCCCCGAACTCTGATGTTGGCGCGCCTTGATCTATTTTCAAGGTCTTCCATTTTAAGCAATATCTCTTCATTAGCCGTTTGCAAATCAGTAAGATCTTTGTGGATGCGCGAGACTTCCACCACTTGCCCCTCAACTATGTTTTCCACATCTTCAACCCTCCGGCCATAATCCCCCAACTCGGAGCGGAACTCAGTCAACGCCTCCTGCATATCCGTTTTGATAGATTTTATATCTTTTTGAATTTCCATAAACCACTGCTTAGTCTTTAGTTGGTTCCGACGTCGCTCCCAGCCCTCCCACCTCCGTTCCAGCATTCGCGGCATTTTTGCCCTCCGAATCTGGGTGCAGGGGCCCTTCCGCCATTTCCTGTTCTCCCGGCCCGGGTTCCTCAGTCAAGGCCACAAAACGTGAACCTCCCGGTTCGTAAGAGAAAGTTTTCAGATCCAGCGATTTCTTCCTGGATGTCACAGTGGTATCCACCAGCCTCTGACACTCTCCAGAAGTAAAAATTAGCCCAGATTGCGACGATAAAGCTGAAATTGGGATGGATGGGAGAGGAGTTATCGCTTTATGCGACCATGCTATAGGGATGACGTCACTTCCCCCTTCCCTGATTTTTTTTTTGCTTTATAAGCTTTATGGAGCAGTAAAACAAAGTCCGACAAGAAAGAGGAAGAGGAGTCAGAAACCCCCTCGGGGCTATCCTCCGTTACTGGAAAAATCATGATGCAAAATGTCCCTTTCACCTGGGAACCTCTGCTGAGAAGAAAGAGGAGGTGGTAAGTAAAAACCCCTCCCCCATTGCAGCACAAGTGGCAGCTCTGAAAGACTGCAAAATGGCATCCGTTCCCGCGCTGAGTGGGAACGGGTCAGCACCAGCTTGATCTGCAGTATCTGAGCCCGCAGTCACTCGGGTAGATTTAATTTTCACTATTTTGACAGCATTAACAGCCCCGGAGGACCCCCCCCCCCCCAGCAAACATGCGGAGCAGAGGCCCTCCCGTGAAAGGCCGAGCCGCACATACGGCACGAAGATCACAGCATAGAGAGAAAACAGAAATTTACACTGACAAATTTAAAAAATAACTCACCCCCGCTCCAGGAAGGAGAGAGCAGATGCGATACTGCCGGCCGGATGAAAAGGCAAATTTTTATTTTTTTTTTTAATTTAGAAACTTGCCCAGCAGTGATCCAAGTTGCTGATTCCCGTAGTAGGGTGAAGTGAACCAGGCTCCCTGGTGTCGCAACCAAAGCTGCCCAAGAAAGAAATTAGAATCCTCGACCCTCTTATGCAGCTGCTTCACGACCAGTGGAGGATGGCCCTCTCAGGACCTCACAACCCCCTGGTAGGCTAAAGACAACACTGCTACGACTAAGGTATTTTTTTTTGT
Organism: Rhinatrema bivittatum; assembly: GCF_901001135.1. Taxonomy (NCBI): domain Eukaryota; kingdom Metazoa; phylum Chordata; class Amphibia; order Gymnophiona; family Rhinatrematidae; genus Rhinatrema; species Rhinatrema bivittatum. The sequence goes on from NC_042622.1 coordinate 247,576,924, forward strand.
TGGGGGGTTTTTTTTGTTTGTTTTGTTTTTTAAGCCAAATTGACTAAGAAATAATAAAAGGAACCAAAAAACCACCTAACTGACTAATTCCCAAAACAAACTACCACATAGACCAGACTGTAGGTTTGGCACCCCCACCATCTGCTGGAGACAGAGGAATACTGCTGGACTGTAGGTGGCACCATTCTATTTATAGGCGGAGCGTTGTTATGCTAACTGCTCTGTCTCCATTTGCTAGAGGGGGGGGGCCAAACCCAGGAGTCTGGACTGATCAGAGTACGTACAGGGAATGAGTTCTCAGTCTCCCATCTGCTAGCAGAACACCACATAATCCACTAGTCCTGAGTCCATCTGGCTACATGCTAGGAAAGCTACATTAATGTCCTGGAGAGATAAAGGCCCATCATTCTGGCAGTGGCATAATTCTCTGCATGACCTTATACAAATGCATACAAAGCTTCAATGTTGTCATTCAAGCACAGATGATTGTATTTTGCAACTTGGGAGCCCTATCTTCAGTCTTTACCTCCTAGAGCGAGGAATTTAGTGGTGACAGTACCAATTAGTCTCAGAGTCATTTGTGAACATGCTTATTTCAAGGACCTTTTCTGCGTTGGACAGAAGGGGGGGGTTTGGGGGGATGTTTTCTTGTACTTAATTTCATGATTATCTTTGTATACTATTAACTGGTAGAGTGTATAAGCAGCAATGCATTCTGCTGGTTCTTGTTTAATGATAAACAGATTTCAACTAGTTTGTCACCATCCTGGCATCCACCTTTGTGATAAAATACCTTTCTGACATTGCTCCTCAATCTACCCGCTTGGAGCTTGAGACTGAATGTTGGTAAGTGATTCGAAACATGCCAACCCAGTGACTAACTGCAGCAATGATCAGCGGCTTCACAACAGTGCATCTGCATCCACCTGGGGGCCCTGCAGGACTTGCTGGGATGGTCACTCACCCAAATAAACAAAGCTCATTTGTAAAATATCTTAAACACACAGTATCACATATGCACCACACCTGGGCTTGAAATTTGATATATTTATTGATGGGTACCGTGATCAGTGCAAAAACTACATGAATGCACATGGTGAACATTCTCTGCCACTAATGTCTATCTTTGATCATCTTCCAAGTCTACCATATTTTTAAAGGCGGGGGAGGGGGAAGAATGAAACCAGTGATCAAGTGAACAAACTCACCAGAAGGTTGACAGATTCTATAACGTCTAGAAAGACCTCGTTCTTCCGATACTTGATCCCTTCAGATCTCCAAGACACAGCATTGGTAACGGTTGCCGGAGGCCGCGGTGCTCCTGTTTCCAGTTTGTGTCCTTCTTGAGTGATGTATCTTAAGCAAAGCAAGATGATGGGGCCCAAACAGAATAGCAGCTTTTAATGCTTTCATTTTTTTTTTTAATATAATGATTTTTTAGATATGAATGTGGAAGATAAAAAATTATGTATCATGAGTCTCATATGCACTGGGGTAATTACAATTAAAATCAAGGGGGGGAATAAAAGGGATGACAAACATGGAAATGTCATTTTTCAGCCTACCAACAGGGGTACTATTCAAGAAGAAAATTTTATACAGTTTCCATGCCAATTACTAATTATCAGTGTGAGTAGAGTGGTATGTAGGACACCAGTGGTTCAATTAATGGGATTTGCAGACAGCACTCTTGAAAATATCCCTGCGTATAAAAAGGTGCAATTTTCAAACCTAAATGCATTAATGCAAAGTCCACAGGTGCTTTTGCCCATAGGCTCTGCTCATAGTTTTCAAAGGGAAACTATGAGCACATTTTTCCTTTGAAAATTGCCTTGGGGAAAAAAGTACCCTCAAATTTGCACCTGTTTTTTTTTTCCTACTGAAACTTTTCTCTTTGGAAATAATACACATAGGTTTATAAATGTACTCCACATGCATTATTTCCAACCTCAATACCTCTTCCCCCTCCCCAGGTATTCCTACTCCTTACTCAAAGAAATATGCATATTGTTGATCTCCACATATACTTTTACTCACCAATGGCTATCATATAGGAAAGCTACCATCAGACAAGACACCAAAATATAGCATACCCACACATATGCTCGATACAGCTTCCCTCGAATACAGAATATGAGTCAATTGTTAGAGCCCTATTGTTTCACCTTTAGTTACTGCCTAAAATCTTTCTACCAAACTCGAAAAGCAGTAGCCCTATCCATGCTCATTCTCTCCCAAATCTCACTCTCCATTTTACCAGCAATGTTATCACACAGCTGAACTTTTCTATTCCACCAGAATGTGCCCAGTGGAGAAATTACTTATCTGATAACTTTGTTTTCCTTAGTGAGAACAGATGGACTCAGGGCCAATGGGTATTGTACTCTTCTGCTAGCAGATGGGAGACAGTCAGATTTCAAAGCTGACCTCACTATACATATACCCGTGCTGGGAACTTAGCTCTTCAGTATTCTCCTTGAAAAGCCATTGTGGAAATATGTTTTCTTACTAATTTGATTAACTTGAACTGGTTCAACTGAATTTTCAAACTAGAGACCGCCAGTGCACTCAATCGATCAACGCAGACACCAGATGAGACAGTGGGTGTCTTGTGCTAGGGGTAGTCCATGGCTTACACGTATTACTTTAGTCTCGAGATTGGTTATCAGAGGTTGCCTTTTTTGTGGAGCAACCGTGGGCAGGATGCCCAGTCTGTCTACACTAAGGAAAACAAAATTATCAGGTAAATAATTTCTCCATTTCCTAGCATGCAGCCAGATAGACTCAGGACCAATGAGATGTACAAAAGCTACTCCCGCACAGGGTGGGAGGTTGCCCGAGGCCCACTTAGTACTGCCCTTGCATATGCTGAGTCCTCCCTGTCCTGAACATCCAGGCGGTAAAACCTGGAGAAGGTGTGTATGGAGGACCACGTCGCTGCCCGACAGATCTCGGCAGGCAACAGCAGCTTGGTTTCCGCCCAGGAGACTGCCTGGGCTCTTGTAGAATGTGCCTTAATCTGTAGAGGTGAGGGCTTTTCTGCCTCTGTGTAGGCTGCCTTGATTACTTCTTTGAGTCAGTGGGCAATGGTTGCCTGGGATGCCGCTTCCCCTTGCAAAGAATGAACAGGTGATCCGTTTTGCGGACCGGCTCTGATCTTTCCAGGTATCGGACTAGGAGTCTGCCGACATTCAGATGGCGAAGAAGGCGTGAGTCCTCCCAGTCAGGTGATGGTAGCAAGATGGTTTGGTTCATGTGAAATTGGGAAACCACTTTCCGTAAGAATCAGGGGATAGTGTGCCATTGAATGGTTCCAGGTGTGAATCTAAGGAACGGTTCCTGAAGTTCGGAGATGCAACAAGCTGAACAGATTGCCACCAAGAATGCTGTTTTTAATGTTGGAAGTCTAATACAATATTGAGATTCCATAGGGGCACCGGCCAATTTAGGGATGGTCCTTTCAGGAAGTGGGACACATCTGGATGAGTTGATAGTCTGATGCCATCCACCTCTGCTCTGAAGCAGGCCAACGCGGCGACTTGGACTTTGAGGGAGTTGAGAGACAACCCCTTCTTCATCCCATTCTGTAGGAACTCCAGGATAATGGGAATTTTAGCTGTCTGCGGGTGGGTCCCGCGGTCTTCACACCAGTCTTCAAATACTCTTCAGATCTGTACGTAAGATAGGGATGTGGAAATCTTCAGTGCTCGGAGCAAGATGTCAATGACAGACTGAGTAACCTCACTTCTTCAGCCTAGCCCTCTCAAGGGCCATACCATAAGGGAGAATAGAGACTGATCTTTGTGGAAAATCGGGCCCTGGTGAAGAAGGTCCCTGTGTGGTGGTAGGCACAGAAGGTTTCCCGCAAGTAGTCTTCGCATGTCTGCGTACCATGGTAGTCTTAGCCAGTCCCGGGCAACTAGTAGAACTAGTCCCCTGTGATGCTCTATCTTGCGGAAGACCCTGCCCAGTAGTGGCCATGGAGGGAAGGCGTACAGTTGGTCTTCCTCTGGCCAGTTCTGGACGAGAGTGTCGATTCCCTGGGATTGTGGTTCTCGTCTGCAGCTGAAGAGCCAGGGAACTTGGGCATTGATGGATTGCCAGTAGATCCATAGCTAGGAGGCCCCAGTGATTTACTATCAGCTGGAAGGCTGTGGTCGACAGCGTCCATTCCCCTGGGTCTAGGCTCTCTCTGCTGAGGTAGTCTGCTGAGACGTTGTCTTTTCCCACGATGTAGGAGGCAGAGATCCCTTGCAGGTTTATCTCCGCTCATGCCAATAGGGGGTCTATTTCCAGAGACACCTGCTGGATCTTGGTTCCTCCCTGTCGGTTGATGTAAGCGACTGTTGTCACATTGTCAGACATTACCCTGACTGACTCGCCCCGGAGTGTGTGGGTGAATTGCAGGCATGCTAGTCTGACTGTTCGAGCTTCTAGGTTTATGTTCCATTCCGCCTCTTTGTTTCATTGTCCCTGGGCCGTCAGCTCCTGGCAATGTGCTCCCCAGCCTCGCATCCGTGGTGAGCAAGATCCAGTTCAGTGGGGATAGGCTTACTCCTCTGTTTAGATGGTCTTCCTGTGTCCACCATTGGAGCTGATCCCGAACCTCTGCTGGTAGATGGAGATGAATTGAGTAGTTCTGGGACAGTGGGTTCCATCGTGACAGTAGGGAGCGCTGGAGCTGTCGCATATGGGCCCTTGCCCACGGAACGACTTCCAGGGTTGATGCCATGAGGCAAAGGACTCGAAGGTAGTCCCATTCCTTGGGACATGCATTGGACATTAATCTTCGCAAGTGTTCCATCAGTTTCCTTCTCCTTGGAGGAGCGAGGAAGACCTTGTTCTGTTTGTGTCAAAGTGGGCCCCCAGGTATTCTAGAGACTGAGATGGCTGGAGATAGCTCTTGTCCGTGATCACGACCCACCCAAGCTTCTGCAGTAGGCTCGCGACTCTGGAGGTGGCCTGCTGACTCTCCTCCGAGGACTTTGCTCTGATTAGCCAATCGTCTAGATAAGGAAGGATGTACCAGGATCCTCTTTTTCCTCAATGTTGCCGCCACAATCACGGTAATTTTGGTGAAGGTCCTGGGAGTGGTTGCTAGGCCGAAGGGTGGCGCCCAGAACTGGTAATGATGACCCAGTATTGCGAAGCGCAGGAAGCGCTGGTGGTCCTGATGGATTGGTATGTGGAGGTAGGCTTCGGAAAGGTCCAGGGAGGTTAGAAACTCTCCCGGTTGTAAAGCCCTTATAACGGAGTGCAGGGTTTCCATGCGGAAGTATGGCACCCTCAGATAGCGGTTGACATTTTTTAGATCCAAGATGGGTCAGAATGATCCTTCCTTCTTGGGGACGATAAAATAGATGGAATAGTGTCCAGTATTTTGTTGGGACATGGGCACCTGGGTTATTGCCTTCAGACTGAGAAGTCTTGTTAGCATGGTTTTTACTTGTCCAGAGGGATGCTGCGGAATTCCAGAGAGTACCCTTCTCGGACTATGTTTAGGACCCATTTGTCCGATGTTATGTCGACCCATCTTTGGTGGATGGATCTGCTTCTTCTTGTTCTGGAGTATGGCTAGGACCTGCCCCCGAGCCTGCTCCCCTCTTGGTCTGTCTGCTCTGAAAGGACTGAGGCCTTCCGGATGCCTGAGGTGCCTGGAACTGCATATTCTTGTAGGTTCTGAAGCGTTGCGATCCTCTGCCCTCCAGTCTTCTGGGGGAGGAACGCTGTGATCTTCTTTACCTATCTTCCAGTAGTCTGGGCACTGAAGATTCTCCCCATTTGTTGGCTAACTTCTCCAGTTCGCAGCCAAACAAGAGAGATCCTCTATAGGGCATTCTTGTAAGGTTTGCTTTTGAGGTCGCATCCACTGACCAATTCCGTAGCCACAGTTGTCTTCTGTCTGCCACGCCCCTGGCTGAGGTGTGCCAGTGAGGAAGGACACTGCAGGTTCCAGTGTTTCTCCAGATGTAGTAGCATCTCTGGAGAGGAGCAAGCAGGAGCGTGCAGCAGGAAGCAATCTGCAGTGTCATTGCTGTTGCGTCAAAGGCCTGCTTAAGGATGGACTAATCGTCTGTCCTGCGTGTCCTTCAGTGCCGCTCCTCCTTCAACGGGAATCGTTGCTCACTTGGAGACTGCACAGAACATGGCGTCAACTTTAGGGAAACGCAGGCATTCCTTGGCTGCGGGTTCCAGAGGATATAGGGCTTTCAGGGCGTTCCATTCCAGATCAATCAGTTCCTGGATGGCTTCCATCATGGGAAACTAGCATGAGGCCTTACGGAGGGACACCAAGATAGGGTTCTTCTTTGATTCCGCCATAGGGTCAGTACCCGGAATACCCAGCGTCTTCAGAGTCTGGGAGACAAGGGCTAGTAATTAGTCTTTATGGAAGAAGTGAAGCATAGTTCGGTATGGTTCCATCCCTGGAGGGATTTCTCCTTCTTCCAGGGAGTCGCTCTCGCCCTCAGATGTGTCTGGGTCCGAGGTAGGGAAGCTCTTGGTTAGGCAAGGCATATCTCGAGAGATCCGTGTAGCGCCAGGAGGTTCCAGAGCTTCCAGCCGGTGTTTGCAGCCCTTTAAAGAATTCCACCCAGGAGAAGGTCCCTGGGTCCATGTTGAACCCCAGGGTGGTTAGAGTAGGGGCCCCCTGAGATGCCCTCCTACGGCAGAGAAGAGCTGGAGATACCTAGGTCTGGGGTACAATCATCAGTGGATCCGGACCCCTCTCCCGACAGTAGGGGGCCAGGTTTTGGTTCCCCTTGAGCTTCTTCGCACTGCTGGTACAGGAGGGGCTCCAATTCTGATTTTGCGGCTCTTATGAGATAAGTTGTGCAAAGGGAGGGTCCCTTGGGCTTCTTGGTCGGTGGTGCTTTGTTTGTGCGCGTGGAAAACCTCAAGGTGGCTGCGCGTGTAGGTGCGTGCTTGGGTTGCGCATGACTAAGTTGTGCGCACAGCTATGCGTATGGCAAGGTTGGACGCGCGCAGGTTAGGCGCATCGGCTGGCTGACCGACCTGCCCCGCACATACCGCCGAATGGGGGCGGGGGGGAGGGAGAATATGGCACTGAAGATCCCGCTTACAAAATGGCACCCGCACAAGGCTCTCCACTTTTGTGGACTCTTGCACTGGATCGGGGCCTAGCCCAATCAGGGCTGCTCAACCTGATCGGTGCCCTTTAAACCTCGTCAGAAGAAATGTACGGTATCACTGTTCAAGCTCTGGAGACTTACATTTAAAAGGTTTCTACCTTACCTGGTTTCGGCGCTTACCGATTGCATGCTGGGTGGTCTCCAGCTGCGGGGGGGGGGGGGGGGGGGGGGGAAGAGGGAAATACCTTCACAGCCGCGCTCAATTCTGCACCCGCTGCCTGACCAAGGCTTACTTCAGGGATCTCGGAAATCACCTCACGAATTTTCGACTGGGGGCGGGACCCTTAGGTATCGCCGCAGGAGAAGCAGGGCTCGATGTTCTTAAGGTAAAATTTTTTTATTTTTTTTTTAAATTGTTGCACTATTCTAATGTGTGGAATAGTGCCCGCATCTGCTGGGAGAAGGAGAAATACTGAAGAGCTAAGCTCCCAGCACAGGTATATGTAGAGTGACATCAGCTTTGAAATCTGACTCAGTCTCTCATCTACTAGCAGAAGAGTACAATACCCATTGGTCCTGAGTCCATCTGGCTACACGTTAGGAAATAGTACATTTATCTAGCCTCCCCTTTTCCTTCCCCTCAATCTACCTACAGCACTTCTGCCATAAGTTCTTCATATTCGAAACATTTTTAAGTCAGAATCTATCAAATGGACCTAACACAAGCTGGAAGCGTCCAAAGCGTACACCATCAAGCTTTGCCACAAGACTTCACCTCTGCATCATACCCAAATCCCATCCAAAACATCACAGACCAAGATTCAGCAGTACAGAACAGCCAAGCTTAGGGCTTGCCCCACTATCTAATTTTAAAAAGTTACAACACCTACAAACATGTAAGCTTCAGTACTTACTCTTGTAAAATTTTGCTATCTGTGGTTTGAGGATATCCAAAATCCATAAGTTCATCTAACAATTCATATATAATGACAAAATTATCCCGAATGCTTTCTTCTTCCAGTTCTTTGAAATATTCAGAGAATACCTGCAAAGTATTAATGAAGGATTAAAAAACGCATCACTTATTTGACCACCAGAAAGAGCTGCATCTGCAACAAATGGTAATTTATATTCTCATCTACCCAAAGGTGGTAAAGAAAACTGGGTAGACAGGATTGGTCCTTGTTGCTGTCATCTACTATGTCAGGTCAGACCTTGGCAGCTACACTGTGATGCAGCTGGAGCTGGACCCAGACTTCTGCTTGTACCATGCAGGAAGATCTGCACATTACAGTTTAATTTTACTAACTCACCTGTACCACTTTATAAAGAAAGGAAAACACCAAAGAAACGCATGCATTCTTCTTAGAAGTTGCTACAACTGAAAATATAGGTATTAAGGAGCAGGCAATCAAATTCCACAGAACATGCTCTAGGAATACAATATTTTAAAAGAATTTAACATGCAAAATTTGACCAGGTGAAAGGATGAATGGAGAAGGCTAGGAATATGCAAAAAAAAGAAAGAATGAATATTTTAACAAAAACTAGTAGTTCTGAAAGATAGCATTTTTAAATATTCCTTAGCCTTCTAAAAATATTGTCATTTCTCAATTACTTGGTGGGCTTTAACAAATTTTGCACCTTGCATCCCAAGAAAGCACACAGGGAACACATTTTCTTGCCCAAATCCAGGCAAGTATGCTGTTGAATGCCTTTAGGATTTAACAATAGGGAAGGCCTAACAGATAAAAGGCAGCAGATTCTGCACAGAATATTCTCTGTGCTACCACAAAACCCAGGAAGTACGAGTCTCCCTGAAGTCAGAGCATTATGCAGCCAGAATTCAAACCCCTAAGTCTCTCTAATGTTCAAGTTTCTAAGAGAGGGTTTGTTTGCATTATTCAACTTTCTCCTCACATGCTTATGGCAAGAAGAAGCTGGCAGCCTTACTGCCTTCTAAGGCACAACAATGAAGGTAAACTAGCAGCTAAGAAGTAGAAAGCAGTGAGATCACCTCCTACTTTCAAACTGGTTAAAAGGAAAGATCACAGCAACAACCAGAAATCAACCATGCTTTCTGTCACATTGGCTTAGCGTTGCTTGAAAGGATACGATATAAATTGTTGTGTTTAATCCACATAAACCGAACTCCACCATGAGACAAAATAGGAGATAGTGCCCCTTCTTCTTCCTTTTCCATCAGGATAGGCATGAAGTGCTCCACTTCTGACATGTCCACATCCCCACGGTAATTCCGGCAAATGAGGACCTACCATGAAAAGCACAAGGGCTTTGGATAAGCTTTTTAAAACACACATGCTTTGGATCCATTTCCAGGGTCACAGGTTCAGCCCCAAATCACAAAAATCTGAAATCGCAAGTTACAAAGTGTAGAACAGTGAACGTTTTCTTTAACATAAAAGCATGCACACAATTTATTAGCAGTTACCAAAGCTCCACAACATGTGATATCAGACAGTTTTCACAGAATGCCAGAGTTTGTGCTGGCAAGCATACCAACAGCAAAGACTGTACCCAAAGAAACAAACAAAAAGGTAGACCTCCTGACTCTGTGAGGATTAAACATTTTCTTTTTACTGCAAATTATATTTGACTTTTTTTTTTAAGCAGCTTCCTTTTAAGTCACTAAGAGCAGCCATATTGGAAAGAGTTAACAGTCACATTATACACAGGCTCCAAATGGTGCACAATTTGTGAAAAAGCATTTGGGAACCATGGAAGATCACCAGAAAGGAAAGTTCTGCAAATGTGTAATAGTTTATGAGCAACCAAAAGCCTTACTATTTACCAAGAATACAGCAGAAATACTGCTCAAAGTCCAAAGAGCAACTCTTGAAAACAGGTCACAAATGTACTTAGCCCTATAAAAAAAAAAAAGCTATCTCCTACAACTTGTCTGTTCAACTGTATTGCTATGTACTGAAGTAAAGCAGTATGACAACTAAAGAACAGGCACTTCTGAAAGCCCACTGGATGAAAAAATTGGTCTGACGCACCATGACGCTTATGTTCTTACTATAGCCTCAATAAAGCTATTTGCCCACCTTGCTCACCCTTCTTACAAATGTTCAACACACCTACTTTAAGTCCCCCAACCCATCCCCACCAATTGATACTGTTGGCAACCAAGTGTATGTCCAGATTAGTTTTAAATAGGTCTATGGAAGATATTTGTTATATCCAAATGATAGATTACGTGCATGTTAAAAAAAAAAAAAAAAAAAAAAAAAAAAGTTGGCCCTTGATCGGCTTCATCTAGCTTAGGAGTGCTAGGCATAACCTTTTTACATACTTATACAATGTTATTATACTTTTGAAATGTGCCTTTTCTAAAGAAAACATTCTAAATGAACAGCAGGCTCCATTTTCTGCACTACCCTCTCCCTCTTTATGCAAATGTAATTCCCTTGAAATAGGTGGGTGGAATCCTCAAGAGAAGCAGTAGCTCTCTGACCAGCTGCCTAGGTGACAGATAAAGGCAGACACATCATCTCTTCTGAGCTTCCTCTTGTACACAGCATCAAGAACACACTATAGCCTCTAGCGTGGAAATATTATGCAACACACCAGCGAGTCACTGCAAGAGGGCCATGATTTTCTATTTCATTTAAAATTTGCCAAACAATGTTAAGTTTATGCTAAGCAATCAAGTTATCTTTCATTTGCAGAAGACCCAAGCCAGATAGAAATATTCCACCACATTTAAAAATAAGATACATGACTAATGGCAGGCAAACTATCTGTCATGGGTAATTTTGAAATGCCACCATTATACTAGCTCTAAGTAATTTTTTTTTTTTTTAAATTTAGATTTATATTCCGCTTTTCGCACTTTTTTCAGCGCTTCAAAGTGGATTACATTCAGGCACTGAATTCAGTACCAATCATAGAATACAGAAAAGGGGGATCAGATTAAAAACTGTAGGGAACAAACATCTATTTTAAAATTGGAGAAATTACTTACCTGATAATTTCGTTTTCCTTAGTGTAGACAGATGGACTCAGGACCAATGGGTATTGTGCTCTCCTGATAGATGGTCAGATTTCAAAGCTGCCGTCACCCTACATATACCCGTGCAGCAAGCCTAGCTCTTCAGTATTCTCTTCGAAAAGCCAGTGTGGATATATGTTGCTTAATACTGGATTACATTTGGATTAACCTTGAACTCGTTCAACTGATTATATATAACTTTTTTTTTTTTTTTTAAACTGGAGACTGCCAGTGCACGCAAATAATAAACGCAGACACCAGGCAACTGAGGGTGTCTTGAACTAGGGGTAGGCCGTGGCTTACCTGTATTTGCTTAGTCTCGAGATTTGTTATCTGAGGTTCTTGATTTCTGGAGTAGCCGTGGGTGGGATGCTGATTCCATCTGTCTATACCAGTGATGGCCAACCTTTTGAGCTCAGTGTGTCAAAATTCATAAAAAAAACGAGCATAACTCGGGTGGTGTGTCACTTCTAGAAAAATCCATAATTGTGATATTTGTAGCTCTAATTAATAACAAAGTTATAATTTTAATACATGTACTGTATTTATTAATAAAGCAAAAACAAATAATTATTTACCTTACCTGCTTAGTGACTTTTTTGTTGCTGAATTTCATTGGCTAAATCTTCAATTAAAACACTCTCTCCCCCTCCACCCCCCTCCCCCCCACACACACACACACAAAGTCTTACTCCCCTGGATTTTCTCATACACACGCTCTCACACTCACTGGCTCCCTCACATACACACAAACAACACACCCAGACAGGCTCCCAGTCACTCTCTCTCACACACACACTGAACCCCAAGCAGGCTCTCATTCATTTTCACACCACTCCCGCTCCATCCTCCAGGCAGGCACCAATTCATTCTCACACATACACCCCCAGGCAGAGACCCATTCATACACATGCACACACTAAAGGCAGACCCCCCTCTCTTTTGCCAGCAACCTCAGAACCTCTCTCATTCCTCTGCTGCCACTGTCACTGCTGCCACATGGCTATTGGGGAGGTGCCGATTGCTGCTACTGACACTGAAGCCCATTCTGCTGCCTCCTCTGTGCAGGCCCCGTGGGCTTCCACTTTCTCCATGCTGATCTCATACATTGAGAGATACGCATAGAGAAATTGCTATTCTTGCACATTCCCAAAGATTACATGTGCCAATCACTAAAAGTAATTTTTATTTTTACCTTTGCTGTCTGATCTTAGTTTTCTAATTGGTTGGTCACGGGCTTTTTTTTCCCACCTTCCCTTTCTTATTTTTTTGCCAATTCCTTTTATATTGTCTTTTTTTCTGTTTCTTTTCTCTCCATCTTCTTCCCTCAAACACAGTCAGGTTCTCAGTCTCACATGCATTTCTCTCTCTCACACACACACACACACACTGTCTCATGCTCTCTCTCATACAACCATTCATACACAGTCTCTCACTGGCACATGCTGTCCGACACACACACAGGCTCTCAATTCACTCTCACATGCTGTCTTGCTCAAGCACATTATTTGTTGATTTTTATATACCGACATTCCTCGGATCATCATGCTGGTTTACATTGTAACAAAATAACGAGAGAAATACAATAAACAGGGAAGGGAAGGGGGGAGCAGTAATGAAGGAGGAGAGAGGACAGCAGTAGGAAGGATAGGGAAAGAGAAATTTGATAATTTATTTTCTTCAAATGTTCCTAACAATAGACAATATGTTCAGGTGGGCTGGTAGGTACCAGACCAGTGATGGCAGTGACAGGGAGCGGTAGGGCGGGGGAAAGTTATAACAGAGTTTAGGCATCATTGCTTAGGGGGGGGGGGGGGGAGAAACACTATTTTGGAGTCTTTGCTTGGGGTGAAGAAAGGGGGAGAAAAGGAGAGGCAGAGAGGAGGAGGAGGGGGGAAGGGTGTGCTGCGGGGTTAAAGTGCAAGCTAAGTTTGGTCAACGTCTGGGTATGCTAATGTAAAGAGCCAGGTTTTGAGCCCTTTTTTAAATTTAGACAGGTTAGGTTCTAGACGGAGGGCCGTGGGCAGGGTGTTCCTTAGGGAAGGGCCGGCAATAGAGAAAGCCCTTTCTCTGGTTGAGGTGTGGTGTGCAGTTTTTAGGGAAGGGGGTGTATGAGGTACCAGCAAGATTGGATCTGGAGGGGCGGGTAGATGATCAGAAAAGAGGTGCATTCTTGAGCCAAGGGTGATTTTGATTGTAAAATACAAAACACTCACCATCCTCCACAATAAATTGTGGAGGATGGTGAGTGTTTTGTATTTTATGCATGAGGTTATGGGTAACCAGTCTTTTAGGATAGGGGTAATGTGATCCGATTTACGTGCGTTTGTTAGGATTCTGGCCATTGCATTCTGTAAAAGTTGGAGGGGTTTGATAGTGGAGAGAGGGAGGCCCAGCAATAAAGAATTGCAATAGTCCAGTTTAGTTAAAATAGTTGCCTGTAGGACTGTGCGGAGGTCTTGGGTATATAGCAGGGGTTTAAGTTTCTTTAGGATGTGTAATTTGAAGAAGCCTGTTTTTGTGGATGTGAGATTTGAAATTTAAATGTTGGTCAAGATAGACACCCTTGCTGTAGTTACACGATGTTAGGTTCCATGTTAGGAGCTACCACCCAGGAAAAAGATCTAGGCATCATAGTGGATAATACTTTAAAATCATCGGCTCAGTGTGCTGCAGCAGTCAAAAAAGCAAATAGAATGTTAGGAATTATTAGGAAGGGAATGGTTAATAGAACGGAAAATGTCATAATGCCTCTGTATCGCTCCATGGTGAGACCGCACCTTGAATACTGTGTACAATTCTGGTCGCCGCATCTCAAAAAAGATATAGTTGCGATGGAGAAGGAACAGAGAAGGGCAACCAAAATGATAAAGGGGATGGAACAGCTCCCCTATGAGGAAAGGCTGAAGAGGGTAGGGCTGTTCAGCTTGGAGAAGAGACGGCTGAGGGGGGATATGATAGAGGTCTTTAAGATCATGAGAGGTCTTGAACGAGTAGATGTGACTCGGTTATTTACACTTTCGAATAATAGAAGGACTAGGGGGCATTCCATGAAGTTAGCAAGTAACACATTTAAGACTAATGGGAGAAAATTCTTTCACTCAGCGCACAATTAAACTCTGGAATTTGTTGCCAGAGAATGTGGTTAATGCAGTTAGTGTAGCTGGGTTCAAAAAAGGTTTGGATAAGTTCTTGGAGGAGAAGTCTCTTGGATAAGTTGGATAAGTTCTTGGAGGAGAAGTTCTTGGATAAGTTGGATAAGTTCTTGGAGGAGAAGTCTCTTCCAACAAGCTTACCCAGACACTTAATCTTACCGCGACTGACAGACTTCCTAATTACCAGGCATCCCTTAACTATGGACACTGTATCAAGTACTTCTTTTAAGAATCTGAATCTGGACAATTATCTTTGAGCTCAAAAATTCACTTTATTTCTTATATATATTTGGCATTGCTTATATTTATATTTATTGCTACTTTAAATAGTTATACTTCTTATATATAATATTATATTTCTTTATTTATTACCAGTTAAAATATTATTACTTTAATTAGCACTATGTTAAATTGTCAACCAGTTATACTGTTCCATATGTTATACGGTTCCATGTAAAGCTCCGCTCTCTGTTGAGCAGTTCTTCGTTTTATGTAAACCGGAGTGATTTGTAGCCCCTACAAGAACTTCGGTATATAAAAATTAAAAATAAATAAATAAATAAATAATGGCTATTAATCAATTATACTTAGGGAATAGCCACTGCTATTAATTGCATCAGTAGCATGGGTGCTTCTTAGTGTTTGGGTAATTGCCAGGTTCTTGTGGCCTGGTTTTTGGCCTCTGTTTGAAACAGGATGCTGGGCTTGATGGACCCTTGGTCTGTCCCAGCATGGCAATTTCTTATGTTCTTATCTCTCACACTGCAGGTGAATGTATCAGGTGGAGGGTTGGTGTTGCTTAAGGCAGGGAGCGAGCGAGCTGGGGGATTGGAGATTATGAGGAGCTCCGTTTTTGTTACATTTAAAGCGAGATGTAGGGACCCATACATTCAAACTCTTCCGCATGCTGCTAGAAGTCGGATCCTTAGCGAATATGTATAGCTCCAGACTAATTATGCTCTGGAGGGCTCCTTCCTGACTTGTGTGGATAAAGTTTGATTTTTTTTTTACACTTGGGATTGGAATACACGGATGTTTTGTTCTTGTTAGTGGGGTGGGAGGTTGGGATGATGTGATTATAGATTTTTGTTTCGCACTGGTTGACTTGGGCGGAATGGATAATTAATCAGTTCTGGATGTTTATACCAAGTTTATTCTTGAAAACCAACAAAAAAAAAAAAACCACAAATTATTTCAAAAGAAGGGTAAGGAGGGTTGGGGGGGGGGGGAATAATGGGGAATCACTCTTAAAAATAAAAAGACATAACATGTGGGCTTTACAATGGTTTATCATCATTTGTTTGTTCCAAGGTTATATGGTTGAAGGTTATTCACACGGTCTGAAATGTAGACCTAATTACATAGTCATCTTATACATGGATATACTATATTCTATGTTTAGCTTCTGAAGAAATGATTATTATGCTCATACCATTGTTGAATGTTTACATTTTCTGTATATGATGGTGTCTCAATAAAAAATTAAAAAAAAAAAAAGCGAGATGTAGGTTTGAGAGGAGGGTATTAATTGAGTTAAGGCAGGAATCCCAAAACTGTAATGTTTTGGGGAGGGATTCTTGAAGCGGGATGAGGATTTGAATGTCAGCATACATGAAGAACTTTAGGCCAAAATCAGAGAGGAGATAGCAGAGGGGGAGGAGATAGATATTAAAGAGCATGGAAGAGAGGGAGGAGCCCTGCGGGACACCCTGAGAGAGGAGAATGTGGGATGATTTGCAATTGGCTATTTTTATGGTGTAATTTCTGTTGTCGAGATAAGAAGAGAACCACTGCAGCGCAGAACCTGACACACCGATTTCTGCTAGGCGGGTGAGGAGAATGGTATGATTGACGGTGTCAAAGGCAGCAGATATATCAAGTAGGGCCAGAAAGTATGATTGACCATGGTCCAATCCCTTGAGTATAGTGTCAGAAAGGGTAAGAAGGCGGCTTTCAGTGTTACGGGCTTTACGAAAGCCAAATTGAGCCGGGTGAAGGGTGTTGTGCTCTTCAAGGAATTCGGTAAGCTGGGTATTGACTATTTTCTCCATTATTTTTGCTATGAAAGGCAAGTTAGAAATAGGGCGATAGTTAGCTGGGATACTGGGATCGAGGTTAGGTTTTTTTTAGGAGGGGTTTGACTACTGCATGTTTAAGGGGGTCGGGTACTTTGCCATGTGAGAGGGAGCAGTTTATTATGTCAGCTAGTAGTTTTGAAATGGTGGCGGGGATGGAAAGAAGAGACTTAGTGGGGATTATATCAGATGAATGTGTGGCGGGTTTAGCCTTTTGGAGGATTCATTCAATCTGTTTAGGAGAGGTGAGTTCAAGGGACTCAAGGTTAGCGCTTGAGTTTTTGGGGAGGGGGTTAACTGGGGAGGGCTTACCAGGGAAACATTGGAGGACATTAGTGATTTAGTTTCTAAAAAAACATGGCAAGTTCCTCGCATTTAGTTTCTGGCATTTTCTTCAGTGGAGGGAGGGGGGATGGGGTGGTTAGTTCAGAGACATAAGAGAAGAGAGCATTGGAATTGAATTGGTAGTCATGTATTTTGGCAGAATGGTAGTCTCGTTTTGTTTTTAGGGTGGATTGTCTGTATGAGTGAAGAGAAGATTTGTAGGCAGCTGCATGAGCTGGGGATGGGATTTTGCGCCAGGCTCTTTCTTTATTTCTCAATTCATTTTTTAGTTTTTTTAATTCAGTAGTGTACCAAGATTTTTTTACTGACTTGTTGTGGGAAATTCTCTTTTTTACTAAAGGGCAGACTTCATCGGCTATGGTGGCGGTGAGATTGTTCCATGATGATGGTGAAGTATCAGGGTTGGTAATGTCAGTACTCTGATTTTTCTTCAAATGCTGTAATGAGAGTTTCAGCAGAGCAGGGTTTACGGTAGGAGATAGTGCTGTAGGAGAGGGTAGGTTGAGGGGTGGGGGTGTTTATGGTGAGGAGAGCATTTATAAGGGAGTGGTCGGACCATGGGACCGGGACTGTAGAGAGGGTATGGTGAGATTGAATGTTAGCATTAACGAATATCAGATCAAGAGTATGACCTGCTTTGTGTGTGGGGGTTGTGATCAGTTATCTGAAGCCTATAGCTTGAAGGGTGTTTAGGAAAAGTTCACAGGATGGGGAGAGAAGGAGGGCATCTACATGGAGGTTGAAGTCTCCTAGAATTATGGCAGGGGTGTCAATAGTGATGTTGTCTGATAAAAATTCGATATGGGGTGGGGGGACAGATCCTGATCAAGCTGCCCTGGGGGGGGCAGCTATGAGGCAAACTTGAAGCTCTTTGGCTTTGAAGAAGCCAATTTCGAGTTTATGGGGGGCAGTGATTTTTTGTAGTTTAAGATTGAGATTTCTTTTTGCAGTGAGGATGAGGCCTCCGCCTCTTTTTTTTGGGTCTCGGGATTGAGAAAATGTTGTAGGACTGGGTAGGTAGCTGATTGATGAAGACTTGGTCAGTGTCCTTGAGCCAGGACTCAGTGATGGCACATATGTCTGGGTTAGTGTCGGTAAGCAGGTCAAATAGAATCGGAGCTTTTTTTGAAATCGATTGGGCATTAAAGAGAAGTATTGCTATGGTAAAGAGGCCTAAGAATTGTGCAAAAGGAGATACCATGATGGGTATGAGGTGTTTGCTGTGAATTGGGGAGCGGGGATATGGGGGAGGTAAGGGTTTGTGGGAGGAGTGATGTATGCGTGGGATAGAGAGGGTACATGTACTATAGTGGAATTGGCGAGGGATGAGAAGAGATAGAGGTTAACAGCAATTGTCACTACAATGCTGGTGCCAGATAGGCAGAGCTAATTATTAGGTTAAATATAAGTGAAAGGACTGCAACTAAATACTCATAACAAGGATAACCAAACTAGATGTCAGCGTAGTAATAAATACCGGTGATTAATGCAGCAATGGGTACAGTGGAGAGTTCGTTCAGAAAGTGGTGATAATTGTATGTTACTTGTTGGAAGAGAGAAACAGTTCCTGTAGTGGGCAGAGGTAGATAGAGGATTCCGATGAGTCGTTGCAGGAGGTGCGCAGCAAAAGGTCAAAGTCCTGGAGTCAATAGTCTGTGGTGCAAGAAAGTCTGGAGGCTTCTGTTGCGAGGGTTGCACAAAGGGACGCACCAAGGGGCAAGCTCCATGGTCGCGCTCCTTAGGCGCGCAACGCCTGTGTGAGAGGAGAGAAGTACAAAGCAGAATCTTTTAGCTTCTGTGACGTGTTTCGGCTGGGGGAGGGGCAAGCAACCATGAGGTGGAGGGGAGGAGAGGGTCCGATCGGAGGGCTGAGCACAGGGGAAATCTCAATCTAGGCCCTGGATCCTGGCTTGGAGAGCAGTTGAAACAAGCAGAAAATGAAGGTACCTGACATGCTGTCTCTGCAAACATTCAGGTCCTCACTCACACACACCCTCTACAGACCCTCAGCCTCTCTCTCACCTCTGGGCCTCCTCTTCACGGGTCGCCGCAGGATGGGCTTTGCAGCGGCCCTGCTACCGGGCCTCTTCCTCTTCTCAGGCCGCTGCGACTTGGGATTCACAGCGGCCCGTAAGTACAAGCACTGCTTCTCTTCTGCACGCGCTGATGCTTCTCCTCCTTCCTGCCCACGCGGCTCCGGCAACGTTTACATAGATAGCAGGATGAATTAGCCATGCTCACCCACCTTCCTTCAGGCAGGAAGGAGGAGGAGCAACAGCGCGTTTAAATACGATCTTTTTCTTCAGGCCGTGGTGACGTGAGCCTCACCACAGCCCTGCCTATCTGCCTGTCGCTGCGCCGCATGAACCTCCCTGCGCCTGGGGGCATTAGGGGGCTGGAGGGATACTAAAAAAATTTTAAAGGGTTGGCGCAGCCGATAAAAAAAATAATAATTTCCCGATAGTCCACGAAACGCTGCGCGTGTCAGCAAAACGTCTCGGCGTGTCACCTCTGACACACGTGTCATAGGTTAGCCATCACTGGTCTACACCAAGGAAAAAGAAATTATCAGGTAAGTAATTTCTCCATTTCCTAGCGTGTAGCCAGATGGACTCAGGACCAATGGGATGTACAAAAGCTACTCCCCTACAGGGTGGGAGGCTGCCCCTGACCCACTTAGTACTGTATTGAAAGTGCTGGCCGTTGACTTGGATGGACAGGTATTGCCAGGAGGAAGGATGCATTGGAATATGAGTGTAAGCATCCTTGAGAACTATGGAGCACATCCAAGCGTTGGGTTGGATCAGGGGCAAAATGGATTTTTAGAGACCATCTTGAATTTTTCCTTGAGTATGTATTTGGTGTGGTCCCTGAGATCCAAGATGGGACGGAGATTTCCCGACTTCTTGGGTATGAGGAAGTAGGGGGAGTAGAAGCCCATATTCTGGTTGGGAGAAGGAATGCATCGAATGGCTTGTTGTTGTAGTAAAGACGCTATCTCCTGTTCCAGCAAAGTGATGTTGGATCTGGGTCCTCCGGATGTTAGGTGAGGGAGGGGCGGCAGGGAAGGGAATGGAATTCGGTATCCATGTCTAACAATGTTTAGAACCCAATGATCCGTTGTGATGTCTTCCCATTGTTGGTTGTGCGACGTTATGCCCCCTCGCCAATATGTGTTATGATGGTGGCATGGTGATCCTTAAAAAGACTGATTCGGTTTATTAGAAGTCGTCGGTTGTTGAGTCTGGGGGCATTTGTGTTCGTGGACATCCCCTGCGGTCTGATTAGTTTGGTTTTTGGGCGAGGTGGAGGTTGGTATGGTGTAGGGCGATACGTCACAAAAGGCCGATAATGCACGTCTTTGGAAGGTTGTCTCCTGGGTGGGACATAATATCTGCGGGATGAAGGATAAGAGTGAGGTTTGGTAAGCGACTGTACCGCCACCAATTGCTCCTTATTTAACACTTTTCTATACCGACCTTCATGGTTGAAGACCATATCAGATCGGTTTACATCGAATAGGGGAGTTGTAATTAAAACCATAAGTAGAACAAGAAGAATAAAGTTACATATAACAAGGATAGTAAACTTGGAAGCTTGAACTGCTAGAAAGAATAGGCCTAAGGAACGTAGTGTTTAAATAGTATAAACAGTAAGAATCATCGGTTCTTAGTCAGAACTTGAAGGTAGTATGGAGGTCCATTGTTCATGAAGGATATGTGGTCTAATGTGTATCCTTGAGTTGAGCAACTGTTTCCTAGAATCTAGTTCCAAACAAATTGTCCCCCTCTGCAGGGCACGTTGGCTAATTTTTCATGGACATCGTCCCTGATAGAACTTGCTCGAAGTCAAGCGATGCACTACAATTGTGGCCGCAGAAACACGGGAGGAGGTTTCAAATCCCTCAAACGGTTCGTAAGAGGTGTCGAATGGCTTCTTCAATTTCCCAGATCAAGTTGGTCTCCAGGGAGGCGAGATCGAAAGATGGTGTATTGTCCTTCATCCATTGTATCAACTGGTAGATATATTGTACAATATAAAATTGGTGGTGGTTTATTCGTGCTGCCAGCATAGTCGCTTGGAAGGCACGCTTCGCGAATTCATCCAAGGAAGGTAGGTCCCTACCCGGGGGTGCTGTGGAATGTAGCTTGGACTTTTGCGCCTTAGCCATCGCAGACTCCAACACGATAGAAGCATGAGGTAATTTGGGTGGAGTGTAGTAAAGTGATGGTTGCATTTTATACTTCACATCAGTTTTCCGGGAGACTGCCAGAAGCGTGTATGGGGTCTCCCAGGATTTTTCTAGGACTGTGTTAAGCACAGCGTGTGCCAGTAGGGAGGTCGGTTCCGCTGGTAGGTCGAAAATTTTTATTAAGTCAAGGGTTTCGGCCCTCGGGTCCAGTACTTTCTGAATGTTGAGATCAAGTGTTTTGCCTAGCTTCTCCAAAAATTTAGGATAAGTTAAGTCCTCCGGCGGTGAGTAAGGTTCTGCAGGTTCCTCCCCTGGTTTGGAAGGATACCCGGTGGAGGAGTCCGGGGAAGAAAGTGGAACCCCCGGAGAGACTGGTTGAGGTAGAGTATCTGGAGATCTCGGCAGTAACATGGGCAATGAGGATGGCACCAGAGGGGACGGAGATCTGGAATGTGTAGGGGAGACGTGCACTGATGGTTGTGGCGACGGCACCGCACTACTCGGGGAGGAGGCTGGTATCTGGAATGAAGGTTGCATAATTTCAAAAAAGCCGGATAAAGCTTGTGAGAGTGAAGAAAGCATCCCTTATCTGAGGAGACATGGGAGGACGAAGTGGTGGAGCAGGACGACCCGTCGGCACCACCGCTAGAAGGGTGTCCGAGTCTGGCGCAGGCTTGTGAAGGTGAGGCGTGTGATATAACTTGCGCTTTTTTTTTTTGACAGCGGTTCCTGTAGAGCAATCGCCCATGGTCCGGAGTCTGGATGCGGAGGACAAATCCAAAAACACTTGGGGCGAGGAAGTGGTCAGTAGAACCCCCTCTTCTTCAGATTTGGAAGAATGGTCTGGTGACTCTGGTTCCAGCACCAAAGGAGCATTTCCTCCCGATGTGAAGGGAGGTGATGTGTGTAGAGAGCTATGTGGCAATGGTTCCTTAGCCTCCTGTTTCTTCTTTTTTAGGGACTGCAAAGAAGATTGCATCGATGATTTGGACTTGTCCAGTCGAGGAGCCGACAAATGCGTCAACTGCATGTCACTGCGCGATGTAGACGCCATATGAGCCTGCGCATGGCTATGCGTCGGTGGCGGCTCTATAGGCGCCGACGGCATGCGTGCCGGCTGAGGCGTCTGCGCCATGGTCGATGCATGGCGCTGTGATCATGTGTCTGTCCCTTCTCTGTTCTCATAGACCCATTCGACGCTTCCTTGCATTGTCGTTTGGCACGGTTGGGGTCCTGGCGCCGGGGATCTCCGGCCTAGGTTTTCTTCGACTCTCCCCTCCCAGCCAGGAGGTAGTCTGTTCCACCGAAGACGCCTGACGCTTCGGCGGTGGTGGAAGGCCCCTGGGAAGAACAGGCCTCCGATGGAGGAGCATAGGAGTCCTTCCTCGCTCCTTTTAGCACTAACGTTTTTTCCCCCCTTCCGTCGGCACGCTCTCAGAGACATTTTCCCACACTGCAGGCAGGTTTCCATCGAATGGAAACCTGCCTGCAGACACAGATAACAACGGTCATGACCGTCTGTAATGGACATGACCTTTCCACATAAGCATGGTTTGAAACCAGAAGGTCTGGCCCCTTCTTTCCTTCCATGGTCTTTCATTAAAAAAAACAGAACAAAAACGTCAAATAAACTTTTTTCCTTTCAGAAGAAGTTGATGCTGAGGAGGTCTGAAGCTCCACGTGTGATCCCGCGTGCGGAAAAACAGACTGAGGAGAGTCGATTCGAGCATGGGAAACCACGCGCAGCCTCAGAGCAAAGCTCAGACATCACTTTAGAAGCTCCGCCTCCCGGGCCTGATAGACAGTTCCCATGACAGCATGGCTAATTCAGCCCTATCGACGGGAAAAACGCTGCGATCCTCTGCCCTTAGCGCTCCTCCCCCAGAAGAGCTATGTTCTTTTGTTCCTGTCTTCAGGTAGTCGGGGTACTGGAGATTCGCCCCATTTGTTGGCTAACTTCTCCAGTTTGCTTCCAAACAATAGAGATCTTTTAAAAGGCATTCTCGTGAGGTTCGCTTAGGGTGTCGCATCAGCCGACCAATTCCGGAGCCATAGTTGTCTTCTGGCCGCCACTGCCGCGGCGACACCCCTGGCTGAGGTGCGCACGAGATCTGAGGTAGCATCGGTGAGGAAGGAGACCGCAGCGCAGGCTCCATCATTTCTCCAGGCGTGGTTGCATCTCTGGAGAGGAGAAAACAGGAACATGCCACCCGTGCGCAGCAGGAAACAATCTGTAGAGTCACTATTGATACGTCAAAGGACTGCTTAAGGATGGCTTCCAGCCTTCTGTCCTGGGTGTCCTTCAGTGCCGCTCCTCCCTCCACAGAAATCGTAGTGTGCTTTGAGACTGCACAGATCATAGCGTCCACTTTAGAGAAGCCTAGGAGTTCCTTAGCCATGGGTTCCAGTGGGTATAAGGGTTCTAGGGCCCACTCCCCTTTGAAGCTGGCCTCTGGAGCATTCCATTCCAGGTCAATCAGTTCCTTGATGGGCTCCAACATAGGAAAGTAGTATGAGGCCTTACGGAGGTACACCAAAATGGGGGTTCTTCTTTGGTTCCGGTATAGGATCCGTGCCTGGAAGGCCCAGTGTCCTCAGAGTCTGGGACACGAGGGCTGGTAATTCATCCTTGAGGCAGAATTGGAGCATGGTTCGGTATGGCTCCATCCCTGGGGGAATTTCTCCTTCCAGGTTGTCAGTTTAGTCTTCTGAGGTGACTGGATCCCCATCAGGGAAGCACTTTGTTAGGAGAAGCATGTCTCCAGGAACTCGGGAGGTACCAGGAAGGGCTTGTGCCTGGACAAAGGTTTGCAGCCCTTTAAAAAATTACACCCAGGAGAAGGTTCCTGGGTCCATGTTGATCCCAGGAGGGGTTGTAGTGGAAGCCCCAGAGGTACTTTCCTTGGGGGCATAGAGCTGGAAATACATAGGTCCGGGGTGCCATCATCAGTGGTTCCGGATCCCTCTCCTGGCTGTAGGGGGTCGTTTTGGTTCCCCCTGAGCCTGTTCGCACTGTTGGTGTAAGAGGGATTCCAATTCAGGTTGTGCAGCTCTTAAGTGGCAGGCTGGGCAAAGGAAGGGTCCCTTGGCCTTCTAGGATGGCGGTGCCATTGTTTGTGCACGTGTAGACCTTCAAACTCGTCCTGCGCATCCGGCACATACCTCTATGCATGAAGTTATGCACACAGGCTACGGACTTTGTGTCCCCTAACTCCGATGTGCGTGCTGCTGTGCACGCAGCACAGTTGTGCGTGCAGCTAAGCGTGTGCCTATACGGGTGCGCTCAAGTTAAGCGCCACAGCCCTACGGCCTGCCCCGCGCATACCGTCGGTCGAGGGGGGGAAAATGGTGCAGATGACCCCCAATAACAAGATGGCGACACCCCCGGATGGTCTCCATATGTGTGGACCCTCGCACCGAATTGGGGCCTAGCCAAATGAGGGCTGCTCAATCCGATTTTAAACCTCGTCAGGAGGAAGATCAGTACGGTTATTCGAGCCTTTGAGACCGGAGACTTAAAAGTAAAGGTTTCTACCTTACCTGGTCTCTGCGCTTACCGGTCACGTGCCAGGCGGTCGCCAGCTGCGGGGGGGGGGGGGGGGGGGGGGGAAGAGGGGAATACCTTCATCGCCACGTCCAAATCTGCACCCGCTGCGTTTCAGCCACCCTGGGGGCAAAAATCCACTCCGGGAATCGGCTGGCGGACCAAGGCTCACCTCTGACATATCGAGAATCACCTCAGGAAAGTCTACTTAGTTTCACTGCAGGAGAAGCGGGCTCTTCTTATAAGCTAAATTTTCTCTCTTTCTTGTTGTAAATGTTACACTATTCTCTTTTGGATAGTGTCCGCATCTGCTATGGAGACGGAGAAATACTGAAGAGCTAGGTTTGCTGCACGGGTATGTAGGGTGACGTCAGCTTTGAAATCTGACTCAGTCTCACATCTATCAGGAGAGCACAATACCCATTGGTCCTGAGTCCATCTGGCTACACGCCAGGAAAGTAAGGATTATTTTAAGGTGAAGAAAAGCCTGAATTTCTTGATTTTGGAGGAAGGAGAAAAGGTAGTAATTTCTTTTCATGGAATTTTTAATATAAAAAAAAAAATAAATATATATATATATATATAATATAGAGATGTGAATCGTGTCCTCGATCGTCTTAACGATCGATTTCGGCTGGGAGGGGGAGGGAATCGTATCGTCGCCATTTGGGTGTTTAGAGTATCGTGAAAATCGTGAACCGGCACACCTAAACCCCCTAAAACCCACCCCGACCCTTTAAATTAAATCCCCCACCCTCCCGAACCCCCCCCCAAATGCCTTAAATTACCTGGGGGTCCAGCGGTGGTCCAGAACGGCCTCCTGCAATTGAATCGTGTTGTCTTCAGCCGGCGCCATTCTGTGCCGCCATTTTGCAAAATGGTGGCACAAAATGGCGGCGGCGCAGGCAGGAGATCGACTGCAGGAGGTCGTTCAGTCGAACCCCCGCTGAACGACCTCCTGCAGTCGATCTCCTGCCGGCGCCATTTTCCGTACGGAAAACGACTCGCGGCAGGAGATCGCTCCCGGACCCCCGCTGGACCCCCAGGGACTTTTGGCCAGCTTGGGGGGGCCTCCTGACCCCCACAAGACTTGCCAAAAGTCCAGCGGGGGTCCGGAACGACCTCCTGCAGTCGAATCGTGTTGGTCTATGGCCGCCGCCATTTTGCAAAATGGCGGCGCAGAATGGCGCCGGCTGAAGACAACACGATTCAATTGCAGGAGGCCGTTCCAGACCACCGCTGGACCCCCAGGTAATTTAAGGCATTTGGGGGGGGGTTCGGGAGGGTGGGGGATTTAATTTAAAGGGTCGGGGTGGGTTTTAGGGTGTTTTAGTGTGCCGGTTTACCTGCCCTCCCCCGATTTACGATTTTTTGACGATAAATCGGGGGAATTGGTATTGTATCGTGGCCCTAACGATTTTTGACGATTTAAAATATATCGGACGATATTTTAAATCGTCAAAAAACGATTCACATCTATATATATATATATATATATATATATATATAAAATATATGGAATGCTTTATATATTGTAGTTATTTTAATCGTCTAGAGACATTTATGTAACCTGATAATTTGTATGTGACTATTGAGCATTAATCTGCCGCCTTGGTGGTTTTTAAGAATAATGGAAATGTCTATGGGGAATGTTGGTTTTATGTTAGTGAGTTTGCACGGGTATGTGTGTATATGACTGATATGCTTAAAGTTTTTATGAGGTTACATTTAATAAAAAAAAATATTGAAATATATTGAATAAAGCAATAAGGTGTGTGACAAGTGAATGATGTTCAATTTGTTGGGTTTTTTTTTTGTTTTGTTTTTTTTTGGTTTTTTTTTACTTATCCACATGTAAGGCCCCACCTATATAGTGGTTTATAAGTGCTATTGTTTTATATACTACTAGCTGAACCCTGCCAAGCGTTGCTGTGGCTGAGCCTGGTAAAGTTGAAAAAACAGAACAGAGCAGTAAAGGTTACAGTTAGTGTGGTTTGTTTGTTTTTTTTTACCCCAAATGAACAGCACCAGCAAAGAATAGTTTAAATATGCAAGCACACCTTCCTGGCCCCCCCCCCCCCAACCCGGCGAAATAGAGCAAACCGACGCTACAGCCCCCCTCTCGGGAGATGTGGAAAATGAGTGGGCCCCCCCCCCCCGTGAAAAACGCGCGGTCCCCCACCGTGCTCCTCCCCGGCTACCTGTGTAAACTGCCAGCCGGTGGCGAGGGTGTGTGCTAGGGTTTGTTCTGCCGGCTACCATGTCGCAAAACTTCACCGGTGAAAGTGGTGAGTCAGGATTCCTGACCTAGTAAGGGCAAATGTCCGCTGAGGATATGGTGCTGATGGGCTCTTGCCCTTACTATGTCACATGGTGTACTGACGTCGTTGTTGTCTCTGTATAGCATAGTAAGGGCAAGATCCGCCGGCGCCATTTTGCTTGCTGGCATCCGACGACCCTACTGAATGCTGTGTGTCCCGGACCGTTCCTGTGGTACTGGCGGAGAAGCACGGACTTGTTTCAGGTGTAGTGTGTGATCGGAGTGCAGTGCGTGGGTGGGTGGAAGAGGGTACTTTAATTTAAAATCGGAGGGTGTGTGAAATGCGTGGCTTCCCAATGTAGCAGCCAGGAATTCGTGTTTTGGGAGGGTGGGTGAAGTAAGTGACATTGGCAGGCGTGTGGGGTGTGATGAGTGTGGATTTCTGTGTGTTATGAGGGAGTGTGAATGAAAGACAATAGCCCTGTGTGGGGGTGGGGTGTGAGTGTGTGTGAAAGGTGCAAGAGGTTGCGCTTGCGCTGACGGCCACCAGATGTCACTGTTTTGTGTAAGCAATTTTTAAACTTGTATTACCTGTCACAGGTGTGGCCTATATGTAATGTAAGTGTATAAGATCCTTCCCGTATGGGAAGTGAATGTTGTGTGCAAATTTGAATGCATTCGGTTAAGCGGTTGGCGAGATTAGCGACGACGTACAAACTATTTAACATTTTTATTTATATAGATATACCTCTATTATGTTGGTCACCCTTCTCTGTACCTTTTCTAATTCTGCTATATGGGAGTGGAGGAGTAGCCTAGTGGTTAGAGCAGTGGGCTACGAACCAGGAGACCAGGGTTCGAGTCCTGCTGTCGCTCCTTGTGACTTTGGACAAGTCACTTTACCCTCCATTGCCTCAGGTACAAACCTACAGGCCGATACAGTAAGGGCGCGTCACCTGGCGAGGGCTTCGGAAGCTAAATCTCGACTAGACTATGTACTTATCTGACTTGTTTTCCCAGATCCGTACTGCAAGTATATGGTCTGGTAATCTCAGACCATAGTCCAGTATCGTGTCAGGTAGGGAGGAAAGGTAAATATAGAGACCCAGCTACCTGGAAAATGCCCGCATGGTTAGTCCAAGATAAAAAATTTAAAGAATTTTTGACTACCAAATGGAGAGAATTTACTTCTTTCAATGCTGAACTTCAGTCAGCACCCATTCTGTTTTGGGAAACCGCTAAAGTTGTCCTAAGAGGTCATATCATTGAATACGCCGCGTCCCCACCGACGGAAGCAGCAAGTCACCATGAGGACCGACCGGACCTGACCGAGCTAAGTCCGCCGACGAGCGCAAACGTCGCCCTGCCTCCACGGCAAGAAGGCCCGCCCCCTCCCCCCAGTGACCTCACTAAAGGCGCCGGGACACCCATAAGGGCAGACGCGGTCCCCAGGTGCCGAGCGTTGCGTGCTGAAGGAGCACAACAAAGGGGCACTCCCCTTTGTGCACCCCTTAGTACTATCCTTAGTGCACATCGGAAAATCCTTCACCTTCTGCTATGGGTCGTCCCGTGTGCCACAAATATCTGATTAAACCCTTTGAGTTTCAAATGTGCATTAGCTTTCATGTGTGTCTCCTGGAGGAACACAACTGTTCCCTTAAGTCTTAATATATTTGAGAGAATTTTTTCCCGCTTAACTGGGGTGCCCAGCCCCGCTACATTCCAGGACAAATATTTCAAACTACCCACCATTTATACTTTTCCGTTAGGGAAGTCTCTACATCTCTTTGCCTCATTTTGGACTGGTACTCTGTATGTAATCCAGAATCATGACTTTCACTCCTACTCTGGCCTATGAGATAGTTTCCAGATCCGATATAACTCACTCAGTAGCTGACAATGTCTTGTTTTGCCATTCTTCCTCGTGAACAGATTTGAACCCTGTTCCCCTGTCTGCCTCCCTCTATCCCCCTCCCTTCCCTCCTGAGTCCTCTTCCCCCCTCCCAACCCCCCCTTATACCATCTTGTACCTAAGGGATCCATGCTCTTCCGTAAAGATCACTCATAGATGCATGGGTGCCTCTCCCCCTATTATTATTATTCATGCCCCTGCATAGCGAACATTCCCCAGAAACCACATTCATAGAAACACCCCAGGCTTGGTCCACAAACAGTTAACATAGCAACATTAGATCATAAGTTAAACTGAGCATTACTGCCCCGTTACTTATAACATTTGTGCCTCAAACTTTGTAATATATAACCTTACAATTCACTTAGCACTTTTAACCTTTGAAATTGTGAAATCCTGGTCTCTCCAATATTTGGGTTTCGACATAGTTCACCCCTTGCTGTGAGTCTCTCAACCGGCCATTAGCCATTAAGAGTTCCTGGGAGTAGCCTCAGTTGCCTGCTTCTGTCAGCGTGAGGAGAAATTTCTCTGCTTGCTTAGGTTCCTCAAAGAATTTGCATCCCAATTCAGCCCATATTTTAAGCTTTGCAGGGTAAATGATTTACCAGATCAGTGCAAATCGGCGCAAGGCCCATCTCAGCTGTACCATGAGGAGAAATCCTGAAAAATGAGCAAGCACCCCCCCCCCCCCCCATGCAACAGCTCTTTCTTTTTATGGTTGGCTTGTAAAAGCTGTGCTTTGTGTGCACAGAAATTTTGCTATCACCACAAGAGGTGATCTCCACTCTGACTGCTTGACTCCAATTCTATGTGCCCTTTCTACTTTGAGTTGTCCTACCAGAGTTAACAATCCTCTGCTACTTGTTCATCCAGTCCCACAAAGCGTAGGTTGGCTCTTCTGGAACGATTTTCTAAGTCGTCAATTTTTGATTCTCGAACATTGATTATTTTTTCCAACTTGTTTATTTTGGTCTGTAACTCAAGAGAGTCGTCCTCCACCACGTGGATACGCCCCTCCAGCACATCGAGTCTATTGTTATAATCCACTAAAGCATTTTGAATTTCAATGATTTGAGAGGAGATTTCTTCAATTTTGGGGTTCAGCGCGGCAACTACCGCAGCGGTAATAGATGCGGTTGAGGCTGGTTTTCTCAGGGCTAGTGGGTATAGCGGCAGCCATTTTGTTTTCTAGTTTTGCCTATCTTTCGTTGGCAGGCGCATCGACATACCTTTTTGGGAAAAGTTGTTAAAGTAATTGTCCTTCACCTTGATGTTCAGATTAGTAAAATCCGGCCATTCCGATAAGTTTTCGCTGCTTTGTGGGTGTTATTGAAGGAGAGGCACCTGGAGCGTGAGGTGATTGCGTCCTCTCCGCATCACGTGGTCTCCTCCTGCACCAAGGTTTTTCGGGAAGTCAGCAAGATGGCTATGCAGAAAATGCACCTTGATGCTCATGTTGCAATGAAACATTTTGAAGCTCTCCAAGAGTTTCTGGACAATTTTGATGTAATTCTGTGCTCGTGTATTTCCAAGAAAGTCCTTGACAAGGTTTTTTAATGACAACCAAGCATTCTTTTGGAGTTCTGACACTGTCCTGATGAAATGTTCATCTTTAATGAGCTGCCAAATCTGTGGACCGTCAAACACACCGGCCTTTATCTTTTCAAAAGACAGGTTAGGAAATGCCAAAATGAGATACTTGAAATAGTCTCCTTCAGTTGGCAAAGCTTTAACAAATTGCTTCATGAGACCCAGTTTTATGTGCAGAGGTGGGAATATAATGTTCTGTCAACAAGTTATCGCAGTTTGCGGTAATACCTATGTGAAGCGCCCCTTTTCCTATCGCATGCGATATTTAGTGCATTTTGATAAATCCAGGCCTAAGTTAGGCTGTAGAGAAAAACTTGACGTGATAGAAGAAAACTGCAGTTTTGAAATCAGCATTCCTATTTAAGTCTAAACAGCTGAAAAATCGAACTGAACAGGAATTATGTTAAAAATTGTATCTAGGAAAATAAAACAAGACTGATGACCATAGATTATAAACCCAGCATTAAAGGTCAATCTGCAATTACACCTGCTCCAAGCCCCAGGAGCCATTCTCTCTGAATGCACAGCTTCTCAGTTTAGCATTACAAAAGCCTAAAATGGGAGGCTGGATAGCATTCATGGAGCCAGTGCTCTAAAGCTGTATTCTGAATAATTGCATGGTGGAGGGCTATGCTGTTTTGTTAAGCAGAGAAAATACTCTTACATTTGCTTTAGAATTGGCAGTCTTGCCTCTAGTATTGTCTTCTCATTCATGGTAAGTATTACCACTTAAAATTATGTAAAACTATCAAATATTTTACACTTAGCACCTTAAAACAGACTTTTCTAAAAGGTTAGATCATCATTTGACAATAATTTGAACATTATATTGTTTGTCTCATCTAAAAGTTCTCTCAGAGATCTAACTTGGGCTTTGTATATAGATTTCAGACTGGTGGGACTGAGGTCCATGTTCCAAACCTTCCACCACACTTCCCTGCATGACACAGTCCACTGAGGAACATTAACAGCACTAGACAGAAATCTCCGTTTGGGGCAATGAACTCTTAGTTTTCACACATCGGTCAAATAGCAGCAGCTCTTGCCCTCCCTAATAGAGAGCTTCAGATTACAAAAGAGTTAGGTGAGTTTACCACATGGTAACACTTCACATCTCCATGGCTATGCAGCAGCTATATACTCTCCTCAGTTATACTAGACTATTATTCTTGTTTCTCCAAATATATTTCTGGCTCTAAGATCATACATTTCATTTTAAAATTGAATGGCAACTCAAATTATTATATAATAAAAGAACGCAAATCTGAAAACAGTAACAAGTTCATATGTCAACATCATTTTTTCAATGTATCAAATGTAGAAACAGTATAACAATAGCCAGTGTAACATCTACCCCAGGAGACCACCTTTGCTTCCCTGAAATATTGGTTGTAGCATAAGGATTGCAATCCATATTCAGAAACAGAAGCGAGTTCAGGTGAGTTTTAGGCTACAGGAGGATTAGGTGATTTTAATTCAAAGCTAAGCTCTCCTGCTGGCATAATATAGTACCTTAGATGATGCCCGATATGTATTAATCAACATGCCACAAAGCAGCAAGGCAGTTTTTGCTGCTGAGATAAATAAAATAGTATATTTTACCACATGTATTTAATTTATATTTAGCTCGTGCCTTTTTCACTGCTCTCAAGAAAACACATTATCAGGTCGATACAGTAAGGCCGCGGTAGAAACAGTGCGGCAGTGTCAGGCGCACCCTTCCTCCCCGCACGCACAGTTCTCTTCACTAAGTCCCCGATACTCTCTTCTAATTGCATGCAAATACATGCCGCGGCTGTGAAGAGATAGGGAAGGGTTATGCCCGCGCAACCCATTTTACTGTATAGGCGCTTAATACAGCGCCTGTACAGTAACCTGGGTGCGCTGGTACCTGTCATTTCAAATGTCATTTGGAATGACAGGCACCGGGAGGAGGGAAGCGGCGAAGCAACTTACTTCTTGCTGTGTCTCTCCTCCTCCCGGAGCAGGGCGCGAAAGCAGCCTTGCTCCGGGAGGAGGTGGGACACAGCGGCGAAGCAAAAAAAAAAAAAACCAAAGGCGCGTGTTCGATCGGGCGGGTGGGCGCGTGTTCGATCGGGCGGGTGGGCGGCAGCAGCGGCGGCAGAGAAGAAAAAAAAAACCAAAAGCAATTTTGGTTTTTTTTTTTTCAAAAAGCGACAATTTTGTTTTTTTCCAAAAGCGACTTACTTTTGGGATCTTGACAGATCCCAAAAGTAAGTCGCAAAAGTAACTTACTTTTCTGAAGCCATCAGGAACAAGATCGTAGCTCCTCCCGATGAAGACGAAGATGGCCGCCTGCACGGGAAAGCGTGCAATTGGCCGCTGAAGACGTGACGTCACGACGTTTGGCGTCTTCAGCGGCCAATTGCACGCTTTCCCCCGTGCAGGGGGCCATCTTCGTCTTCGTCGGGGGGAGCTACGATCCTGCTGATGGCTTCAGATCCCGGGGGGCGGGTGGGCGCGTGTCCGGTTCCCGCCGCTGCTTGGATGGGTGGGCGCGTGTCCGGCTGGATGAATGCCCGTGCGATTTTGGCGCTCATGGCATGAGCGCCAAAATCGCACGGGCATCCATTCCGGCGGGGGCCGTGCATTCATCCAGGCAGAGGGAACCGTGGGCCGTTTTCGCCACCGGTTCCCTCTGCCTGGATGAATGGCCGTGCGATTTTGGCGCTCATGGCATGAGCGCCAAAATCGCACGGGCATCAATTCCGCTGCTGCCCCCGGATGTCGCTTTTTTTGCTTCTTTGCTGCCCCCCCCCCCCCCCCGCTGCTGCTGCTGCCCCCGGATCCCGCTGCCCGCGCCCCCCGCTGCCCCGCGAAATCAGGAGGAAGGGAGAAGGGACTACCGTAGCAGGCCCGAGCCTTGCTACTTTTTCGGGTTTTTTGTTTTGTTTTTTTTTTTTGCGCTTCGGGAGGAGGGGACCGGACGGGGCTGCAGGAGACCGGACTGGGGCTACACCGGACGGCTGGACCGGGGACCAGGGCAAGTAAGCAATGTTTTTTACACTACACTACACTAACTCCTACTAGGGGGCGGCGGTAAACTAGCACGTTAAGGCCGCGGCAGAACAGCGGGTTACTGAGGAGATAATATCAGCGCCCGTTACAGTATCGGAGGGGAATAGCTAATTCCTTCATTATACAGCTTTTTCGTTCATTTACATGCTGGGTGCGGAAAGGGTTATGTGTTTATTTTAGGAAGCGCTAAGGACGCGTGAAACTGGAGACTGTATTGCTGGACCGCCTTACTCGTCTGTATTGTGCGCTCCCAGCACGTTACAGACGGGGAATCTTTAACTGAACGTTACTGTATCGACCTGTATGTCAGAGTGAGCCCCTAGGAAGTCTCCTTGTACCTGGTCCCTAAGACAGGCTAATGCTGCCACCTGCACTTTGAGAGAGTTCAGGGTAACCCTTTCTCTAGGCTCTCCTGCAGAAACTGCAAGATTTCCCTTGTTTTTGCTGTTTCTGGAGAGACTTTTCTTCTCTTGCACCACTCTACAAAAACCTTCCAGACCCTACCATACGCCCGGAAGGTAGTGTGTCTCCTAGAATTTAGCAAGGTGGCTACTACTGCCCTTGAATAGCCTTTTTTCTCTAACATGTCCCTTTCAAAAGCCAGCCTGTAAGATAATCTGACTTTCCCCACTGCTCAGCCTCACTATGTCCACATACCACAACCTTCTGGGCCAGTCTGGGGCCACCAGAATGATCCAGCCACCATGATCTGCTGCTTTCCTCAGCACTCTCACTATTAAGAGTCTCGGTGGAAATACATTTAGCAGCTGGACTAGGGCATCTGTTCTGGTACCCACTGAAAAATGTTTCTGCCTTGGCTTCCTGTTTCCATCAAGTCCCATTCTGGCCTTCCCCACTTCCCTACCACTTTTGACATTTCCTATACTAATTCCCATTCTTCTTGGTTTAACGCATGCCTGCTGAGGTAGTCTGCCTGTGTGTTCTCCTTCCCTGCTATGTAACTGGCAGTTAACCCCACCAGGTTTCTTTCTGCCCAGCTCATTAGTTGTTCCGTTGTCTTCCTCTAACTGCCAACTTTACATCCTTCCTTACCTGTTTATATAGGACACTGCTGTGGTGCTGTTGGAAAGAACTTTTACTGGCTTCGCTCTAAACCTGGGGCTTAGATATCTGAGCGCCAGCTTTACTGTTCTCAGCTCCAGCAGGTTCATTGAGGCCTCCCTCTCCCTGATTATCTGCCCTGCACCACCTGTTCCTTGCAATGTGTCCCCCAGCCTAACCTACTGGTGTCTGTCGCTAACATCACCCAGTCCAGCAGAACTAGGCTAACACCTGCTAATAAATTGCTTTCTACTACAGACCAACATAGGCTGGCTCTGGCCTGAGCCTCTCTCCATATCTTTGCGTGCTGGGGTTCCATCTGGAGAACAAAGCTCTCTGTAGTAGTCATATGAGCCTCTGCCCATGGGACCACCTCTGTTGTCACGGCCATCGACCAACACCTGCAGGTAATCCCTTGCTGCCAGTCTCCTGGCCACTGCAAGCTCTCTCACCTGGTAACTTAGTCTATATGCCCTTTTCTGCATCAAAAACATCTTTGCCTGCTGAGGGTCGAACTGGGCCCCCAGGTAAACTAGCTTTTGGGAGAATTGCTTTTGGTCTCGTTTACTATCCAACCCAACTTCGAGGAGCACCCTCACTCTCCTTGTGAAGCTGCTGCTCTTCTCCTCTGACCTGGCTCTGATCAGCCAATTGTCCAGATATGGGTGCACTGGAATACCTTTCTTCCTTTGTGCTGCTGCCACTACTACCATCACCTTCGTAAAGGTTCTTGGAGCTGTGGCTAGTCCAATCGGCAATGCCTTGAACTGATAAGGGTTCCCCAGTACTGAACCTCAGGTATCAGCAATACAATTCTTTGATGGGAATATGCAAATATGCTTTTGCAAGGTCTTCCCAGTCAAACTGCCTCTGACTGACCTCAATGTTGCTCTGCCTCAACCTACTGGCAAGCAGGGTAATGCCACAGGTGTGGACTTGTCTCCAGGACGAAGAGGTAGATTACAAATAAATAGCTACGAGTACTGTCAATGTAATAAGACTCCCCCTACTAATTTAACATGAATATTATAACACTACTAGGAACAAAAAAAAACCCAATCCATTGACGGATAAAAATTATCTGAATCAATTACACAAAAATGTGATATCACAGATATCAGAAGAATTTTATATTTGTGAACATGTATGCAAAAAGCTTTTACCTTTTTATATCTTTTTTAAAAAATTGTTACTCAAATACTGCTCCAAAATGCAACTCAAAAATGATAGGCACAGCAGGGTTTTCTATTCATAGCACCAGAAAATAACCAAGTCTCTCCCTTTTCATTAATATTTGTGTCACTTTGTTTACATTCACTCTTAGTAGTCTACGTATTCCTGTAAGAATACCACAGTTCATGCCACAGTACAGTTTAAAAACCAAAATACAGGACTAAGGACAACAATACAACTGCTTCAGATAAATGTATATCAAGAGCTATGTAAAAGCTGGACATTTTAATGCAATATAGATTACAACCTGTGTTGAATTTTGAACCTGTACCGTGGATAAGTGGGCTACTAGAAATATAAGCTTATCTGCAAGAAAATAAGGTGACACAGGCATTACTGAAAAGCAAAAAAATGAGACGACACTTTTTTGTGTCGTCATGCCAGCATGAGAAAATATTGCTGTTCACATTTTTGAATTATAGTTTTGAAGCAGTATTTATGAGCACCAATAATTTTTTTTAAAGATATAAAACTGGCAGGCAGTGCAGGCCTTTGGAGCCTCCTTTTTGCCTAGATATCCATGCAAGTGTGCAGTCAAACAATGCTGTTTTATTTGATTTTCTTTATTCCTGAGCAAATGAGGAGATTTTTAGCCTCCAGGATAATACGTCATTTGTCACTCAATAGATCAAGCATAGACAATCCTATTTTTGAGTATGGAAGTAGATTACTTGTGCTATTATTACTTTGTTTCTCCTTTTTTTCTCTCTTTGCCCCTTATGTGTTTGGGCTAAGTAACAAGAGATAGTTTCCTATATTTTGCAGTATTTTTTATGTTATGTTATATTACTCTAAATGTTTCTGGGCAAAGTTGTTTTTTATGAAATTCATAATTATAAAAGTTTTTAAAAGGGATAGTTTTTTACATACAAATTCATAAAAATAAAATTGAGACTGTGGTCCATCCCCTGATATCACCTATTTTTAGACAATCCACTATTTAATTCAGATATCATTACATCGCTGTTAGTGTAATACCCAATTCACTTTGTTAAATAGTAAACTATTAACATTTAATAGTCTTCCCAAACGTAGGCATAAAAATAAAGTGATCATTTAATTTAATACTTCTATACCACCTTTCATGACTGACGACTGTGAATAAGTAGGTTAAAAGATAAAAACATTAACATGCAGATTTACATGCAATGTAGGGTACATTTAGGATAAGAAAGGTAAAAAAAATGATTTTATATACTAATTATGTTTTCAAAAGTTGACTAAAGAATATCAGATAAATAGTAAAACCTCTAACAGGGAAACAGACACGTAATCACATACCCAGTGCAAAGTACTTTTTTTTTTTCTTCATTTAAGTATATAAGAAGTGCTGTCCCAGCAAAGACGCACACAGAAAGACACAATACTTACCCAATACCCTTTAGCCAACATTTTAAGTTAGCTTTTAACGAAATTGATTAAATAGCACATAAAATTTAAAGTTTGTAACACTCAATTTTGCGCTTACGTTTGGCGAATTTAAACTGGAATAACAACCTGTCCAGTATATAAGATTATCAGTAGTATTATCCGAAGTCAGTGCTCTCTGTTACAGGACAAGCCATAGCAGTGAGCGGTGCCCCAAACCTCCTCCTCCTGCCTCGGCTGAGCCCAAGGGCCACAGCCGAAACCTTCTCCTCTTTCTTCTCTTCCTCAGTCAGACATACTCACCTTGCCCTTCAGGTCTAGCACGTAGACGGCACTAGCTGACATGGTGCTAGCTACACCTACTAACGAAGCTCGTTCTTTCTCTCTCGTCCCTTCACTGCTACAGTTTCACGCCCGCCACCATATCCGTTACTTCACCATAGCGATCCACACGCACCGGAAGTAACGCACTCACTTCCGCTTCCGGCCGGACCCAGAGGCTTCTGCAGCGTCATGGAGGAAACTGCCCCTGCTATAACTTAGAGCACTGCTAATCCTGCTCTGTTGTTTTTCCCTTTCAAATAATATTCTACTTTAGCTTTATGTCCAGCAGCTACAATTAGTGCCTCGTTTTAGCTTCACAATTTTTTTCTTGCAAACTTTGTTTCATGACCTCTCTTTTAAATATCTTCGGCCATAATGCAAAGGTGCTCTCTTTGTTAATATTTATCAGCGGCTTGCAATTACATGACTTGCCTTTGTTATTCAGATATACTACATCTCGAAAACCTTATTTGCAGACATTCCTTGCAATTATTTTAGCAGCTTAACATTTACTTTTCTAAATATATTCTTGCCATTTTAGAGTCACAGTACAATTGTACCTATTCTCACCTCCCTCCTTCTTTCATTAGGCCAGGATACTTTGGAGACTGTTAAAGTGCACAGGTTTAAAATACTAGTGTCCCAGAATAAAATAAAGAAGGTTATACTACTGGCAATAGCAGGAAATGCTGGAGCAATTGATGGCTTACAAGTACAGAAAATTCTGGAAAGTTGGGTGATATTAATACTAGAAGCAACAGTTCCTCAGGCAGTAGAAACATCACACTTGCACATGTCCAGCATTCTAACCACGTATCCAGCACTTTTTAAACTCCTTGGGTAGTGTTATTTTAGTATTTACTGCTCCTGAAAATCCATTTTACATATTTGAAAACAGCCAAATCAGAAAATCTCCACTATAATATGAAAACCTCTGGCATTTTATGTCTCATAGTAAACAAGAGACATACAACAATTAAATTAAGAGGTCCAGTTGGATAATTTCAGTTTTCAGCAAACTACCATCATTAAAAGAGCACTGTAACTCAGATTGAAATGCCCTTCCTCTGCACATACTCAGAAATGCTGTCAATCAGTAGCAGTGCCTCCAAAAAAAACGATTAAGGTCCTGATGCAGTAATGTGCATTGGACTGTGCATACATGTTAATGTGCAGTTGTGCACATGTTTGTTTTCCTACTTTACTCTTGATTTACCTAGGAATATAGCACACAAAACTATGTGCACAAATGTGAGTAAAACTCCACAAATTTGCACTTCTCCATGCAAATCCTATGTTAATCAAGGCATTAGCTATTCCCTAATGCAGAGAAGTGTGCAGGCTTAACTCATATTTTCTTAATGCTGTAAATTTAACTCCTGTTTAGAGGTGGAGTTAAGTTTCTGGGGTTAGTGTTAGTATACAAGGCTGAACATGGAGTTCGTGGTGCTGGAATCCTATACTTAGGATTTATGCACAGAAAACATAATGCAGAAATTGTGTTTTCCTTGACAAGCACCGAATGGACTTGTCTTTCGTTGTAAAGCTTTGTACTCTATTGAGCATGCACAGGAGTTCCTACTTGGGCATTGTCTCGTGAGTCCGTGCTGTCACATGAACAGGTATTTGACTCTCTCTTCTTTTTTCTAAAGATTGTTTAGTCAATTTTTTCTCTCTTTTTTGTTGCTTTGCTGTTTT
The DNA here is from genome assembly GCF_901001135.1 of Rhinatrema bivittatum. Classification (NCBI taxonomy): domain Eukaryota; kingdom Metazoa; phylum Chordata; class Amphibia; order Gymnophiona; family Rhinatrematidae; genus Rhinatrema; species Rhinatrema bivittatum. The sequence goes on from NC_042622.1 coordinate 247,615,827, forward strand.
TACAGCTCCCCCATCCTAACAGCAATTCCTGAACATACCCAGATCAGTCCAGACAAGCGGGTTTTATTCATCCCTACCAGCAGATGGAGGTAGAGAACAAAACTTTGGGCACTGCCACATATACGAGAGAGCCTCCTGCAGTCCCTCAATATTTCTCTACCTCCAGCAGATGGTAGAGGTGCTAACCCTACAGTGCTGACTGACTGGATATTGTAAGGAAAATTGCTCCCCGAAATGACAGGCTGCTGCAGAAAGGTTGCCCCTCGGGTTGAGCCGGGCGAACAGGGGGTTGGAGGCCCCTGGCCAGCTTCAGCCCGGGACCACTGACAGCCAGTGGTCTGGTTCCCTCGGTGGGCCCGAAGCCCCTCCGCCTGCCCAGGACAGGGAAGTACCCTTTTATTTTTGTGCTTTCCTGTGTGTCTGGGCCTTTAAAACTTTGTTGTAAAAAAAAAAAAAAGTCACCGGCAGCTGTCCGCTTTTGCAACAGCAGCCGCATGTCAGCAGGCTGTGCGGCCTAGCATGCTGAATGCAACAGAGAAGCATGCTGCAGGCTGTGCAGCCTAGCAGGCTGAAATCCTCGGTGAGATCGTTGGGTGCAGGCCGGGAAGTAAGTGGGCGGATCGGGGGATCATTTGGAGGAGGGTGGTCCCAGTCGGGGCAGATTCACTCCAGTGGGGGCTGGCTGTACTCCCGAAAGAGCCGCGTGGTTTTCAGTTGCGGCAGCAGCCTGTTCACCGCCCCAGCGGGAAATTCTTGGGGCAGTGTGCCCTCTTCAAGGTTTGACAGCTGCCACGTGGTGCGCCCTTCCCCTTCGCGATCCAGGCCGCGTGGAAGCGTGGCAAGCATAGGATTGCCTGTTTGGATTTTTATTTTGCCTTGCTTTATTTCTTGGTGCTTGTTATGACAGACAAGCGGCTCTAGAGAGACCTGCAGGGCCTGTGGTAGCCCGTCGGTCGGCCTGAATGACTACCTCCTCTGTACGGAGTGGGCTGGAGGGGGGGGGGTCTGAAAGGCAAGCAAAGCCGCGGAGGCATTCGCGGACCTCGGCAGTGGCTCTGGGATCACAGGAGGGAGTGGCTATGGCTGCAGAAGCGGAGCTGGATAGGGGGGCTTCTCCCTGGTAGTCCAGGGGGTCCCCACCGGTCCTGTCTCCCATGGTTCAACCTGGGGAAAAAGGTCCGGATGTCTCAAGTCCTAGCAGCCCCAAGCACCCTTCGGGGGCCCCAGGGGTTTTTTCACCCGAATTTGTACTTTTACTGCACAAGGCCTTCCTGGCTAGGCAGGCAGGTAAGTGCGGTGGCACAGAAGGCCCGACGGGTTCGGCAAAGCGGGGAAAGGTCCCCCCTAAAGGTTCCCCGGGCCCGCGAACTCTGCCTCACGATTGGAATCAGATTCAGACGAGTCTAAGCAGGAGGATGAGGTCTCCTCGGAGGCCTATCAGGATGGGGACCTGATTGGGGGTCCCCCTCTGGACCCAGGGGATTCTAAAACTGAACAGGGGACCTTGGAGGGTCCGGAGGCTGAAGGCGATTATCCGCGGAGGCTGAAGGCGATTATCTCGCTTTTCAAGAGAGAGGCGCTTCGCCTGCTTATACCTCAGGTGTTGGAGGAGCTGGGGATTAAGTTCACCCTGGAGGATTCAGATCCTGAAGGGGTTAATCCGGTTCTGGATGGCCTACGGAGACCCCCCCAGCACTTTCCCAATTCCGAAGAAAATCCCAAAATTGATCAACTGAGAGTGGGATTCCCCCGACTCAGGTCTGCGAGTTGGCAGAGCGATGCCCAAGCTTTATTCACTTCTATAGCACCATCTGGACATTCTCAAGGTCCCGAAGGTGGATGCGGCAGTTTCAGCAGTCACTAAGAAGACCACTATTCCAGTGGCTGAAGCTTCCGCTCTGAAGGAATTTCAGGATTGGAAGTTGGAAATGCATCTCAAGCGAGCTTTTGAGGTCCTGGGGCTCGGCCTGCGGGCAAGGGTATGTGCAAGTCTGATGCAGCAGGCCTGTTTGTGTTGGATCCAGAAGCCGCAGGACCAGTTGGCCTCTAGGACTCTTTCCCCAGTCCAGGCGGCTCGCCTGTCATCTGTCATCAAAATTGCAGCTCTGTAATCTGCCCTTTCAGGGGAAACTGCTGTTTGGTGAAGACCTCGATCGTCTGATGAAGTCACTGGGAGAGACAAAGGGCAATAGGCCTCCAGAGGATTGAAAGTCTGGCCGGAAACCTTTCTCTTCTCGGCCTCGCTTTCGGGAATCCAGACGTTTTCGTCAGATGAGGCACTCGGGGGCCTCAGCCCCAAGACAGTCCTCGCATAGGCAACAGTCCTTTCGAGGGGCTGGAAGGTCATCTAGAGGTGGATCCACCCAGGATGCGGGTGGCAATAAGTCCTCACAATGAGATCCGGCAGGTCCACTCTTTGGGGTAGATTTTAAAAGAAGCGCGATCAGCCTACTTTTGCTTGCGCATCAGACTCAAGCAAAAGAACGCTGGATTTTAGTAGATACGCGCGGAGCCGCGCGTATCCACTAAAATCCTGGATCGGCGCGCGCAAGGCTATCGATTTTGTATAGCCTGCGCGCGCCGAGCCGCGCTGCCTCCCCCCGTTCCCTCCAAGGCCGCTCCGAAATCGGAGCGGCCTCGGAGGGAACTTTCCTTTGCCCTCCCCTCACCTTACCCTCCCTTCCCCTACCTAACCCACCCACCCGGCCCTGTCTACACCCCCCCCTTACCTTTGTCGGGGGATTTACGCCTCCCAGAGGGAGACGTAAATCCCCGCGCGCCAGCGGGCCTGCTGCGCGCCGGGCCGCGACCTGGGGGCGGGTACGGAGGGCGCGGCCACGCCCCCGGACCGCCCCGGGCCGTAGCCACGCCCCCGTACCCGCCCCAAAACGCTGCCGACACACCCCCAAAACGCCGCGACGACCGGGCCCGCCCCCCCCGACACGCCCCCTCTGAAAACCCCGGGACGTACGCGAGTCCCGGGGTCTGCGCGCACCGGTAGGCCTATGTAAAATAGGCTTACCGGCGCGCAGGGCCCTGCTCGCGTAAATCCGCCCGGTTTTGGGCGGATTTACGTGAGCAGGGCTCTGAAAATCCGCCCCTTTGTCTCTGGTAATCGGGGGCAGGCTGGCCTGGTTCTACGGGGAGTAGACAAAGATCACTTCCTACCGGTGGGTGTTGAGCGTGGTGAGAAACGGCGATGCCTTAGAATTTTCTCGCCCACTGAGGTCGGTCTTTCTGGAGTCGCGTTGTCTTTCCCGAAGTAAGCGGGCAGCGGTCCAGGAAACGCTTCAGCGGTTAAGTCTGAAGGTGGTTGTACTGGTGCCAGTGTCCGAACAGGGACAAGGCAGATATTCCATCTATTTCATGGTGCCCAAGAAGGAAGGCACTTTCCAACCTATCCTAGACCTGAAGAAAGTCAACCACAGTTTGAAGGTACCACGTTTTCGGATGGAGACGTTATGCACCGTAATTGCGGCGGTACGGGGAGGAGAGTTTTTGGCGTCTCTGGATCTCACCGAGGCTTATTTCCATATCCCCATCCGTCAGGAGCACAAGAAGTTTCTCAGATTCATGGTTCTGGGACAGCACTATCAGTTTCAAGTGCTGCTTTTTGGGCTGGCCACCGCCCTGAGGATCTTTACAAAGGTGATGGTGGTAGTGGCGGCAGCACTGCAACAGGAGGGATTGCTGGTGCACTCGTACTTGGACGATTGGCTGATACAGGCGAAGTCACTAGAGGAATGTGTATGGTCCATGGACCGAGTTCGGTCGCTCCTGGAATCTCTAGGCTGGGTTATCAATGTCCAGAAGAGCCATCTGGTCCCCTCCCGTTCCCTCGAATACTTGGGAGCCTGTTTCGACACCCAGTGGAGCAGAGTGTTTCTTACGACAGGGTGAACAAAATTCAGTGGCAGATAGCGTGTCTGCTTCGTCTACAGGTGCCGAAGGTCTGGGATTAGTTACAGGTCCTGGGCTTGATAGCGTCCACATTGGAACTGGTGCCCTGGGCGTTTGCCCATTTGAAACCTCTGCAGAGAGCCTTGTTGTCCCGTTGGAATCCTCTGTCGCAACAATAGTTCCTGCCCCTGGCTCTGATGGAGTCGGCCAGGGGCAGTCTGGCCTGGTGGATGACGCGGAACAATCTGGAGAAGAGGATGCCTCTCAAGGTCCCTTAGTGGGTGGTGATCACCACGGATGCAAGTCTTCGGGGCTGGGGGACAGTTTGTCTGGGCAGGTATGCTCAGGGCCTTTGTTCAACGTCGGAACAGACATGGTCCATCAGTCGCCTGGAGACGAGAGCAATTTCTACCTTTGGTCCGCAATCGGAGGGTGAGAGTTTTCTCGGGCAATTCGACCATGATGGCTTACATCAACTGCCAGGGGGGAACCAAGAGTCCCACGGTAGTGCAGGAGGCTCAGCTGCTGTTCGAGAGGGCAGAGCTTCATCTCGAAGGAATCGCCGCCTCCCATGTCACAGGAGTCAACAACTTCCAGGCGGATTACCTCAGCCGGCAGCAGTTGGATCCGGGGGAGTGGGAATTCTTTCAGAGGGCCTGGGAGCTTCTCTGCAAATGGTGGGGATCCTCGCAGTTTGATCTCATGGCAACGAGTTTCAATAACAAGACGCAAAGATTCTTCAGCTGCCAGAGGGAGTCCGGGGCAGTGGGGCTCGATGTCCTCGTATGTCCAAGGCCGACCGGAGTCCTCCTGTACGTCTTTCCTCTGTGGCCGCTGATAGCAAAGGTACTCAGGCATGTAGAGGGCCACACGGGGTCAGTGATTCTGGTGGCTCCGGAAAGGCCTTGCCATCTGTGGTTCGCGGATCTGGTGCGGCTGGCAGTGGACGGACTGCTACACCTGACCCATTTACCGGATCTCCTGCGTCAGGGTCCTATATTTTCCAATCATGAGGATCACTTTTGTCTCGTGGCCTGGCTTTTGAGAAGAGGCGATTGCGCGTGAGGGGGTATTCGGAACCAGTAATTACCACGCTGCTCCAAGCGAGACGCCCTGCATTTTTAGCCTATTCCAGGGTATGGAAGATGTTTGAGACCTGGTGTGGACAACAGGGATTGGACCCTCTTCAGGTGTTGGTGTCCCATATTTTGTCTTTTTTTGCTGGTGGGTTAGTCCATAGTTCCCTTCGGGTCCAGGTTTCCGCTTTGGGTTGTCTCAGAGGGAGAGTCCAGGGGAAGGCCTTGGCATCCCATCCGGATGTGGTGTGTTTTCTACGAGGAGTCAAACATCGCCGTAGACCTCTGTGTCGCATTTGTCCAGAATGGAATCTTAATCTCGTGCTATGGGTCCTTTGTGAGGAGCCGTTCAAGCCTCTGAATCGGGTATCTTTGAAGATCCTGAATCTGAAGACTGTCTTTTTGGTAGCTATCTGTTCGGCTAGAAGGATTTCGGAATTGCAGGCGCTTTCGTGCCGTGATCCATTTCTCCGGATATCATCCAATACGGTGTCCTTGCGTACGGTACTTTCGTTTCTTCCTAAGGTGGTGTCTGTTTTTCATGTAAACCAATCAGTGGAGTTGCCAGTGTTTCCAGATTGGGCTCGGGATCCCTCAATGGGACGAGAACTTTACCTTTTGGATGTGAGATGGGTATTATTACATTACTTGAAAGTCACTAACACTTTTCGTCATTCTGATCATTTGTTTGTCCTGTTCGGGGGAGCAGAAAAAGGGCGAAAAGGCGTCTAAGGCTTCTTTGTCTCGTTGGTTGAAAGACACGATCTCTGCAACTTATGTATCAAAAGGAAGAGCGGTTCCAGTGGGTCTTAGAGCACATTCGACTCAAGCTCAGGCATCATCCTGGGCTGAGTGTCAGCTGGTGTCTCCCCAAGAGATCTGTAGAGCCGCAGTGTGGTCTTCATTACACACTTTTACCAAGCATTACCATTTGGATGTGCGGGCCCCAGAGGCGGCCCCCTTTTGGAGAGAGTGTTCTCCGAGCGGGTCTTTCTGGTTCCCGGCCAGTGTAAGAGGGCTTTGGTACATCCCGCTTGTCTGGACTGATCTGGGTATGTTCAGGAAAGAAAAATTGGTTCTTACCTGCTAATTTTCGTTCCTGTAATACCACAGATCAGTTCAGAGGCCTGCCCTAAGGATTTCTGCTGAAAGACTGCTTGGTCTACTGCTGTATTTATTTGCAAAGCAGATTTGCCATTTTTTGCCTTCAATTTCTAGTTGGTCAGGGGTATCCATGTTGGGAGCCTCGTTCGCTCTATATTTTTCTTACCTTGGCTTGGGTATCGATTAATACTGAGGCACTGCAAGTGGCCCTCTCGTATATGTGGCAGTGCCCAAAGTTTTGTTCTCTACCTCCATCTGCTGGTAGGGATGAATAAAACAACGCTTGTCTGGACTGATCTGTGGTATTACAGGATCGAAAATTAGCAGGTAATAATCAATTTTCCTTTTTAAGTGCTACCTCCAAAAAAAGGGAAAAGATTCATGAAGTACAGGAGAACAAGACTCTGGTAGGCCACCATGTCTGGGAAGAAGAAAACTGCATGTGCAGGCAGATCATGTAGCTCACCAATGGGTAACAAACATGCTGTAGGTGTTTGGGCCCTGATCATGACCAGCTGAACTGCCCAGATTGCAGGCGCATGTTCCCGCAGGCTTAGCACTACTGGGCCGCAAAGCTTGAAAGTTCAAGTCAGGTCAGAAGTCGCAGCAAATCTTTATCCCAAAGTTCCTCTTCAAAGCAATGTAGGCTATCGAGTGGAGAGGAGTGGCGGCAGAAAGGTTGCATGCATCAAGTACCCCAAATTGGTTGGCACAGACTGCGTTGAGAACCTCCCTGGCACCTTAAACCCAGAGTAAAATGTGTCAACACACCTGACACAGTCGTTTTCCATCGATAAGCAGACTTATTTAGCCATGCTGCATGGGTGATGTCATCGTGTCACCTCGTGTCGACACGAGGCATCACCTCGTGTCGACACGAGGCGGAGCTTTTCGCACTTAGCTTAACTGCGACTGCGCTCCTGTTCCTGCGCTCCTCGAGTTGTCTCCTCAGTTTTCGTTTTTCCACAATAGATCACAGATGCGTAAAGACACTCCTCGGTCTCGTTAAAAAAAAAAAAATAGAAGAAGGGCATTCTCACAATGCCAAAGAACCCCGGTTTCAAGTATTGCAGAGATTGTGGTAAGATGTCCCCGCGAGCCCAGCACCATAGGGCTGAAAAAATTGAAAGGTTGAGGCAATCCACTTCATCTTACGCTCCCGGGGACAAAAATTGAAAGGTTGAGGCAATCCACTTCATCTTACGCTCCCGGGGACAAAAGATCAACAGTCTTCACCGGGTCCTAAAAAACCCCGGACTGACCCTGTAAGAAGGGCCCATTCCGTAGATTCAGATGGCCATTTGAAAAAACCATCAACAGCGTCTGCGGAGGAGCTTCATGCTCCGAATTCTGACTCTGCCTCGCGACCATCGGCGCAATCCAAAATGGCTCCTGCGTCAATTAACAGCATACCAGAGCCAACAAAACTAACCTTGACGCAACCGACGCATGCTTCAGCATCGTTGAAAGAGTCGGCAGCTACGACGCTCTCTGACGCATCTAAGGATTCGACGCACCACTTAACGCATAGGAAACTAATTCCTTCGGAACCCGACTCGGCATCACTAAAATCGATGCACAAGCAACAAATAACACCTCCACAAAAGACATCTAAAAAAAAACAAGCATCTTATACCATCTTCTCCTGAAGCCTCACTGAGAAGGCAAGGGGTACCAGACTCTGCCTTTCCTCAGAAAAGTTTTCAATCTTCAGTATCTATACTACATTTTTCTGATATAGAAATAGGAGATTCTCCAGGGAGCTGGGATTCCTCACCAGAATTGCAAGATCTTCTAAAGATCTTGTGATTCAATCTAGAAAACTACCAAGATTCCACCAAGATGACACAGAGCAAAAGAAAGTTAACCCCCCCAAAAACAAATTCTGCAAGATGGGAGGTGGAGACGACTCAGTTCCGTCACAAAAAATATCAGCTCAAGAAACAATGTCACAAATTACATCTATTCTTAAAAAATTTTTCGACAATATGCCATTACACCATTCAAATATATTAATGGCACTGTATGTTCTAGAGGGATTTATCAAAAAATGACACCCAAAAATACAAAGATAATCACCTCTTACTACATAAAAAGTGGTTTTGCAAAAAAGTTTTCATCAATTATGTTCCCCAGTGAGGGTTATCGTGTTTTTTATTTGTATTGAAAAAAAGATATTTATTCAGAGGGTTTTATTCAAAAATATGCTCTAAAGAATTTTTGTATGGAGGAAAGGAAAGTTTCATATCATTATGTTATAACCCCAACCGGGTGATATCAGAGAATTATCATCAACGAACCTTCTCCATCCAAATTTTGTTTTTTATATATTTTCGTGTAGCATGCATAAATTGTGAGAAACTTTTCTTTTAAAAAACAAGCTTGTTACTGGTTAATATAAAAAGAATATTGTCCAGACTTATCTGTTTCCAAATAATGACCCGACGAGGCCATGTTTCAGATCCAGTATCAGATCTTTCCTCAGGGGATATTTCCTTATATATTCGTTGTCGGTGTATCAATGCTTCCAAAGAAATATTTCTGTAACCGGTGGTCTTCATCCAAATTTAAATCGGCTTGTAACCTTCAATGAGAGTCAATGACTCTGCCCGACTAGACGCCCATCCATACTGACTGGTTTTAAATCCTGATGCAGTCTTGCTATGCTTCCAATCCAAAATCACGTTGCTGTGACAACACTGTGTTTCCTCAAATCAGCGAACCCCAGTCGAGTTCCTCATTTAAACCTTTTGTGGGGCTTGTGTACGTAGCGTAGAGAAGATTGAAACCATTACTCACACCTGCCCACTTCAGAACAGTATTGCAAACACTTATCTTTTCTAGCACTGACTACTGCAATGCATTCTTACTAGGACTCCCAAGCACATCAATAAGACCACTCCAGATACTTCAAAATACTGCAGCCAGAATACTGACGGGGAAAAAAGAGGAGGGACCATATAACCGAAACTCTACCAGACTTACATTGGTTACCCATCGAATACAGGATAAAATACAAAGCCTTATGCACCATACACAAACTAATATATGATAAAGAAGCAGACTGGCTAAACACAGCCTTACTAGTACACGTTCCACAAAAAAACCTCCGCTCAGCAAACAAAGCACTACTAACAATCCCTTCAGTAAAGTCAACAAAATTAACCCAAGTGAGAGAAAGGGCTTTATCATTGGCTGGGCCCATACTATGGAACACGATGCCCTCTGAACTCAGATTACAGAATAATCTCAAAACTTTTAAGAAAAATTTAAAAACATGGCTCTTTAAAAAAGCCTTCACTAAAGAGTGTGGAGGGTAGAGAATGAAAATACAGGGTAATGCAGATGAGAATGAATTTACTCAATCCTACATTTAAGAAGTAATATCTCAAAGCGATAGAAACTCAATAATATACCTGGACTTGACCAACATTACTCAAATAATGATTTTATTTATGAAATTGTAACTGAACTTTATTGGCACCTGTTAGAATGTACGATATCCTACATTTACTTACCTTAGTATATGTGCCTATTTGTAAACCGTTGCGATGGTATATAACTTAGCGACGGTATAGAAAAGTTTTTAAATAAATAAATAAATATGCTTCGCACCTATTGAACAAAGCTATACGGTTTCCACCTCTTGGCGATAGTTGGATTTGATCTACAACTGTCCACTTCAATTCAGAAAATGTATGCTTATTTTGTACACAGTGCGCAACAATAGGTGCAGTCAATGTTGCCGTGTTCAACTTGGATTTGTGTTCATTGAGTCTTATTTTGATTTTACGAGTGGTTCTGCCTATATATACCTTAGGACAGGTACAGACTGGCATATACCACGTGGTCAGAATTACATGTGGTACTGGATTTGCGTATCACTGTATATCCAGTAATAGCATCAATCCACATGGATCCATTGTTATGAATCCTGCCTGCGGGCTCCCCCGCGAGCAGGCTCCTTACCGCCATGCTGCTGCCTGCTCTCCGGTGCGGCCGGATGCCGCCGATATCGGGCCTTTTCTGCGGCTAGAGCCGCGGACTCTGTTTCCTCTTGCGGCCCGGAGGCCGCCCATCATGTCTTTTCACCGCGGCCGGAGCCGCAGACTTCCTTGCCATCTTCGCGGCTGAGACGCCGCTGAACCTAGTGCCATCTTCACGGCCGGATGCCGCAGTCTTCTGCAGGAGCCGCCCCTGGATCCTCCTGCAGCGGCAGGAGCCACTGCTGACGTTGGGGCCTGCTCCTCGGCCCAGCCCTGCCTCAGCTACACTGACGTCGGTGCAGGGCCGCTGTCCACGGTCCTGCACAGCTTCCTCTTCCTCTCTCTAGGCGCGCGGCCGTGCCTCTCTTCAAGATTTAAAGGGACCACGGCCGGATATGCCCTGGGCCCCACCTATGGACTGTTTCCTGTATTAGCCCTATAAAAGGGCTGCTCCGGCATTCCGCCTTTGCCTGGCATTGGAGTTACTTTGCTTCTGGAAGCTCCTGCCTTCCAGCGCTCCGTCAGGTCCTTCGTGTTCATCGTTGGAGCTCCAAGTCTCTTCTGCTTCTTGTGCCATGTCTTCGTCTTCTGAGGTCCTCGTCCAGGTCTCCTGATGTCTCGTCGTCCGATGTCTCGCTTCCTGATGTTCCAGGTTCCTTGATGTCCTTCTCCTGTGCTCTTGAGCCTTCTGTTCTGCCGGCTCTTTGGATCTCCGGGTGACACGTCTCTGTCATTGGAGTTGCCTGCAGTGGACTTATGTCCTGCGTTCCTGAGCCTTCCTGTCCTGCCAGCCCTTGTGGTTCTCCGAATGACACCGGCTCCATCGTCGGGGTCCCGCCTTGGCTGGATTCCTTCCTGCGCTCGTCCCGCTCTCCACGTGGTCTGTGACCAGCCTCCTCAGGCTGTGTAGGGCGCGCAGTGGGACAGGGTGGTCCACGACCAGCCCATTGGGTCCCCCCGTGAAGGTGGGCTGTGTAGGGCACCCTGAGAAACAGTGCCAAGGTCTGACCTCCCCAGCTTCTTGTCTTGACTCTGCCAAGTTCCTTGCCTCGTCTGTGATGTCTTCGCCTCAGTCATAGTCTCAAGTCTTCATGTCACAAGGCCTCTGTCTGCCCTCATCCTCAGGCCGACCTGCTGCTCCATGCCGATCCTAAGCAGCAGGTCCGAAAAGGCTTGGAACGATCGGAGGACTGTTCATCTACCAACATCATCTTGTTGGCTCAGGAGCCTGCAGGTCTGACGGAGGGTAAGACCGTGTCTCCGCCATGCTGGGATATGCCGCCAACCCTCGGTTCGGACCTGGATTCGTGTGGGGTCGGGCCGAGGCCCAAGGGCACACGAAAACCTGACACATAACATCCATCAATACTATTATGGCAATGTGAACATTGGCCGCTCTGATGATGACCGCAATCTGTGATCTGTACTGAAGGACTTGGTTGTGCATGAATTAATTTATCCCTAATATTGACACCACGAGTTGTGATGATTAGAGTGGGCTCCTTGAATGTATCGTGAAGCACTAAAACTCGCCAATATTGGCGAATAGATGATGCAATTGTGGCCGTGGCTACTGACTGCTTCAATACACATACCAATGGTGGATTTGTTTCGCTGGTTTGTATTGTAGCAGGGGCCTGTCTATCCGAATATTTGGCCCACTTATAAGCTCGTTTAATTACAGCTTTCGTGTACCCTCGTTCTAAAAATCTGTCATGTAATATCAAAGCTTGTGTTTCAAAATCTGTCATATTAGAACAAATGTCTTTAATTCGAAAAAATTGGCTGGTAGGTAGCCCACACTTGAAAGAGTATGGATGGTGACTGTGGAATTTCAAAAGGTTGTTTTTATCTGTCAGCTTGTGATATACCGTTGTAGTAAATTTACCTTGCTCCAATTGTATCAATACGTCCAAAAACGTTATATGATGGTCTGATTGCTGCATCGTGAACTGGAGATGTTAATTTCTTGTGTTAATCCAGTTATGAAATAATGTAAGGCATTCCTTTGTGTTTTTCCATACAAAAAAAGATGTTGTCTATGTATCGATACCATACCGCAATATCTTGCCACCACTCAGATTTGTAAATAATATCTTCCTCAAATTGCACCATAGGGATTCCATGAATTTGAAGATAGATCTCTGAATCAAACATAAAAAAATTGTTATACAGTACTGTTTCCAGTAACTGTAAAATACCTTGGTAGGTATCCGTTGATGTCCCATTCAACAACCACAAAGAACTCGTCAGAGAACCCAGAGGCCCCAGAAACTTCAACCAGCTCAGCCTCAACCAAAACAAACTTTTTAAGACCATTTGCCATAACAATTCAGATAGAGGGCAGAATTTCCCTTTTCCTCCAAAGGTGGTCCAAAATTACCACAGATCAGTGGGTTCTAGGTATAATATCAGAGAGATACAAACTGCAGTTCATATGTCCTCCGATATTACCACATCAGGTAAACCCCAAATCATCTCAGGCACAAAATCCCTTATTACATCAAGAAGTAAAGATGCTTCTACAGCAGAAAGCAATCCGAACTGTACCCCCCTCTCAAATGGGAAAGATTCTACTCCCATTTCCAGAGTTTTTCTTCCTCTGGACAGAGCACAGACTCTACGCGCTCTATGTCTGTCTCATCAAGATCAAAAGTATACTTCAGTACATCGGATAATGGTATTATTGGTACATATGGCTGCAGCAATACATGTAGTCCAAAAATGCATCCATGCATGAGACACCTCCAATGGGGACTAAAAACACAATGGAACCAGCAGAGGCAACCAATGTTGAAAAGAATTCAAATTTCAACATCTATGATAAAGGACATTGCCTGGTGGCTAAAACCTTCAGTATTAACCAAAGGAGCTCCGCTAGGAAACCCTCCCCATCAACTCATTATAACGACAGATGTGTCAACGAAAGGTTGGGAAGCCCATCTCTCCAACTTAAAAATGCAAGGAGTCCAGACCCCAAAGGAACAGTGTCATCAAATAAACCTGTTAGAATTGAGGGCAATAAATAATGCATTACTCACTTTCCAATCGTGGATACAAAACAAATCCATAATGATTCACACAGACAATCAAGAAGCAATGTTCTACATAAACAAACAAGGAGGATCCGGTTCCAAGATTCTTTGCAAGGAAGCAGTTCAGATAGCAGAATGGGCAGAGAACAGAGTATTTCTTCAAGCATCCTATCTACCAGGACTTGCAAACACAAAAGTGGACAATCTCAGCAGAATCTTCCACTCCCACGAATGGTCTCTAAACCATATAGTAGTAAACAAGATCTTCCTAAGCTAGGGTACTCCACACATAGATCTTTTTGCATCTGAGCCCAAAAGAAAGTGGAGAAGTTTTGCTCAATTCTTCGAGTGCACGGAGATTATCTCAGGATGCCTTTCTAATACCTTGGACAAATGGCCTGCTATACGCCTATCCACCAATTCCGTTCATTTCACACACAATACAGAAATGCATAGCGGACAGGGCGGAGATGATTCTCATCACTCCTGCTTGGCCAAAACAACCATGGTATGCTTATCTTCTATATCTATCAGTTCAACCACCGATTCCACTGGGAACCAACCCACTTCTTCTATCACAGGAAGAAGGAAACCTCATTCATCCTATGCACTCCTCTCTTCAGTTGACAGCATGGAGATTGAGCGGGAGATACTGAAAAAACTACATCTCCCTTCCTATATCACAGACATTTTAATAGCAGCCAGAAAACCTTCCACAAGAAAGAATTACACCTTTAAGTGAAAAAGGTATTTGTCTTGGTGCGATCAGCAAAGAGTTAATCCCTTCACCTGCTCTCCACAGCTTTTGCTATCATATTTACATTCTTTATCTCTTTCAGAATTAGCGGTTACATCTATTCGAGTGCATCTAAGTGCTATAGCAGCTTATCACTCAACAAGGGACAAATCATCCATCTCTTCTCATCCCCTCATTTCAAAGGTCATGAGAGGTTTGAATCAAATTCATCCACCCCTGCAGAAACCTCCTGTTCCGTGGGATATAAATGTAGTCCTCAAAACTGAGGGGAGTTCTATTTGAACCCATGGAATCCACATCCTTAAAGCATCTGACATGGAAAGTTTTCTTCTTGGTTGCCATTACATCGGCAAGATGAGTAAGTGTACTTCAAGCCCTAGTAATCAACTTTCCATATCTACAATTCCACCATGACAAAGTATTATTACAGATTCACCCTTCCTTCCAAAAGTGGTGTTATCCTTTCACTTGAACCAATCTCTTTACCATTCTTCTTTCCCAAACCTCATACTAATGAGAGACAAAAGGCTCTTCACACATTGGGCTGTAAAAGAGCATTAGCTTACTACAAAAACAGAACTCAGACCATTAGACACACGTCTCAACTTTTTGTGTCTTTTAACCCAAATAATCCAGGAAGGCCAGTCTCCAAGAGACCTCTGTCCAATTCTGCTATTCACAGAAATCGAAGACTTTATTAAATCCAATAAAAGCTCATCAGGTCAAAGCCACAGCAACTTCTATAGCACATTTACAGAGCATATCAATACAAGATATTTGCAGACCAGCGACATGGCCTTCAATACATACCTTTACTTCCCATTACTACCTGGACCAGCAAACAGTGCATTGGGATCAGCAGTGCTACACCACATTCAAAAACTCTGATGTCTGTCTACATGAGATAGGTTGCTTACTCTGTAGTGTTTTCATAATATGCTGCAACCTATCTGCTTAGGACTCCCATACAGCATGGCTAAATAAACCTGCTTATTGACGGAAAAAAGCAAGTTTGCTTACCATAAACGGTGTTTTCCATAGATAGCAGAATCATTTATAGCCATGCATTCCCACCCACCTCCCTGGACAGCCATCTATAAGAATTTGCGCTCACATCTACTTACTTGAAAACTGAGGAGACAGCTTGAACACGGGAACAGCGCGCAGTCGCAGTACAAAAGCTCTTCGAGCTAAGAGAGAAAAGCTCCACCTCATGACGACATGGATGACATCACCCATGCAGCATAGCTAAATGATCCTGCTATCTACGGAAAACACCGTTTATAGCAGAGCTTTCCAAAGTGTGTGTCGCGACACTTTAGTGTGTCGCCTGCAGTGTGCCGGTGTGTCGCGCAAGCCCAGTGCACGTGACACACCGGCAAGTGGGAGCCAATGCGGCCGCCGGTGGACCTCATCCCACTGGCGGCTTAGTACTGAAGAATCGCTGTGCTGTGTGCCGGAGACACACAGCAGGAAGATCGGCAAGGCCGTGGTGGAGCTCACGTCACCACGGCCAGAAGAAAAAGGTGACGTCTAAACGTGCATGTGCTCCTTCTCCTTCCTGCCCATGCGGCCCCGGAAGAAAAATATTGAAGGAGCCGCACGGGCAGGAAGGGGGAGGAGCGTCGGCCACGTGCAGAAGAGGAGCAGCGTTGTTGCTGCCAGCTAAGAAGAGGAGGAGGAGGCCCGGTAGCAGGGTCCCCACCGCGGATCGGCCGGAGAAGAGCAGGGCTGCCACTGCCGCGGATCGGCCCGAGAAGAGCAGGGCCGCCGCTGCCGCTGATTGGCCCGAGAAGAGCAGGGTGGCCGCTGCAGAGCCCATCCTGCAGTGACCCGTGAAGAGGAGGCCCAGAGGTAAGAGAGAAGTTGAGGGCCCGTAGAGTGCGTGTATGCGATGAGTTGAGAGATTGTTTGCGTGTATGAGATGAGTTGAGAGATTGTTTGCGTGTATGAGATGAGTTGAGAGATTGTGTGTGGGAATGAGGACCTGAATGTTTGCAGAGACAGCATGTGAGAGCCTGTGTGTGTGTGAGAGACAGCATGTGACAGTGAGAGCCTGTGCTTGAGCAAGACAGCATGTGGGAGTGAGAGAGAGCCTGTGTGTGTGAGTCTGACAGCATGTGCAAGAGAGAGACTGTGTATGAATGATTGTATGAGAGAGAGCATGTGAGAGCCTGTGTTTGTGAGAGAGAGAGAGAGAAAGCATCTGAGAATGAGAACCTGACTGTATGTTTGATGGAAGAAGATAGATGGAGAGAAAAGAAATAGAAAAAAAGACAATATGAAAGGAAGTGGCAAAAAAAAAATAAAGGGGGGGGGGGGGTGGAACAAAAAAGCCTGGGACCAACCGATTAGAAAACTAAGATCAGACAGCAAAGGTTAAAAAAAAAATAATAATAAATTACTTTTTACTGATTGGCACATGTAATCTTTGGTAATGTGCAAGAGTAGCACTTTCTCTATGCGGATCTCACAATGTACGAGATCAACTTGGAGGAAGTGGAAACCCACGGGGCCTGCACAGAGGAGGCAGCAGAATGGGCTTCAGTGCCAATAGCAGCAATCAGCGCCACCCCAGTAGCCATGTGGCATCAGTGACAGTGGCAGCAGAGGAATGAGAGAGGCTCCGAGGTTGCTGGCAAAAGAAAGAGAGGGGGTCTGCCTTTAGTGTGCATGTGTATGAATGGGAGTCTGCCTGGGGGTGTATGTGTGTGAATTCATGGGTGCCTGCCTGAGGGTGTGTCTGTGTATGAGAATGTATGGGTGTCTTCCTGGGGTTTGTATGTGTGAGAAGAGGTGCCTGCCTGTGTGTGGTGTATGTGTGTGTGTGAGAATGAATTGGTGCCTGCCTGGGGGTCTGTGTGAGAATGAATGTGTGCATCCCTGGGGGATGGTGAGGGAGTGGTATGAAAATGAATGGGAGCCTGCCTGGGGGTCAGTTTCAGTGTGTGAGAATGACTGGGAGCTTGCCTGGGTGTGTGTGTTTGTATGAGAATGATTGGGAACTTCCTGGGTATGTGTGTGTGTATGTGAGGGAGCCAGAGAGAGTGAGAGCATGAGTGTGTATGAGAAAATCCAGGGGAGTAAGAGTTTGTGTGTGTGTTGGGGGGGGGGGGTGTGGAGGGGAAGAGAGTGTCTTAGAGCCTGAGAGTGTGTCAGTGTTTGTGAGAGCGAGAAGTTATGGTGGATATAAGAGCATGAATGTGTATGTATGTGACAGTGTATGTGTGAGAGAGAATGGACATGTGAGTATGTGTGTGAGAGAGAGAGGATAACCTCCTAATCCTTGACAATATCAGGGTGACTGGAAATCAAGAGCTCCAAAGTATGGACAGCAGGGGCTTTTTAAAATCCTTATTAGTTTTAATTATTGGGTGTTATTTGATAAATGTGCTGTTTTGAAATATTTTATTGGTGTTTGGGAAATTGTAAAAAATGTATATGATTTTAATTAATAGAAATTCTATTTATCAATAGTTTTAAAATATTCTTTTATTAGTATGGTTTTACTATTATAACTGATGCTTTATGTTTCTTGATTTTATGTTTTATGAGGAATGGTGGTTCTGTTTTTCCATTGTTAATACACAGAGTCTGGCTTCTTGGGATTTCCATTTCAGTTTTTGTCTAATTTGTGCTCCTTTATTTTGTAGTCTGTATTTGGTGAGGGTCTGTCTCTGCTCTGTGTGTGTGACCATGATGAGAGATTCTGCTAGCATAGGGATCTATAGCAATCTGGTTTGTTTTGTTTCCTCAGTAGGTTGTATATTGGTATTCTAGGACCCAGTGTAATATTTACCCTTGCTTTTTCACAGGTAGGGTTATTGTTGTTTGAGTCCTTGGTGTTATTACTGTTACGTTATGATGGGATTGCAGTATAGATTTTGAGTGTCTTTTTGTGTTAGTTCACAATGTGCCTGGCAGTGGAAGGTGTTTGTGCTGCTGTTACTGTGAGGTGACACCAGAATTTGAAAATATCTTTTAGTATGATGAGCTGTAAGGGAAACATCCAAGCTCCATTGTTTGGGGGAATTTCAGTGGATGCACAGAGTTACAGAACTGGAGGTGCAGGATTTATATTGACATTCTGTCCCTTCCTATATATTCCAGACTTCACTCTCATAGCCATATAGAATTAGTTGAATGAGGCTATCAAATAATTATATAGGGTGAAACTGGCCAGCTTTTTAAAATTACGCAGAAGACCTTTTGGACTTTTTTATTAACATCAAATATTCAAAAGCTGTGTCCATCAAGCTCATATATCTCATTAAAGAGGTAAATTGAATAACACAATAACTTTGTTTTATTATTGTTACTCATAAATTATAACAATAACATTAATCTTGGAATATTATATATATTTAATATAAATGAAAGGTTTTCACAAGATAGGTTGTGTCGTGAAACATTTTATTATGTATATATTTAAGGAAACATACATAAATTGTCGAAATACATTTCGTTCGTTTAACCTTTAACCTCTGGTTTGCTAGTAGATGAATTACTGTGTCCCGAAATTATGTTTGTCTAAAAAGTGTGTCACCAACATGAAAAGTTTGGAAAGCTCTGGTTTATAGTAAGCAAACTTGCTTATACAAAGTGCACAGAGGTCAGCATATCCTACACCACCTGAGAAATTGGTGTGCCTGGTGCATAGTAGATCAAAGCGTCTCAAAGCCAAAGCACCCAGCACAAAGTGCGTCGAAGCACCTTAAGTATGACACACTTGCCACATAGGCAAAACTCGTTTTAAGTGTGCCAGATATTTCTCTTGGTGTTCACGGGAGGGCCTTGTACTTTCCACTGCAGCCCACATCTCTTGTCCAGTTCCAGGTTTGCCACATCATCTATACGAGTGCATATTAGAGACATCTCAGCAAACCATGCCCTGGTTGATAATAAACTCATCTTGACTCATCCCCTAGTCTCCAAATTCATGAAGGGTTATGGAATCCAAAACCTCCGATGCAAATGCCTGTGGTTCCATGGGACATGACTATCATCCTCCAACTCATGGCTCCGCCCTTTGAACTCTTGGAGACCTCTTCCCTGAAGCACCTCATGTAGAAAGTGGTCTTCTTTGTGGCAGTTACCTCTTCCAGGAGGGTGAGCAAGCTCCAAGCTCTTGTGCACTACACTCCATTTCTTCAGTTCTTCCACAACAGGGTGCTGCTTCATACTCATCCCAATTTCCTACCCAAGGTCATCTTGGCATTCCACTTAAATCAATCCATAATCTTACCTATTTTCTTTCCACAATCTCATGTGCATGAGAGGGAGAAATGTCTCCATTCTCTGGACTATAATGAGCCCTTGCCTACTATAAGAGAAGTTCTCAGCCACTAGGGGGCACTCCATGAAGTTAGCATGTAGCACATTTAAAACTAATTGGAGAAAGTTCTTTTTCACTCAATGCACAATTAAACTCTGAAATTTGTTGCCAGAGGATGTGGTTAGTGCACTTAGTGTAGCAGTGTTTAAAAAAGGATTGGATAAGTTCTTGAAGGAGAAGTTCATTACCTGCTATTAAGTTGACTTAGAAAATAGCCACTGCTATTACTAGCAACAGTAACATGGAATAGACTTAGTTTTTGGGTACTTGCCAGGTTCTTATGGCCTTGATTAGCCATTGTTGGAAACAGGATGCTGGGCTTGATGGACCCTTGGTCTGACCCAGTATGGCATGTTCTTATACATTGCAAGACTTCTCAACTTTTTGTCTCTTATGACTCAAAACAGATTGGGCACTCCTGTGACTAACTGCACTTTGTCAAATTGGATTTCAGTCTGTATATTCAATGCTGTTATTCAGTGGCAGGCCTTGAACTCACTAATCCAGACAAAGCCCATCAAGTCCAAGCAATGGCATCCTCCATGGCTCATTTACATATTGTCTCTGTGGACGATATTTGCAAAATTGTCACATGGTCTCCAGTAAGAACATAAGAAATTGCCATGCTGGGTCCATCAAGCTCAGCATCCTGTTTCCAACGCCAAACCAGGCCACAAGAACCTGGCAATTACCCAAACACATTCACCTCCCACTGCTGACTAGACAGTCACTCAAAGGCTGACAGTGGTATGGCCAGGTAGTTTTGCAAAATTCAGTATCGCAGTAGCCTACTCTCCATGGTGGGATCCAGGTTGCTTATTAAATGATCACTCCACTGCAACCCTTAGCTTGGGACTCCCCACATGTAATGGCTAATTCATCCTGCTTACCAACAGAAAAAAGCAAGTTTGCTTACTGTAAACAATGTTTGCCATAGATATCAGGATGAATTAGTCATGGAATGCCTACCCACCTCCCTGAAAAGTCAGTTACCCAGCTAGTTTTAGCTATTTTGTTAGACTGAGGAAACTCAGAAGGCAACTCCCACGCATGTTCAGTAGAGCACAAAGCTTTACAGCTTGGAGAGACAAGTAATGTCATCCTGCGATCTACGGAAAACATTGTTTATGGTATTCAAACTTGCTTTTTTGTGCATATAAATCATATTTTATGTGCATAAAACATTATTTGTACAGAAAACATGATTTATGCACTCTAACCATGTTCTTGTGTGCACATTTTCATGTTAGGAAGGGGTTTTTTTTTCCCATTTTAAAACTCTTGCATTAACATATGGTGAAATTAAACTTACTGGATGCTAGTTAATTTCCTTTCCTTTAGTTCTGCCAGACCAGTCCAGACAATTGGGTTTGTCCCTCCTACCAGCAGATGGAGGAACAGGGCAAGTTCTTTGTCCTGATGCTCCTCCTTATATAGCCTGGTGCAGCAGTGAAGGCATCAGTAGTCTTATTGCCCAAGCTGATGTTAAGAATTCTTCTTAGACTTAACATAAAAATATTAAACCTCCAAATCCAGAGGTGATTGAAAAAGAGACAACTTAAGAAAAAAAATTGACAAAGGCAATTGTACTTTGCTCCGCCTTCTTTTTTTTTTTTTTTTAATTATTTATGACTTTACCAGTACATACAAGTATTTTATCATCTGGAAACATGTATAAGCCACATGAAACATCTCTATTCAACAATAAAAAGAAAGAAAAATACAATTATCTATGGCTTATACTAAATCTTAATACAACACTCCAAAGTGGAAATATATATATGAGGAGTACTAGAAATATTAAGAAGAAAAAGCATTGTCCTGAAGTACAGAGCTACTTAAATTAACAAATTTTGGGCCCCATGAGGTTCAATGTTTAAGTGGAATATGAATCTAAATAGGCTCTCAGTTGTTCTGGGGCAAAGAATATATAACAGGCACTACCTTTCTTAACGATACATTTGCACGAGTATCTTAAGAGGAAAGTGGCTCCTAAAGAAATAGTTTCTTGTCTCATAATTAGAAATCTCTTTCGTCTCTCCTGGATAACGTTAGAGATATCAGGAATCATATGGACCTTAAAGCCATGAAATAGGGAATTTAAATGTTGAAAGTAACTTGACATTAATTTACTAATGTCCTGTGCAGCTATGAGTGAGACTAACAAAGTAGAATGGTCAATTACCACTATACCCGAAGATTCCAAAAAGGTAGTTAAATTCTGTAACTCTAAAGGGAGCCCTCCAGGATCAGTTGTTATATGATTCTCAGCAGTAACAGAAGGCAAAAAATACACTTTATTAGTCGGTGGAATCTCAGATACTGATAAGATTAGTACCTCAGTGAGATACCTGTTACAGATGTGGACCCTTGAGCCGGCTAGAGTTCGTAGAGGATCCGCTGAAGGAAGGTCCGCAGTGGGACTCGTAGCCGGGAGGCGGAACAGGACCAGGAGACCTGACAGGACCTTCACCTTTACCAACCCATGTTCCCCGCAGGTTGAGCCCTTTGGGTGCCAAGGCCAGCAGGACTTAAGCGGAGGTCTCCTGGCGAAGAGAAATCCAATGAGTGGTCCAAGTCGCGGCAAGCAGCGGAACAGCAGAGATGGAGACAGTCCAGAGGTTGTGGCAGGCAGCAGAGGTGCAAGACAAGGAGTCAGGCCAGAAGACGGGGCAGGCAGCAGACCAGCGGAGACCAGAGACAAGCCAAGAATCAGGACAGGCAGCAGATGAGGAATACCAGAAGACAAGCCAATGTCAGGAACCAGAGAATCAAGCCGAGGTGGGAGCAGGAACTGGAATGCAGAGCAGGAACTGGAACACGAAGGCAGGAACGGAGCAGGAACTGGAATGCGGAGGCAGGAACTGGATCAGGAACAGAAGACAGGAACACAGCAGCTGGAACGAAGAAACAGCAACTAGCTACTCAGCAGAGTATGACCTGTTGCCAAGGAAAGGAGCTGTGCTCTGAGCTGGGTTTAAATACCCTAAGGCATCTGACGTCATCCCCAGGGCCGGGCCGAAGTTTCCCGCCACAGCCCCTTTAAATATGGAGCTCCTGCACGCGTGCCTAAGGGGCAGAGTCTGCAGCGAAGGATTGGCGGCGTCTCCCTCATGGAGGGAGCACCGCGAGAAGGCCCAGCCATGGCCCGGAGCCGAACGGAGGACGCCGCGACCAGCTAGGAAGAGCAGGAGGTGAGTTGGAGAGCCGACCGCGGACCCCCGTGGTCCAGGTTCATAACAATACCTCTTAAAAATAATTACTGGAAGTTCTTCCATAACCCAAGGAAAATTAATCCGACTTAAATTCAAATGATGATTCCAATTTTCCAGGATTTCCAGCCTCCGAGATATAGCTGCTCTATCCTTAACTGTAGCCACATTAAAATTTGTTGGATCTCAGAATCAAATTTAGCTACAGAAGTCTTCACATTTTGAAGTGAATTCCCCTGAGCTTGGATTTTAGAGCTCAAAGAAGCAGTTAATAAATCCATCTTACACAGGTTCTCACTGCTACTGATAGCCCAGCAGTTAATTCCCATAGGGTCTCCAAGTTTACGACCGCAGGCTAGGGGGCTCAGGTTGCTCACCCGATGTTGAGGGGGTGCTTTCAGAAGATGTTGGAATGACCAGACCAGAGCGATTCTTGACTGTGCCGACACCAACAGCACTTCCCTCTGCTGTCCCACCCCCCCCCCCCTTTATTTTACAAGTTACGCCTGCCCAAGGCAGGCTTAACTTGCGCACGCTGGCCGGCTGCCGGTGCACCATGTTCCAGTCCGGGGGCTGGTCCGGAAGCCGTAGCCACGCCCCGTAACACTCCCCAATGACGCGGCAGCTGCGACACGCCCCTGACACGCCCCCTCCAGGAAAGCCCCGGGACTTGCGTGCGCCGCCGCGCTTATGCAAGATAGGCTCGGCGCGTGCAGGGGGTGGAAGGGGCAGCTTTTCGGGGGTTACGCGCGTAACCCTTTGAAAATCTGCCCCTAAGTGAATTGACTACTAGACCCTTGTGTACCCCAACAGTAGGATTACTACTATATTGGCCTCAGGTGGTAGCACCTTTCTCTGCTTGCACCACCCTGAAAAGATTTTCCAAATTCTAATGTACGTCAGTGAACTTGAAATCTTCCTCACTCTAAATAGGGTCAAGACTACTGGTTGTATATGATTCCTTAATTGAGTCATATTAGGGGAATCTTTCCCTAACCAGCATTGCAAAATAATACGCTTAGCCAAAAGTAACACTTTATGAATCCAGAGGCATACATATTTATGACCTATGCTGATCATATAACAAAAGCTGATCATATAACAAAAGCCCGCTGAGACAGTCCCAGTAAGAAAGTCCTATTCCCAGTCAAAGGTAGAACATGAGAAACCCATCAATCCAGGCACATTAGACGGGATAAATATCACCAAGCGTGCACTAAGGGGCAGATTTTAAAAGCCCTAAACGCGTAAATCAAGCTAGATTTACGCGCTTAGGGGGGTTACGTGCGCCGAGCCTATTTTGCATAGGCCCGGCGACGCGCGCAAAGCCCCAGGACATGCGTATGTCCCAGGGATTGAAAAAAAGGAAGGGGCGGGGGTAGTCCGGGGTGGGGGCGTGGCCAGAGGCAGGCGCAACTTGTAAATTAAAGGTTGGGGGGGTTAGGTAGGGCGGGGAAGGTGGGGGGGGGCGGAAGGATAGTCCCTCCGAGGCCGCTCCAATTTCGGAGTGGCCTCGGAGGGAGCGGGGAAAGCTATCGGGGCTCCCTAGGGCTCGGCGCGTAGGTTTAAAAATCCGGCCCTAAGGGAATTACCAATGGACTTAGTCTATATTGGGTACGCAACACAGAAAGTTTAGAATGTAAGAAGCTGGATTGTAAAATTGTGTGCCCAGTACCCAATCAGCTACATGGTGCAGGTTACAGGCCACATTATAGAGCCGAAGGTCTGCCAACCCCAATCCTCCTAATTTGCACGGTCACATACGTTTTTCTCATTTATTTTTCCAGGCGACATAATTTGCAGGGGCACATACATTTTTCTCATTTATTTTTCCAGGCAACATATGTCTCATTTAGTTAAGTGATACGGAATAGTTTGAAACATGTATAACCATTTAGGTAAAATGATCATTTGGAATAAGTTAACCCTCCCCGCCAAGGACAATAGAAAATTCCGCCAACTACGGAGCAACATCTGTTTCCTCAAACATTTTTTGAAAGTTAACTAAAAATAGGTGCTTCATATCCCTATGTAAAATAATACCTAAGTAAATAAATGAGTCAGAAATCCACCACATCGGGACATCGTTCATACAATATCATCTGTGGGTAAGGCTTCTCATTTATCCAAATTTAGCTTCAGCCCTGCTAACTTAACATTAAGGGCAAAATCCTCCAGTAAAACATGGAGGAAGGACTGAGGGTCCGCAATATGAAGCAAATTGTTGTCTGCAAAAAACGCCAATTTAAATTGCTGGGAGGATTTCTCCCCAAAAGGCACGTCTTTAATGAGGGAATTACCCCGCAAGTGCTGAAGTAGGGGCTCTAAAGATAAAATATTTAATGGGGGGAAGTGGACAACCCTGTCTTGTACCTCTACCCAACGAAAACTCGGGCGACTGAAACTTATTTACCCTCACGTACACCCAAGGGTCCTTATATAAAGTACGGAATTCCTGAACAAAGTAGCCCTCTATCCCAAAAGCATGTAAGGCCTGAAGTATAAACTCCCAATCTAGGTGATCAAATGCCTTTTCCGCGTTGAGGTTCAGTAGAAGAGGAGGCATTTGAAGCCACTTACAGCTCTCCATAGAAGCAAGGATTTTGCATATATTTCGCACAGCATAGCAACCACTGACAAAACCCACTTGTTCCTCCCCAATAAGCATAGGCAAAACCCTGGCCAGATGGATAGTCATAATTTTGGCCAACAGCTTCACATCAAAATTTAATAAAGAGATTGGGTGGTAGGAGGCCAGGATTGGCCATGATTGGCTGCATGATTGGCTGCATGATTGGGCGAGAGAGGAAAGCGGCCCAAAGTAATCAAAGTGGCATACATATCCCTTAAAGGAACTCCCATCTTAGAAATTAATAATTTATAAAATTCAGAGGACAGACCATCCAGCCCAGGAGATTTTAATAAGTGAGCCTCTTTGATACCTTCCACGATTTCTTGCAATTGGATAGGATGATTTAACCTATTCAGTTGATCTGCTGAAATATCGGGTAATCCAGCCACCAACAGATAATCTCCAATGGCTTGCGGAGGACCAGCAGATGCAGTGTACAGGGTTTGGTAGAACTCTCTAAACACCTCACATATATCTTTCCCGGAGTTCACCCACTTCCCCTCTGAAGTATGCATCGCAGTGACATATTTAGGGCCAGTCTAATTCCTAGTTAAATTGGCCAAGGATTTCCCCACCTTATTACACTGTTGGCAAAATTTACATCTGTAATAAACTAGGGATTTCTTTGCCCTTTAGTGTAGAGGCACTTGAGTCATCAAAAACCTAGCTTTCAATTCTTTAGTGGGGTGACATTCATATTGCTGCTTGTCTTTATATAACTGTCGCTCCAACCTCAAAATGGCTACAATAGTTGCTTTACGCTTAGCTATTACATAGGAAATTATATCCCCTTGCAATACAACCTTTGCAGTTTCCCAGTATAACAGCAGGGAATTACAATGTTCCTGGTTATGGAGACAATCATCTTATTTCTTGAAAAGATTTTCACTGTACTTGCTTGCTCAGCTCGGTTGCTGGTGAGTGCTGTCTTCAACGGGCGTGTGACTGTGTGAGAATGCAAGAGTGTATGTGGCATGAATGTTTTTGTTCTCATAGGTTGACCCTATGTTTTGGGAGGGGTTATTTTGAAAACTTTGGGACCTTGTGATTTGTTTGCAACCAATGTGATGATATTTTCCTTGTATTTATCTCATGGTTGTTACTAGTTCGCTTGTATGTCTATCTTGTTCTTTTGACCCAATAAAGACGAAGGGGGGGGGGGGGAAAAAAAGATATTCATGAAATGCCAAGTCATTGTATAAGTATCTAGGAAATTGCCAAGCAGAGGTGGCATCTGCCGGTCAAAAACCCGCAACATCCACCCAAATAGGGGCATGATCGGAGATCACTGGTGACCCAATCTCAGCAAGTAAAGTTCTGGAAAAAGTCCCTGAATCTAGGAGGATGTAATCAATCCTGGCATGTGCATCATGCACCAGAGAATTATGGGTGTATTCCCTAACCAAAGGATAGAAGGATTGCCAGCTGTCCACTAAATTTAAATTATTACATAAGTAACCAACACCCTTTCTCTGATCAGCTTTCATAGAAGCTCAAGGAACAGAGCGATCCAATTGAGGGTCGTGTATGCAATTCAGGTCTTCCCCTGATATCACAGAAAAAGAACTAGAAGGGAGGAATAACTGTGTCAACTGCTTAAAAAAAGGAGTGGTCATAGACATTTGGGGAATATACCATTCAAAACACTATAGGTTTCCCAAATAATTTCCCCTCTACAATCAAATACCTCCCCATCTCATAAGCAATGATCTTAGTATCTTCAAATGGGACAGCTTTACTGACCAGAATTGCCACTCCAGCCTTCCGGGTGCCTGACTGCGCCGCATAAACTTTCCCCACCCACTGTCTGCATAATTTTTGATGCTCCTTAGCATCTAGGTGGGTTTCCTGCAAAAGAGCAACTTGTGTTTTCCAGTGTTGTAAAACTTGTAAAAATTTGTACCTCTTAACTACTGAACAGATACCCCCAACATTCCAGGTCTACAACAGAAATGTTTAACCATTTTCCCAATTCCCTAAAGTAGAAAATACATGTTTCAGCTGCCATAATACCCAGTTAGCCAGGGCTCCCCAGCTAATTGCCAATCATAAAGAATTTTAAAAAGCAGTTAAAACATATCTATTTAAAGAAGCGTTTGTGGATCAAGGAAAATGAATACATATTCTGTTTTGAAACATCATATATTGTTGTTTCTATGTTCAGCTAATCATATTATTGCTAATTAGATGTAACTTTCAGATGATTTTCGATTTGAGTTAATTTTTACTGATGACTGACTTTTCTGTTTTTGGTAAAAACCTTAGCATAGTTAATTATAAAATTTTAAGGAGATGTTTTTATTAGAATTAGGGTTTAAAGCAGCCATTGTATTTTTTTTTCTTAACTTTACTATCTTTTTTTTTTTTTTTTTTTAGAGTTATTTGTTTAGTCATTTATTTTATCTAATTAGTTGTTATTATCTCCTATTTTATTTTATTTTCATTTTATTTATTTTACTTCTTTTTTTTTTAAATTTTGTAAACCATTTTGGTCAACTATTGTCTGTGAAAGACGGTATAGAAATGTTTTTAAATAAATAAATAAAACTCACCTAAGAATTACCACCATTCAAGAGAAATAAGGAATTGCAAACTAAACCCACAGAATCCCTACCTTCCCCAACCCCAAATAAATCCCCCAAAACACCAGATCAACCTCTATGTCAAACAGGCTAAAAAGCTGAGCAACGGGACACAGTGAATACTGTGTCAGGGCCCCACCCCCCACCATGTAATAAACTTTGGAAGAAAAGAAAAATCAGCAAATCTCCCCAAGAGGCTAAAGTGCCACACTAAACATAAGAACATAAGAAATTGCCATGCTGAGTCAGACCAAGGGTCTATCAAGCCCAGCATCCTGTTTCCAACAGAAGCCAAACCAGGCCATAAGAACCTGGCAATTACCCAAACACTAAGAAGATCCCATGCTACTGATGCAATTAATAGCAGTGGCTATTCCCTAAGTCAACTTGATTAATAGCAGTTAATGTACTTCTCCTCCAAGAACTTATCCAAACCTTTTTTGAACCCAGCTACACTAACTGCACTAACCACATCCTCTGGCAACAAATTCCAGAGCCTTATTGTGCGTTGAGTGAAAAAGAATTTTCTCCGATTAGTCTTAAATGTGCTACTTGCTAACTTCATGGAATGCACCCTAGTCCTTGTATTATTCGAAAGTGTAAATAACCGATTCACATCTACTCGTTCAAGACCTCTCATGATCTTAAAGACCTCTATCATATCCCCCCTCAGCCGTCTCTTCTCCAAGCTGAACAGCCCTAACCTCTTCAGCCTTTCCTCATAGGAGAGCTGTACCATCCCCTTTATCATTTTGGTTGCCCTTCTCTGTACCTTCTCCATCGCAACTATATCTTTTTTGAGATGCGGCGACCAGAATTGTACACAGTATTCAAGGTGCGGTCTCACCATGGAGCAATATAGAGGCATTATGACATTTTCTGTTTTATTAACCATTCCCTTCCTAATAATTCCTAACATTGTTTGCTTTTTCGACTGCTGCAGCACACTGAGCCGATGATTTTAAAGTATTATCCACTAAGATGCCTAGATCTTTTTCCTGGGTGGTAGCTCCTAATATGGAACCTAACATTGTGTAACTATAGCAAGGGTTATTTTTCCCCATATGCAACACCTTGCACTTGTCTATATTAAATTTAATCTGCCATTTGGATGCCCAATCTTTCAGTCTTGCAAGGTCCTCCTGTAATGTATCACAATCCGCTTGTGATTTAACTACTCTGAATAATTTTGTATCATCTGCAATTTTGATAACCTCACGCTTCGTATTCCTTTCCAGATCATTATATATATATTGAAAATCAAGTGATGTAAAAGCAGCACTTAGGAGTAAATTGTAGTACTGAAACCCTAAGCAAGGAAATTATCCCCTAAAAAGGTCTCAGTCAGCCCCCGCAGCTGGAGAAAGTCAATTTTCCGTTCCCTTCAGCCTGGGGTGAAGGAGAGTTCTGCCTCCGTGGCCTTCTCAAAAAAATGCACCATATTATTAAATTTCAAGATCCATAACCAAAAGAAAAAGCTAATTGAAATGGATAACTCTGTCATCAGTGGCACAACTGCAAAAGGAAAGAGTGAAGTGAATAACAAATCTCAACTAAAGTCTCATAAGGAGTCCAGGAAAAGCAATAACCTTAAAGAGAGTACTTGGAAAGCTATGACCACAAATGCTCATAGTTTGGGAAAAATCCCAGATCTTCAAGCCCTAATGACGGAGGCAGAATTGGACATTGTTGCTATCACAGAGACATGGTTCACAGAATCTCATGATTGGGATACAGCAATACCAGGCTACAACTTGTTAAGGAAGGACAGAGTGGATAGAAAAGGGGGAGGCGTGGCTCTTTATGTCAGAAACAATATCCAAGCATCTGAGCTGCGAGGAAGTTGGGGCAAGGAAGAAGCACTATGGGTCGACCTAAAAAAAGATGACGGAGCATCCATTTATATTGGAGTGGTTTACAGGCCTCCAAACCAAAAGGAAGAGCTGGACAGAGATCTGGTTGAAGACATCCATAAGATAGGTAAGAAGGGAGAAGTGGTGATCGTTGGTGACTTTAAATTGCCAGATGTAGACTGGAAAATCCCATCTGCAGAATCTAAAAATAGTAGAGCGATAGTGGATGCCATGCAAGTAACTTTGTTCAAACAAATGGTATTGGAACCCACGAGAGAAGGAACTATACTCGACTTAGTGCTCTCTAATGGAGATAATGTCTCTGATGTCCAGGTGGGAGCCCACCTCAGCACCAGTGATCATCAAACGGTATGGTTTAATATCACTAAAAGAATATGGAAAAGAACCACAAAGACCCGAGTTTTACAGTTCAAAAACACGGACTTTGAGGAAATGGGGAAGTACCTAGAGGAAGAACTAAAAGGATGGGAGAACGAGAGAGATGTGGATCAGCGGTGGACCAATCTAAAAGGAGCAATCACCAAGGCAACCACTCCATATGTTAGAAATGTAAAGAAAAGCAAAAGAAAATTGAAACCTATCTGGTTCTCAAAGGAGGTGGCTGACAAAATTAAAGCTAAAAACATCATTCAAGAAATATAAAAGATCCCAAAGGGAGGAGCACAAAGAAGAATATTTGATTCAACTGAGGGAGACAAAGAAATTAATCAAGTCGGCAAAAAGTCAAGCGGAAGAGAGGATTGCCAAGGAGATAAAAAATGGTGACAAAACATTTTTCAGATACATCAGCGAAAAGAGAAAAGTCCAAAGTGGTATAGTGAAATTGAAAGGTGGAAATGATCAATGTGTGGAGAGAGAATAAGAAATGGCAGAAATATTAAACGAATACTTCAGCTCTGTGTTCACTAAAGAAGACCCTGGAGAAAGACCATCTCTACACAACAAGAAACTGGAGGGAAGTGGAATAGATGAAAATCCTTTTACAGTAGAAAATGTATGGGAAGAGCTAAAGAATCTGAAAGTGGACAAAGCCATGGGGCCTGATGGGATTCATCCAAGGATACTGAGGGAGCTCAGAGATGTGCTGGCGGGTCCGCTGTGTGACCTGTTCAATAGATCCCTAGAAACGGGAGTGGTGCCGAGTGATTGGAGAAGAGCGGTGGTGGTCCCGCTTCACAAGAGTGGGAAAAGAGAGGAGGCTGGTAACTACAGACCGGTTAGCCTCACTTAGGTGGTGGGAAAAGTAATGGAGTCACTGTTGAAAGAGAGAATAGTGAACTATCTACAGTCCAGAGAATTGATGGACCAGAGGCAGCATGGATTCACCAGGGGAAGATCCTGTCAGACAAATGTGATTGACTTTTTTGACTGAGTAACCAAGGAATTGGATCGAGGAAGAGCGCTCGATGTCATCTACTTGGATTTCAGCAAAGCTTTTGATACGGTTCCGCACAGGAGACTGGTGAATAAAACGAGAAGCTTAGGAGTGAGTGCCGAGGTGGTGACTTGGATTGCAAACTGGTTGACGGACAGAAGACAATGTGTGATGGTAAATGGAACTTTCTCTGAAGAGAGAGCGGTTTTAAGTGGTGTACCGCAAGGATTGGTGTTGGGACCGGTCCTGTTCAATATCTTTGTGAGCGACATTGCAGACAGGATAGAAGGTAAGGTTTGTCTTTTTGCGGATGACACTAAGATCTGCAACAGAGTGGACACGCCGGAAGGAGTGGAGAGGATGAGACGGGATTTAAGGAAACTGGAAGAGTGGTCGAAGATATGGCAGCTGAGATTCAATGCCAAGAAGTGCAAAGTCATGCATATGGGGAGTGGAAATCCGAATGAACTGTATTCAATGGCGGGGGGGGGGGGGGGGAAGGCTGATGTGCACGGAGCAGGAGAGAGACCTTGGGGTGATAGTGTCTAATGATATGAAGTCTGCGAAACAATGCGACAAGGCGATAGCAAAAGCCAGAAGAATGCTGGGCTGCATAGAGAGAGGAATATCGAGTAAGAAAAGGGAAGTGATTATCCCCTTGTACAGGTCCTTGGTGAGGCCTCACCTGGAGTACTGTGTTCAGTTCTGGAGACTGTATCTACAAAGAGACAGAGACAAGGTGGAAGCGGTACAGAGAAGGGCGACCAGGAAGGTGGAGGGTCTTCATCGGATGACATACGAGGAGAGATTGAAGAATCTAAATATGTACTCCCTGGAGGAAAGGAGGAGCAGGGGTGATATGATTCAGACTTTCAGATACTTGAAAAACTTTAATGATCCAAAGACAACGACAAACCTTTTCCGTCAGAAAAAAATCAGCAGAACCAGAGGTCACGAGCTGAGGCTCCAGGGAGGAAGACTAAGAACCAATGTCAGGAAGTATTTCTTCACGGAAAGGGTGGTGGATGCCTGGAATGCCCTTCCGGAGGAAGTGGTGAAGTCTAAAACTGTGAACGACTTCAAAGGGGCATGGGATAAACACTGTGGATCCATCAAGTCTAGAGGGCGTGAATACAGAGGAGGCAGCAAAACACTGCACGGAGCGGCAGTAGCCACAGAGGCATTCACAGAGCGGGATGCCAGTTGTTGGAGTTCCACCTTCACGGAGCGGAAGGATGGAGGGCTGCCATCTCCAAAACAAAAAAAAAACCCAGGGGGGGGTAAGAGTATGGGGCAGGGGTGTGGCCTGCTTGTTACAGCGGTTGCTACCCCTAAATGAGCTGGATGTTCACTTGGATGCAGATACGGCGCTGCTCGAAATAAAAAAATGGATAAAGTGCATAGCATGCTGGGCAGACTGGATGGGCCGTTTGGTCTTCTTCTGCCGTCATTTCTATGTTTCTATGAGACCTTCAAGCATGCAGGAAACTGGAGAGTGAAGAGCACACGTTGACACCCCAAAATGGAGCAAATATTGGCAAAGGTTTTGCGTCGCGCTGACACCACTGCTGAATAATCAGCAAAAAAGCAATATTTTATTGCCTTCCTAGTCTAATGCACGATGTTGCCGATAGCGAAATAAAAGTTCTTCTTTGTGGTGATAGTTCAAAATCTTCACTATGACAGGGCAGGATTTATTTTGCCCAAGCGTCTTGACTCCCAAGCGATGCGTCAGCTCTATCTGTAAATTTTTTAGCTCCCCTTCCAAGCTGAAGGCACGCGGCAGCCATGCTTCCAGCACGCTCCGCAAGTCTCAATCCGGTTTCATTCGGGTAGGCCAATGAGTCTCAAATTATTTCACTGGGAGCGGTTTTTTAGGTCCTCCAATTTATTATCTGCTTTCCCCAATAATGATTTAATTGAAGCCAACTCAGTTTCTGAAGTTTGCACCCACTCTTCCGCTGTGTTAAAAAGCAATTCGGCTTTACTAATACAGCAGGTATAGTCCTGCAGTAAGGCTTGAATATCATCAAAGCGGGTATCAAGCTTACCCAGCTTTTCGTCCATCACCGAAAAGATTACCATGGCTAGATCTCCCATCTCAGCAGTTTGTTGGCCGGGCAAAGGAGGATTGCCGGTGACCTCCGCCATCTTGCCTCCAGTGAACTTGGGCTGCTCCTTCTGGAGAGTTTTTGTGGTCATCTGCGGTAAATAAACACTCCTCCAACACCCTTACCGAAGGAGAAACTCAGGGGCAACCCAAATAAAAGCAAAAGAAGAGAATTAGTGCAGCAAAAAGGCTGATGAGGGCGGATGTGGGGAGTGGGGCACCGGAGCAGCTGAAGAATACGTCGTCACGTGTTCACCACATCACATGACCTGACTCCAATTAGTTTTAAATATGCTACTTGCTAACTTCATGGAATGCCCCCTAGTCCTTCTATTATTCGAAAGTGTAAATAACCGATTCACATCTACTCTTTCAGAACCTCTCATGATTTTAAAGACCTCTATCATATCCCCCCCTCAGCAGTCTCTTCTCCAAGCTGAACAAATCTAACCACTTTCTTCATAGGGAAGCTGTTCCATCCCCATCATCTGCAAATTAGATTACCTCTCTCATCGTATTCCTTTCCAGATCATTTATAAATATATTGAAAAGCACCAGGCCAAGTACAGATCCCTGTTTACCCTTTTCCACTGAGAAAACTGACCATTTAATCCTACTCCCTGTTTCCTGTCTTTTAACCAGCTTGTAATCCATAAAAGGACATTGCTTTCTACCCCATGACTTTTTAGTTTTCTTAGAAGCCTCTCATGAGGGACCTTGTCAAATGCCTTCTGAAAATCCAAATACTCTACATCTACCAGTTCACCTTTATCCACATGTTTATTAACCCCTTCAAAAAAATGAAGCAGATTTGTGAGGCAAGACTTCCCTTGGTTTAATGGAACACAGCATGGATTTACCCATGTCTTTCTATATGCTTTGTGATTTTGATTTTTAGAATAGTTTCCACTATTTATCCCGGCACCAAAGTCAGGCTCACTGATCTATAGTTTCCCAGATTGCTCTTGGAGCCCTTTTTAAATATTGGGGTTAGATTGGCCACCCTCCAGTCTTCAGGTACAATGGATAATTTTAACAGTTACACATTTTAACTAAGAGATCTGAAATTTCATTTTTTAGTACCTTCAGAACCCTGGGGTGCATACCATCCAATCAGGTGATTAGCTACTCTTTAGTTTGTCAATCTGGCCTACTACATCTTCCAGGTGCACACTGATTTGGTTCAGTTCATCTGATTCATCACCCTTGAAAACCACCCGGTATCTCCCCAACATCCTCATTAGTAAACATAGAAGTAAATAATTCATTTAGTCTTTCTGCAATGGCCTTATCTTCCTTAAGAGCCCCTTTAACCCCTCCAACCAGCTTCCTAATAGGTTTTTTGCTTCAGATATATTTTTTAAAAAGTTTTTATTATCAGTTTTTGCCTCTACGGCCAACTTCATTTCAAATTTTCTCTTAGTCTGTCTTATCAATGTTTTACACTTAACTTGACAATGCTTATGTTTTTTCCTATTTTCTTCAGATGGATCCTTCTTCCAATTTTTGAAGGATTTTTTTTTTTGGCTAAAATAGCCTCTCTCACCTCACCTTTTAACCATGGCGGTAAGCATTTTGCCTTCCTTCCACCTTTCTTAATGCGTGGAATACAGCTGGACTACACTTCTAAAATTGTTTAAAAAATACAATGTCCATGCCTGTTGCACACTTTTAACCTTTGCAGCTGCACCTTTCAGTTTTTTCCTATTTTCTTAATTTTAACAAAGTTTCCCTTTTATAAATTTAGTGTTAGAGCTACAGATTTATATATATTATCCCTCTTCTAGTCCTTAGTTCAAATTTGATCATGTTATGATCACTATTGCCAGGTGGCCCCACCACAGTTATCTCTCTCACCAAATCCTGGGACAGATTTTAAAAGGGTTACGTGCATAAGGTACGCGCGTAACCCTTTTTAAAAGCCCCTGCGCATGCCGAGCCTATTTTGCATAGGCTTGGCGGCGCTTGCAAGGCCCGGGACGCGTGTTGGGGGGGGCGTGATGGGAGCGACGCAGCGTTTTCGGGGTGTGTCCGGGGGCGTGTTTCCGGCTCGGGGGCGTTTTGGGGGCGTGGCCAAGTGCCCCGACACAGCGGCCTGTGTCGGGGCCTGCCGTGCCGGCAAGTGTAAGTTACTACTGCCTGGAGGCAGTAGTAACTTTTAAGATAAAGGTAGGGAGGAGGTTTAGATAAGGCCGAGGAGGTGGGTTAGGTAGGGGAAGGTGCGGGGATGTGAATGGAAAGTTCCTCCGAGGTCGCGAGCAGCGCGTGCAGGGCTCAGTGCGCG
This sequence comes from Rhinatrema bivittatum, assembly GCF_901001135.1. Lineage (NCBI taxonomy): Eukaryota > Metazoa > Chordata > Amphibia > Gymnophiona > Rhinatrematidae > Rhinatrema > Rhinatrema bivittatum. Next base: position 247,651,089 of record NC_042622.1, read on the forward strand.
CAAGGTGCCCATATGTGCATCCCCCTTGCACGCGCCGACCCCAGATTTTATAAGATACGCGCGGCTATGCGTGTATCTTATAAAATCCCACGTACTTTTGTAAAATCTACCCCCCTATGTTCTACTAAGAATCTAAAATAGCTCCCTCTCTTGTCGGTTCCTGAGCCAATTGTTCCATGAAGCAGTCGTTTATGTCTCTCACATGTCCTGATGTTACATTTACCCAGACAATATTGGGATAATTGAAATTTTCTATTATTGCTGCACTGCCAAATTGGTTAGCTTCTCTGATTTCTCTTAGCATTTCATCATGTCTGCTCTTAACATACTTAGGATTTCTACCCATATAGATTCTACTGAGCATTTAGTCTCTTGTATGATCTTTATCCTGTTGGACTCTATAACCTCCTGGACATAAAATGCCACACCCTCACCAAATTGATCCTCTCTATTTATTTATTTACTTAGCATTTTTTGTATACCGTCGTTCAGGGTCCATCAAAACGGTTCACAACAGGTTAAAATAACATTTTCCTAATACCTAAAATACATTGTAAACTTCTAAAAAATACATAACAAAATAGCAAAATTTCCTAGCTAAAACTATAAAATACCTAAAATCAAAAATTCAAATCATAGAATTCTTCAGATAGTACATTAAAGATCCTATCCTAATTAAAATTAGTTAAAACGCATTTTGTTACAGTCTAAAATAACTTTTCAAGTAAAAACTAAAAGTCAGTACAAATCTAGTACCTTAAAATTCATTGCAGGCAGTCTAAGATGACTTAAGATTGACTCGAATAAGCTTTACTAAAAAACCAGGTCTTAAGCTCTCGTTTAAACTTTTTTAGGTTTGGCTCTATCATTGCTATATAATTTGTACCCTGATATAGCACTGTCCCATTGGTTGTCCTCCTTCCACCTGGTCTCCGAGATCCCAATTATGTCTGTCTCATCATTCACTGCTATATACTCTAACTCTCCCATCTTACTTCTTAGACTTCTGGCATTGTCATACAGACATTTCAAAGTGTGTGTTTTTTGTTTGTATTAACATCCTACTTTTCAGTTAATATGAGATAATTTGGATTTTTTCAGCTCAGGTAATTCTTTACTTATAGGCACATGGACTACTTTTGCTTTTATTGGAACCTCTCTGTTGGGATGTCCTAACTCTGTTTCATCAGAATCCTTCAAATATACCTTCCTCCGAACCATGCACTGCTGACTGATTGTCGGCTTTCCCCCTTGTTCTAGTTTAAAAGCTGCTTTATCTCCTTTTTAAACGTTAGTGCCAACAGCCTGGTTCCACACTGGTTAAGGAGGAGCCCGTCCTTTTGGAAAAGTCTCCCCCTTCCCCAAAAGGTTGTCCAGTTCCTTACAAAACTGAATCCCTTTTCCCTGCACCATCATCTCTGAGTACCTGCACGTGAAACAGGGAGCATTTCAGAGAATGCCACCCTGGAGGTTCTGGATTTCAGCTTTCTACCTAAAATCTGAAATTTGGCTTCCAGAACATCCCTCCTGTTGCGTGTGCTGGCTGCGGCAGGCCCGCGGCCAGGCCAACTTACCCTCTCTGCTACCAAATCCAGCATGTGGCTCCACGTCCCTTGCGGCGGTAGGCCACCGACTCTGTCCTCGGGCCAACCCCAGTGCTCCATATACTGCGACAAGGTCCTGTGTTCCGCGGCGGGCCTCTCCATGTGGTCCATGGAGGGACACCGCCGTTCAGCGCCACGTTCCTCCCTAGGCGCGCGCGCATCTCTTTCTCTTTTAAAGGGCCCGCAGCGGGAACTTGGCCGCGGCCGCGGCCCCAGATGATGACGTAGCTGAAGCTCCGGTATAAAAGGCCAGGCTCAGCTCCTGTTAGTCGCCTTTGCAACAGGTCTCTATGCTGGTCATGTACTTCGTTGCCTCCTGGTGATATCTTCTTGTTCCTGATTCCTGTTCCCTTCGAGTTCCTGTTCCTGGTTGTCTTTTCCATTCCTGTGTCCCTGCTACCCAGCTTTCCTTACGGACTGATCTCCTTCTGGCCCCGACCTCTGCTTTGCCCGACCACGCTATTGATCTTCTCCTGGCCCCGACCTCCGCTTTGCCCGACCACGCCATTGATCTTCTCCTGGCCCCGACCTCCGCTTTGCCCCACCACGCCATTGATCTTCTCCTGGCCCCGACCTCCGCTTTGCTCAACCACGCCATTGATCTTCTCCTGGACCCGACCTCTGCTTTGCCTGACTATGCTACTGATCATCTCCTGGACCCGACCTCCGCTTTGCCTGACTATGCTACTGATCATCTCCTGGACCCGACCTCCACTTTGCCTGACTATGCTACTGATCATCTCCTGGACCCGATCGCCGCTTTGCCTGACTATGCTACTGATCATCTCCTGGACCCGACCTCCGCTTTGCCTGACTATGCTACTGATCATCTCCTAGACCCGACCTCCGCTTTGCCTGACTATGCTACTGATCATCTCCTAGTCCAGACCTCAGCCTTGCCTTGCCACCAGCCTTGACTCCAGCTTGTTCTATGACGTCTCTATTGTCTACATCTTGGACTTGGCCTTTCAGGCTTCAGCCTGTTCTTGCTCGGGCACCCCCTGTCAGACTTTGGTTCCTATTGGTGCCCAGGTCTCCGCCTCATCCAGTACAGACTCTCCAGTTCTGTTGCTGCCGCCTCTGGGCTGACCTCTCCTTCTCGATATTAATAAAATATAAAAATATAAAATATCAACATTATTAAAATTGAAAAATACTACAGTCGAAATGAATTAACATAGTTGGCGTCAGTGGAAAGATTTTTTCATTGGGATTTCCTTTATGAGAATTGTTTGATACGACATGGAAATCAATTTTTGCTCTTTTTGATTTTTGTCAAATTGTTTGAGCGATGTCCGGAACAGAGGAGTTGAAAACTTTAAGTGTTTTTGGAAGCTGATCTGCAAGCGCTATTATTGAGACCATCTATTTTCAGTGACAATACCACATATACAAATACTGACCAATGGAGCACATTACAGAAATTACTAAGATGATCAGTTAGAACCACTTTACATGCTGATACACTCCTTGAGTATTGTAGATGTCAATGTATTCCTAGAGGTCTTCGAATTATGAAAGAACCACATTTGTATAAAGAAGATCCGGAATTCCTGAGTGATTGGAATGCGATCCTAAACAAATGTAGTTTGGATCTCATGATTCTCATCTTAAAGACAGCACAGAAGAAAGAGCAAATTTTACAAGAAGAAATTTCTACCATTAAAAAAGAGTTAACAGGGGGCCCTCATAAAAACCCCGAGCTTTGTGGTAATATCTGAGGTGAAGGAGAAGGGAGTATTTGGCGCATTTACCTGAACTGTTTTGCCTTCTTGCTCTATTTGCTTGCAGCGAACTTCGGGGGTAGGGGATCTGCCCCGATGGTTTCGCCATTGATTTCCGAGACTGACGTCATCAAGGAGGGTCCAAGGAGGGCGCTCATAAAAACCCCGAGCTTTGCGGCCCTAAGGGGCGCGCGGCTTTCTTTGAAATTTGGTGAAACAAGAATTAAGAATTATGGATACTTAACTCCCATGAAGTTCTCCTACAAAGTGAGTAAGAAATTTTCAGTAGTTTTTTCTGTTTCCTTCTTACTCCCTTCACACTGCCTCCACTTGTTATAAGTCTCCCTAAGAAACGAAGGAAGGAGAGCTTAAACTCCTCACTGTTAAATTGACTTTGAATACATGCCTCATACGAAGCGGAAGGGAAGGGTGCGAATAGCTACTTAAGAACATAAGAAATTGCCATGCTGGGTCAGACCAAGGGTCCATCAAGCCCAGCATCCTGTTTCCAACAGAGGCCAAAACCAGGCCACAAGAACCTGGCAATTACCCAAACACTAAGAAGATCCCATGCTACTGATGCAATTAATAGCAGTGGCTATTCCCTAAGTAAAATTGATTAATAGCCATTAATGGACTTCTCCTCCAAGAACTTATCCAAACCTTTTTTGAACCCAGCTACACTAACTGCACTAACCACATCCTCTGGCAACAAATTCCAGAGCTTTATTGTGCGTTGAGTGAAAAAGAATTTTCTCCGATTAGTCTTAAATGTGCTACTCGCTAACTTCATGGAATGCCCCCTAGTCCTTCTGCAGCTGTCATGCCTATGCCCTCTCAAGCAACTATTGAGGGGTTTTTCGCTCTAACTCATGTATCTACCCCAGGAGCATCTGTTGAGAGGATGGGTGAGTAGCACACCCAGGCCTCCTTAGATACTTTAACATCTTTAAGCCCTGGAGCTCCAGAGACCTCTTCTCCCCCATTAAACACCCATATCCAGTTACAGAATTGGTCAGTACACCAAAAGGAATTGGGTACTAAAATGGTTGCAGAAGCTGGACCTGAGACAATATCAGAGGATGTTAAAAGTAGAGGCATAATAGGAGGGATAAATGCCTCTATTGTCAACTTGGAAGGAGGAGAAGAACTGACAAATGAATCCAGTAGGATTGTGGTAATTTGTCAGGAAGGAGGAGTGAGGGATTCTCCTAAAGAAAAACTGGTTAATTCCTCTGAAGTTACCCTTGGAAAACTTTGGGAAGCCTCTTTGAAAATTCAAAATATGATAGTGTTATTAACTGAATCTGTTAATTCACAAAAAAAGATTCAAGAAATTGAGCCTAAGTTAATGTTAGAAGAGACAAAGATAAAGGGAATTGAAGAAAAGATCTCACATATTCAAGAAACACAAAGTTACTCCAAGATGATAATATTGTTTCAAAGAAGATTGAAAATTTAGAAAATCTTGTTAGATATCATAATTTACATGTACTGAATTTCCCGAAAGTAAAACTATCTCCTTGAGAGCAGTTTAAGAAATATTTAACTGAAATATTTAAATTATCAAAGGAAAGTATGCCTGCAATATCAAAAATTTATTTTGTGTCTAAAGCATTGAAAGAGCAAGGGATAGTGAGGGAGTCTAATGTGGTAATGGAAGATAATTTAACTGAATTTCTTGAAACTACGGAAGAGGAACAGATAGAATATTGAGGTACACTTTTGGTGACCTTTGTAATATCATCAGATAGAGACTCAGTCTTAAATATGTTCTTCCGGGGCAAAAGATTTGGGTTTTCCCAGACTTAACCAGGGTCATTCAAATTCGTAGGAGAAAATTTCTAGTTATGACTCAAGAGGTTAGACAATTGGGGTTAGGATGTCTGTTAGATATCCTTGTGTTTGGTACATTTGAATAATGCTAGATATCTTTTCTTTGAACCTTCCCAATTAAGGTTTCTAATAGATAACCAGGGAATTGGGAGGACCAACACTCAACATACTCAGGAATAATAAAATAAATATGGGTAACCTTCCTTTTTCCATAAGTAATTAATTTAGTTATTTGTTCTGTTTAATTTTGGAGACTATATACCTGCCTTAAATTATTTAGGAGAAATAGGGATAGATAGGATTATATTATCATTTACTATTATACTATTATCATTTACTATTATAAGTAAAAGTAGAATAATAATCCTTATATTGATTATGAATATGAATATGTAACAACTGGAAAACCATTTCTGTATTATTATTGTAAAATTGAATAAAAAATAATAAAAAAAAAAGTTAACAGCTTCAATAGATATTAACACCTTTAATGATCAATTGGATAAACTAAATGAATCAATAAATAAACTACGTTCTGAAATCAAGAAAAATAAATTGGAGAAATTCAGTCATGATGAACAAGATTATACAAAAGTGTACATATACCCATGGATGAATGACGATAAATCAAAATCGAATAATCAAAAAGTGACATTTGATTCTAATTGCGATGATTCTTCTGGAGATGAGATTCAAGCACGACAAGGTACTACAGTGAATAAGAAGAATGCCATTCAAGATAATCGGTTTTTAGGGTCCCGAGGGCGAGGGGGCTGTCGACCCTTCGGGACGAGATCGGGCTTCAAACCGTGGTTAGAAGATACCCATCACAACAGCACATGGCAAACGAGATCACAAACCAATTGTGCCTCTAGTATTGAATTTATCACATCAGGAGTTGAGTTACACTCAAATTCAGGTGTTGAATAAGGGGCTAACATTCATACATACTCCTAAAGCTGATTTATTTGAACTAGAAGTAGCTCTGTACAAATTTGTTCGTAAGTTATACCTTAAGCATTTTTTCAAAGATTTACCTGAGACTATGGACATTTCATTGTCTAAAAACAATTCCACCTGGAGCCCGCCGAGTGTCCCTGATCCAGTTATTAATACTTTTCATCAGGTGATTCTACGTCAGTTACGTATGGGTTTTACAGCAAAACATGATTTTTCTAATTTAACAAAAGAAGAAATAATAGCTAACAAGGATCTGCGGGAGAATCGTGAAATTATTATCAAACCGGCCGATAAAGGGGGCAAAATTGTGATACTGGATCAGTCACAAAACATTAAAGAAGTCGAAAGACAATTACAAAATGCACAATTTTATCTTCCCCTGCATCATGATCCATTGGAAATGTTGTTACTAGAAATTGAATATCTTATCACGGAAGGTGGACAGATAGGTTTTCTTACAACCAAAGAAATCACTTTGTTTTTAATACGGAGGCATGCTTTGGTCCCATTATTTTATATACTACCCAAAATACATAAAGATATTAAGAATCCTCCAGGTAGACCGAATGTGTCAAGTAGAGGGTCTCTACTGGAAAATTCGTGGATCATTTCCTAGCTCCGTTTGTTTATGAGTTACCATCCTATGTTAAGGACTTGCAACAGATGATTACATTTTTAGAAAATTTACAGTGTAATGCACAACATCTTTGTTTGGCTACTTTGGACATAGAGTCCCTATATACCTGCATTCCTCAGGACAAAGCCATTAATATTGCTATGGAATACTTTGAACTTCGTCCCCGTCCTCATCGGATTCCTTCAGAATTCTTGCGTTCTCTATTAACAATCTCATTAACAAAGTATTATTTTGCTTTTGAGTGTCAGTTTTATCAGCAGATCTGCGGAATAGCGATGGGAGCCACAATGGCCCCTGATTTGGCAAACTTATATATGGGTCATTTCGAAAAAATTTGGATTCATAATAAACATCCTTTTTCCCAACAGATTGTAACTTGGAAATGCTATAACAATAATATATTCATTATTTGGGAGGGGTCAAAAGAAGAATTTGATTCTATTAATGTTATGGTTAAACATGTGGATAAAGGTGAACCGGATTTTCGGAAGGCGTTTGACAAAGTTCCTCATGAGAGGCTTCTAGGAAAAGTAAAAAGTCATGGGATAGGTGGTGATGTCCTTTCGTGGATTGCAAACTGGCTAAAAGACAGGAAACAGAGAGTAGGATTAAATGGACAATTTTCTCAGTGGAAGGGAGTGGACAGTGGAGTGCCTCAGGGATCGGTATTGGGACCCTTACTTTTCAATATATTTATAAATGATCTGGAAAGAAATACGACGAGTGAGATAATCAAATTTGCAGATGACACAAAATTGTTCAGAGTAGTTAAATAACAAGCAGATTGTGATAAATTGCAGGAAGACCTTGTGAGACTGGAAAATTGGGCATCCAAATGGCAGATGAAATTTAATGTGGACAAGTGCAAGGTGATGCATATAGGGAAAAATAACCCATGCTACCACCCAAGAAAGAGATCTAGGCGTCATAGTGGTTAACACATTGAAATCGTCAGTTCAGTGTGCTGCGGCAGTCAAAAAAGCAAACAGAATGTTGGGAATTATTAGAAAGGGGCGGTTACTACCCCAGACCAAATGTGCCTGATACTTCACTTTCAATGCATATCCAGCATGGCTTTCTGCTTCAACGGCAGGGGAGAAGAAGAAAAAAACCAACAAGGGCTGTACACCATAGTCTAGGTAAAACAAATAAGCATGGGTGTAGCTTGCTTATCGCGGCGGTTACTGCCCCTACTACCCCTAACTAATCAAGCTAGATATTTCACTTGGATGCAGCTCCATCACTGCTCTCTACATTAATGGTGGGGGGTAGAAGGGAATAGAACAAGGAGCTAAGAGAAACAGATAAGAATGAGAGAAAAAATGTATGAGGCTTGCTGGGCAGACTGGATGGGCCATTCGGTCTTCTTCTGCCGTCATTTCTATGTTTCTATGTTTCTATGTGAATAAAACAGAAAATGTCATAATGCCTCTGTAGCCATGGTGAGACCACACCTTGAATACTGTGTACAATTCTGGTTGCCGCATCTCAAAAAAGATATAATTGCGATGGAGAAGGTACAGAGAAGGGCGACCAAAATGATAAGGGGAATGGAACAGCTCCCCTATGAGGAAAGACTAAAGAGGTTAGGACTTTTCAGCTTGGAGAAGAGACAGCTGAGGGGGGATATGATAGAGGTGTTTACAATCATGAGAGGTCTAGAACGGGTAGATGTGAATCAGTTATTTACTCTTCCAGATAATAGAAAGACTAGGGGGCACTCCATGAAGTTAGCATGTGGCATATTTAAAACTAATCAGAGAAAGTTCTTTTTCACTTAAAGCACAAAACACTGGAATTTGTTGCCAGAGGATGTGGTTAGTGCAGTTAGTAAAGCTGTGTTTAAAAAAGCATTGGATAAGTTCTTGGAGGAGAAGTCCATTACCTGCTATTAATTAAGTTGACTTACAAAATAGGCACTGCTATTACTAGCAACAGTAACATGGAATAGACTTAGTTTTTGGGTACTTGCCAGGCTCTATGGCCTGGATTGGTCACTGTTGGAAATAGGATGCTGGGCTTGATGGACCCTTGGTCTGACTCAGCATGGCATGTTCTTATGTTCTTATGACAACATACGGAGGCCTACCTAACTCCAGCCGGCCCCAGTACCCAAAGGCTCAACCCGCAGGGAATGAGGGCTGGTATTGGCGAAGCTCCAGCCGGCCTCCATCAGTCAGCCCATTCCGCCTGCCGATGGTGGGGATCCGTAGGATCCCTCCTACGGGTAGCGTCAACCCCACCTCGGCCCAAGGGTCTACCTCCTGAGCAACACCTCCCACATTTTCCTATGTCATTGTGCCCACATGTATCACAACAGCCGATTCCTCCCCAGCACTGTCTATAATCTTATCTAGGTGATATGGGAGGTCCACCACCTTCACACCAGGCAGTCAAGTTACCAGGAGGTCCTCATGTCCACCAGCCACCCAGTTGGTGGACTTTTCTAATAATTGAATCACCAACTCTGATAGCCAATCTAACCCTTCCTTCTTGGGCAGTAGCTCTGGAGACTTGTCTTCATTGCAAGAGGACAACGCATCATCTGGAGAGCAGGTCCTTGCTCCAGGATCACTTCCTGCTACACCAGGGTAATGCTCTCCAACTAGGAGACCTTTCTAATCCAAGGCAGGACTGAGGCTGTCAGACTGGATTTTGGACTTGGCTACTATGTCCCTGAATGTCTCATCAATGTACCTCTCTGTCTGCCTCAGCTCCTCCAGGTCTGCCACTCTAGCCTCCAGAGATCGGACTCATTCTCCGAGAGCTAGGAGCTCTTTGCTCTGGGTGTGCATATACAATCTCATAGCGGTGGGTAAAAAATCATACATGTGACTGCAAAAATCTGGAAAGCTCCCCTCTTGCTGCTGGACTATTGCCTTTATCTAATTTAGTTAAGTTTTAAATTGCTAAGGGAGTTGGAATTAGAGTAATTTAAATTTATTGGTGTATTCACTATTTAATCTGCACCTAACAAGGGGATCATTAAACTCAATAAAGGCTGGTGCAATTGTATGATTTAGATAACAGCCTGATTGATTTTTAATGATAAAGAGTCTCTTGCCTAAAAATCGAGGGTTGAGCTAGGGGTGGGTGGGAGAGAAAGACAGACACTAGAATAAACTCCCTCCCACTATTTCACCTCTCTCCAAACTTTTTTAAGTCCTAAGATTTCCCAAAGCTATACTTACCAATCCTCTTCAACCACCATTAAGTTGATCTTCACTCAAAGGATTGAGGTTTGAGATTCACATGCCTAAGATCACGCTTCCGGTCCTCTTCTACTGCAAAGGGTGCGGGGCCTCTGGAAGCTGGCACTGTGGAATTTGAAGCCTGGATTGCTCTCTGTAACCTCTGGAGTCCTCTCCCAGGGGATTATGGGAACAGTACACAGCTGAGCCTTCCAGTCCTCTTCTACCTAAGACCTAAATTGTCTTCCACCCCATGAGTGTGCCTTGAGGACGATGCCCCTGGCTACATATCTAATTCTATTCTCTGGCAGCCACTGGGGCTTCAACTCCCCTGGATCTTTAACCAGCTTTTCCAAGCAGCATCTTACCCTTGAATGGTAACTTACTGAGTCTGGCCTTGGAAGCTGAATCTGCCACCTAACTTCTTAGTTAAAACAGACACCTGGCCATCACCACCTGTTTGGATGAGTGATTAAATCATATAGTTTATCAGTTGTGAAGTCTCTTATCCCTCCCTCCCCCTGCAATCTTCCACCTCAGGGGCTAAGGGGTTTTGCTAGGGCCAGCATTACAGAGCTCTGGCCCCATATCTCCTGCAGACTACAGTTTGTAGGGTCAGACTAACCAAGTAGAAAGAATTTTTCAATAGGGATTCTACTTTCCTGTGATGTGGATCCTTCAACACTGAGCACCCTTCAACTGGTAGTGTTGTGTGCCTTGTTACTGCTGCATCCACCTTCAGAAGCTAAAAGAGGTGTGCTCTCTCCTTCGCTGTATAAGGTACAGGTTCTCCATATTCATTCTGCTTCTGAATGTTGCCATTGGGACATCCCATTCTAACCTAATCATCTCCTGAATGGCTAAGTGTATGGGGGATGCTTTGGGAGGCTTCTTTATACCTACTAAAATTGGGTCTCCTTTCAGCTTCTCCTCCTTAGGCTGCTCCTCACTCAGCACTTGTGATACCCTGGAAATGCAGACACTCAGTATCTCTTTCCTAAAAAGTCAGAGTCTTTTCCCTTTCCTCTTCCACATCCCCAGGGAAGGTTTTTTCCCCTCTCCAATAGGTCTGAATCCCTGCCCTCTAGAGGTCTATCCAGGCACAGCTGGAGCTTCAGCCTCTTTTCTGGCAATTCCCCCTCTTTCTGGTATAACTCCAGGCTTTTACCTGCCTTTAATCCCCGAGCCCCCATATTACAATATGCTTTGTGCATAATTTTCACACTGAGAAGCCTGTTACCCCCAAAGCTCCCTTGCCCTGGGCCTTTGGAGTTTGGTGAGTTCCTTGCCGCTAAACTGCATCTGCTCCAATGCCTTGGAGAAATGCCTTGTTTTGCCTACAGCTGCCACGTTTGTCTCCAGCAATACTGGGCATAAACCGACAACCTCTCTGCTCTTGCCATGCTGCGAGGCGTGTTTCCTTCCCACCTCCATTACATTTCTTACAGAACAAGCCTTCTACCGATGCTGTGCACTTAGCCCCACATTACATAACTTGCATCCTCTTTCCATACCTTACTGCCAGAGGGTCACAGTGCTTTACTTGGGGCTGTTGAACACTGGAGGAAATTGGACTTGCACGTGCCTGCTACCCAGGGGAGGACAGGCCTAGTCTACATGCAGGGCTCAGACATGCTAGCATCTTGGCTACTGTTGCCTTTTTTTTTATTTTTTTTTTTAAGAGAAGCACCCCAGCTTTAATTGGCATGGGATATGCAGGAGCACTGAGCCTCCTGATCCCCCTGGGGGAGGAAGAGCAGTCCATTCTGGCTGTCATCCATTTGTTACCCCTTACTCAGTCCTGGACTTTAGGGGGAAAAAAATCGGTGTTGATCTAGAGTCTAATGCAGACTTTCTCTGCATTAACATCTTCTTAAGGCTGAGGATTACTGATGCCTTCCCTGCTATACCACACTTTCAAGTAGATTTTAAAAGGCCCGCAAGTGTAAAATCTGGGGGTTATGTGTGTGGCCGGGCCCTGTGCGCACTGAGCACATTTTAAAAAGGGCCCAGCCCGCACATAACCCCCACTACACAAAGAAGTGCTGGGCCAAAGAAAAGGGGTGTGCCAGGGGCAGGGTCTGGGCGGGCCAGCACCATTAGACACTGTCCTTGGGAATCGTGCACTGGCAGCAGGCCAGTGGGCAGAGTTTACTTCTGTTCCAAAGGAGCAGTAAGGTAAAAAAAATAAAAATTGGGGATAGAGCTTGTTTAGGCGTCAGGGAGGAGAGGGGAGGGGAAATGGGAGGAAGGAATCCCCAGTCCACTCCTTAATTGGAGCAGACTGGGCAGGAACATGTGGATAAAGGTGAACCGGTAGATGTAGTATACTTGGATTTTCAGAAGGCGTTTGACAAAGTTCCTCATGAGAGGCTTCTAGGAAAAGTAAAAAGTCATGGGATAGGTGGCAATGTCATTTCGTGGATTGTAAACTGGCTAAAAGACAGGAAACAGAGAGTAGGATTAAATGGACAATTTTCTCAGTGGAAGGGAGCGGACAGTGGAGTGCCTCATGGATCTGTATTAGGACCCTTACTTTTCAATATATTTATAAATAATCTGGAAAGAAATATGACGAGTGAGATAATCAGATTTGCAGATGACACAAAATTGTTCAGAGTAGTTAAATAACAAGCAGATGTGATAAATTGCAGGAAGACCTTGTGAGACTGGAAAATTGGGCATCTAAATGGCAGATGAAATTTAATGTGGATAACTGCAAGGTGATGCATATAGGGAAAAATAACCCATGCTATAATTATACAATGTTGGGTTCCATATTAGGTGCTACAACCCAAGAAAGAGATCTAGGCGTCATAGTGGATAACATTAAAAATCATCGGTTCAGTGTGCTGCGGCAGTCAAAAAAGCAAACAATGTTGGGAATTATTAGAAATGGAATGGTGAATAAAACGGAAAATGTCATAATGCCTCTGTATCGCTCCATGGTAAGACCGCACCTTGAATACTGTGTACAATTCTGGTCGCCGCATCTCAAAAAAGATATAATTGCGATGGAGAAGGTACAGAGAAGGGCTACCAAAATGATAAGGGGAATGGAACAGCTCCCCTATGAGGAAAGATTAAAGAGGTTAGGACTTTTCAGCCTTGGAGAAAGAGACGGTCTGAGGGGGGATATGATAGAGATGTTTAGGCTCAGGTAGGACCCACAGTCACCCATTCTTGACAGATGGGCAGCCAACAGGTACACCCCCCCACTCAAACAGGTCATTAAGAAATTCTTTACAATCCAGGATTACAGTGGGCTCTGGTAGAATTAGACCTGTGATGAGGAGACACACAATGTACCAAATGCAAAAAGAACAACAAGCCTTCTCTATATTAAAAACTGAAGAAGTTCTTGAGAAAAGCATTGAAGTGTTACCAGCAAAGAGAGAGAAAATACAATGCATGCAGAATTTCAAGATCCATAAGCAAAAGAAAAATCTAATTCAGATGAATAACTCTGTCAACAGTGGCACAACTACAAAAAGAGAGAGTGAAGTGAATAGCAAATCTCAACTAATATCTTATAAGGAGTCCAGGAAAAGCAATAACCTTAAAGAGAGTACCTGGAAGGCTATGACCACAAATGCTCATAGTTTGGGAAATAAAATCCCAGATCTGCAGGCCCTAATGGCTGACGCAGAATTGGACATTGTTGCTATCACAGAAACATGGTTCACAGAATCTCATGAATGGGATACAACAATACCAGGCTACAACTTGTTAAGGAAGGACAGAGAGGATAGAAAAGGGGGAGGTGTGGCTCTTTATGTCAGAAACAACATCCAAGCATCTGAGCTGCAAGGAAGTTGGGGTAAGGAAGAAGCACTATGGGCCAACCTAAAAAAAGATGGCGGAGCGTCCATTTATATTGGAGTGGTTTACAGGCCTCCAAACCAAAAGGAAGAGCTGGACAGAGATCTGATTGAAGACATCCATAAGATAGGCAGGAAGGGAGAAGTGGTGATCGTGGGTGACTTTAATATGCCAGATGTAGACTGGAAAATCCCATCTGCAGAAACTAAAAATAGCGGAGCGATAGTGGATGCCATGCAAGTATCTTTGTTCAAACAAATGGTGTTGGAACCCACAAGAGAAGGAACTATTCTCGACTTAGTGCTCACTAATGGAGATAATGTCTCCGATGTCCAGGTGGGCGCCCACCTCAGCAGCAGTGATCATCAAACGGTATGGTTTAATATCACTAAAAGAATAGGGAAAAGAACCACAAAGACCCGAGTTTTACAGTTCAAAAACACAGACTTTGAGGAAATGGGGAAGTACCTAGAGGAAGAACTAAATGGATGGGAGAACGAGAGAGATGTGGATCAGCAGTGGACCAATCTAAAAGGAGCAATCACCAAGGCAACTGCTCTATATGTTAGAAATGTAAAGAAAAGCAAAAGAAAATTGAAACCTATCTGGTTCTCAAAGGAGGTGGCTGACAAAATTAAAGCTAAAAGAATAGCATTCAAGAAATATAAGAGATCCCAAAGGAAGGAGCACAAAGAAGAATATTTGTATCAACTGAGGGAGACAAAGAAATTAATCAAGTTTGCAAAAAGGCAAGCAGAAGAGAGGATTGCCAAGGAGATAAAAAATGGTGACAAAACATTTTTCAGATACATCAGCGAAAAGAGAAAGGTCCAAAGTGGTATAGTGAAATTGAAAGATGGTAATGATCAATGTGTGGAGAGAGACGAAGAAATGGCAGACATATTAAACGAATACTTCAGCTCTGTGTTCACTAAAGAAGACCCTGGAGAAGGACCATCTCTACACAACAAGAAACTGGAGGGAAGTGGAATGGATGAAAATCCTTTTACAGTAGAAAATGTGTGGGAAGAGCTAAAGAACCTGAAAGTGGACAAAGCCATGGGGCCTGATGGGATTCATCCAAGGATATTGAGGGAGCTCAGAGATGTTCTGGCAGCTCCGCTGTGTGACCTGTTCAATAGATCCCTAGAAACGGGAGTGGTGCCGAGTGATTGGAGAAGAGCGGTGGTGGTCCCGCTTCACAAGAGTGGGAACAGGGAGGAGGCTGGCAACTACAGACCGGTTAGCCTCACTTCGGTGGTGGGAAAAGTAATGGAGTCACTGCTGAAAGAGAGAATAGTGAACTATCTACAGTCCGGAGAATTGATGGACCAGAGGCAACATGGATTCACCAGGGGAAGATCCTGTCAGACAAATCTGATTAACTTTTTTGACTGGGTAACCAAGGGCCGAGGAAGAGCGCTTGATATCATATACTTGGATTTCAGCAAAGCTTTTGATACGGTTCCGCACAGGAGACTGGTGAATAAAACGAGAAGCTTGGGAGTGAGGGCCGAGGTGGTGACCTGGATTGCAGATTGGCTGACGGACAGAAGACAATGTGTGATGGTAAGTGGAGCCTTCTCTGAAGAGAGAGCGGTTTTAAGTGGTGTACCGCAAGGATCGGTGTTGGGACCGGTCCTGTTCAAAATCTTTGTGAGCGACATTGCGGACGGGATAGAAGGTAAGGTTTGTCTTTTTGCGGATGACACGAAGATCAGCAACAGAGTGGACACGCCGGAAGGAGTGGAGAGAATGAGACGGGATCTAAGGAAACTGGAAGAGTGTTCGAAGATATGGCAGCTCAGATTCAATGCCAAGAAGTGCAAAGTCATGCATATGGGGAGTGGAAATCCGAATGAACTGTATTCGATGGGGGGGGGAGGGGCTGATGTGCACGGAGCAAGAGAGGGACCTTGGGGTGATAGTGTCTAATGATATGAAGTCTGCGAAACAATGCGACAGGGCGATGGCAAAGGCCAGAGGAATGCTGGGCTGCATAGAGAGAGGAGTATCGAGTAAGAAAGGGGAGGTGGTTATTCCCTTGTGCAGGTCCTTGGTGGGGCCTCACCTGGAGTGCTGTGTTCAGTTCTGGAGACCGTATCTACAAAAAGACAAAGACAAGATGGAGGCGGTACAGAGAAGGGCGACCAAAAAGGTGGAGGATCTTCATCGCATGACGTACGAAGAGAGATTGAAGAATCTAAATATGTACACCCTGGAGGAAAGGAGGAGCAGAGGTGATATGATACAGACTTTCAGATACTTGAAAGGTTTTAATGATCCAAAGACAACGACAAACCTGTTCCGTAGGAAAGAAATCAGCAGAACCAGGGGTCACGATTTGAAGCTCCAGGGAGGAAGATTCAGAACCAATGTCAGGAAGTATTTCTTCACGGAGAGGGTGGTGGACGCCTGGAATGCCCTTCCGGAGGATGTGGTGAAGACCAGAACTGTGAAGGACTTCAAAGGGGCGTGGGATAAACACTGTGGATCCATAAAGTCAAGAGGCCACCAATGAAGAGTGGGTGACTCGCCAGAATGACAGCTACTGCCTGGAGACAATACCCTTATTCAATAAACATACACATGCTTACTGTGACTCCAACATCGCTCTAAGCTTCAACAGCAAGAGGAAATGTGGAAAAATGGATTTACACTCACAAAGAGGGGAGTAGCTGGCTTGTTACGGCGGTTACTACCCCAAACCAAATAAGCCTGATGCTTCACCTTCAATGCATATACAGCATAGTTCTCTGCTTCAACGGCAGGGGAGAAGAAAAAAGGGTTCGCACTCACAAAGCGGGGAGTAGCTGGCTTGTTACGGCGGTTACTACCCCAAACCAATTGTGTCCGATACTTCACTTTCGATGCATATCCAGCATGGCTCTCTGCTTCAACGGCATGGGAGAAGACTGATACATCACGCATTTCCAGCATAGCTCCCTGCTTCAACAGCAGGGGAGAAGAAAAACAACCAATAAGGACTGTATAACATAGTCTGGGTAAAACAAATAAGCATGGGTGTAGCTTGCTTATTGCGGCGGTTACTACCCCTACTACCCCTAACTAATCAAGCTAGATATTTCAATGGTGGGGGTGGAAGGGAAATAGAACCAAGAGCTAAGAGAAACAGATAAGTATGAGAGAAAAAAACGTGTGAAGCTTGCTGGGCAGACTGGATGGGCAGTTTGGTCTTCTTCTGCCGTCATTTCTATGTTTCTATGTTTAAAATTATGAGAGGTCTAGAACAGGTAGATGTGAATCTTATTTACTCTTTCAGATAGTAGAAAGACTAGGGGGCACTCCATGAAATTAGCATGGGGCACATTTAAAACTAATCGGAGAAAGTTCTTTTTTACTCAATGCACAATTAAACTCTGGAATTTGTTGCCAGAGGATGTGGTTAGTGCAGTTGGGTTCAAAAAAGGTATGGATAAGTTCTTGGAGGAGAAGTCCATTACCTGCTATTAAGTTCACGTAGAGAATAGCCACTGCCATTAGCAATGGTAACATGGAATAGACTTAGTTTTTGGGTACTTGCCAGGTTCTTATGGCCTGGATTGGCCACTGTTGGAAACAGGATGCTGGGCTTGATGGACCCTTGGTTTGACCCAGTATGGCATTTTCTTATGTTCTTATGAACAGGGGAAGGCCCTATTGCGGCGCTGCGCATTGGTTTCTAAAATCGATCCCCCCCTCCCGTGTGAGTCCCGACCCACCCGCACATGAGTGCGCTGATTTAAAAAAAAAAAATCGGGTGCATGTGTATATGCGGATACTGTATTTTATAACATGCGTGCGGCACCTTCTGGCTTGGACAAAAAGGAACATTAGCTTACTGCTTTAAGCGTTAACCTTTTTAGCATACAAGTACAGAAAACATGCACTAAAGTTTAAGTTTTTTTTACAGTATTATATTTGTTTATACTACTATTTTGCCTTAAATACAAAACAAGCCCAACACTACCTAACCCCTCAAAATGAATCACAAAATATTGGTATCATAAAGCAGACTGTCAGGTGACTAAAGAAGGCAAAATACCATAATCTGATGTGAGCACAAGCATGGTTGTAATCATTTACCAAGATAGATCATATAAAAATATTAATGTCCATAAAATGTTATGTTCATTACATTTTTTCTGCACTTAAGAACAGTGAATAATAAAATAATAAACCCAACGCAACAAATATTTGATGGACAACACATTTTTCATAATCTATCTTGGTAGATGACTACAACCATGCCTTTGTTTACATCAGATTATGACATTTTGCCTTCTTTAATGACTTGGCCTCTAGGCTATCAGTTTAGTCTGTGTTCATAATCCCCAGCTCTTTGCATTTCTGTTATTACATTGGGGTCCCAAGTGAGCAAAAGAGATGCGAGAGCCTGCCTCCTGTTGTAGCCCACTTCATTCCTTCATTGGAACTCCATAGCTTTTACCAGAACTAGGAAATATATCCTTATCCTCCCTTAGGCTCCTGCTTGCGACAGAATTAAGTTCTGCCATAGACAGCAGGCTCCTGCTACTTTGCAAGAAGCAAAGACTGCCCTCCCCCCCTCCCCCCAATCCATTGTGCAGCTGCCTGGGTGTTAGACTTCTGGGTAGCATTACTACAAGCTGCATGCTTAAAATGCTGATACCAGGGCACTATATAAGCAGAAGTGAAAACGTGCAAATTCCTCCCATCATACCCCCAGTTCCCTTTTTATGAACAGTTTCAACACTGACGTAGACACAGATATTAAAAAAAAAGATTTCTTTTAAGTGTAATGCTTTATTATACTGTAGTACAATATGTAATTCTAGAAGTGTAAGAAAAATAAAATCATAGATTGTATCCTGTTTGAGACCAGTAGAAGCACTGCAGTGGTTCCAGCCAGTGCTGGAGGGGGGTAAGAAACAAATGAAAAAAATTGCTTAAATAAAACCTGCTTTAAATGTTTTTGAATATCCATTTTTATTACACTACATCTGAAGCGTATAATTCTGGACGGCCATAGCAAAACAGCTGATGTTAGCTGGAACATTTTTGGCTCACATGGACCATTGCTCTTAATCAGCAGAGACCCAGCCACTGTACCTACAAGCCCAGACTGGATGCACTCCAACACAAGTGCAGCATAAACACATCATGCATTCAAACACCTCAAATGCCCCTTCCTCCTTAAGAACTTAAAGCAAGTAATCACCAGTTCTCTCTATTTTGTTTTATATCATATGGTAAAAAACCTGATCTGCAGTGACAAAACGCTACAAATAACACATTTTTAAAAATTCCAAAACAACAAAAATATAAGGTAGAAGACAGCGGTGTTTACATAGCAAGAACCTCTTGCTATCAATTATTTCGTCCAGCTGACTTTGGGAATGTCATAATGTTCTGTCAGTGTATCCAAATGTCTGTTAAAGTCCTAAGGAAGAGAGAAAAATAAGAAAGGAACCCACATAAGTATAACAAAAGTAAAATGCAGTTTGAAATTAAAGCAGTCAGCAGTGATTCATGGATTCTTCCTGCAGGCAAATTTCAACTTACAGTAAATAATTTGAGGTAAAAGTGTAAATGAGCATGCATCACTTGGTATGGGGAGGCTGGTATTTTGGAAACAGCATTAGTTTTGGACATGGCTCTTTATTTTTATATCATTCTTAAAATGTACCACCACAAAAATAGGAAAGCAGCTTGCTTCTAAGATTACTGCAAGCACAAAATAATCATATTTTCTAAGACAGGTCAACACAGTACAGTGAAATCCATTGACAAATTCGCCCCTTCAGTTTGGAAGTTATAGCTCAAAGCTCACAAAGAGGAAAACTTTCAAAACTGTTCCCATCCACATATTTACAGGTGTATGTGAGCTCACACAAAGTTGCTAATATATTTTATAACTAGTAGGGATGTGAATCGTTTTTTGATGATTTAAAACAATCGTCAGATATATTTTAAATTGTCAAAAATCGTTAAGAGTCGCGATACAATAGAAATTCCCCCGATTTATCGTGAAAAATCGTAAATCGGGGGAGGGCGGAGAAAACCGGCACACCAAAAAAACCCCTAAACCCACCCCGACCCTATAAAACGAATCCCTTACCTTCCCCAACCCTCCCGAACCCCCCAAAACTTTTTACGAGTACCTGGTGGTCCAGTGGGGGCGCGGGGACCGATCTCCCGCTCTCGGTCCATCGGCGCCATTTTGGCTGCCACTCAAAAATGGCGCCGATGGCCCGATAAAAAAACAAACCCCACCCAACCCTTTAAAAACGACCCCTTAGCTTCCCCCACCCTCCCGATCCCCCCAAAACATACCTGGTGGTCTAGTGGTGGTCCCGGGAGCGATCTCCCATTCTCAGGCCGTCGGCTGCCACTCATAAAGATGGCGCCGATGGCCCTTTGCCCTTACCATATGACAGGGTATCTGTGCCATTGGCCGGCCCCTGTCACATGGTAGGAGCACTGGCTGGCTGGCGCCATCTTTAAAGATGGCGCCGGCCATCCAGTGCTCCTGCCATGTGACAGGAGCCGGCCAATGGCACGGATACCCTGTCATATGGTAAGGGCAAAGGGCCATCGGCGCCATCTTTATGAGTGGCAGCCGACGGCCTGAGAACGGGAGATCGCTCCACCACTAGACCACCAGGTATGTTTTGGGGGGCTCGGGAGGGTGGGGGAAGCTAAGGGGTCGTTTTTAAAGGGTCGGTGGGTTTTTTTTTTTTATCAGGCCATCGGCGCCATTTTTGAGTGGCAGCCAAAATAGCGCCGATGGCCCGAGAGCGGGAGATCGGTCCCCGCACCCCCACTGGACCACCAGGTAATCGTAAAAAGTTTTGGGGGGGTTCGGGAGGGTGGGGGAAGGTAAGGGGTTAGTTTTAAAGGGTCGGGCCTCACTACAAAAAAAATAACGATGTGAATCGGAACCAATTCCGATTCACATCACCCACGATCAGATTTTTTCCCCCTCTAGCCGAACCCGATCGTTAAGACGATCGGGCACATGATTCACATCTTTAATAACTAGCGCAGAAAGGATATGCGCGTGTTACACATGTAAATCAGGGTATTTTATAACATGCACATGGCAATGAAATAACTAGTTTTACCATTTAGTCTACCAGTTCGCCCAGTGTAGACCCTCCTGGCTCTCTCCATTGCACCCAAACCCTCTACCCAGTCATTTTTTCACTTTAACAATATTTATGATCACTTACACCACATATTGAAGAAAAGTAAATATGTGCACATGTCAATTTGGCAGGTTTTAAAATATCAACTTATTTGCGTAAATGTTGGCCCCACCACAGAACACCCCTGGCATGCCCCTTTCTTACATGCCCAAAGTTAGTCACGGACCCCGATTTATTTATGTAAGTTGCAGTTTTGAAAACAGCATGTATTTATGCATGCAAGTGCTAATTTTTAGTCATCTGTAAGGCAAAAAACAATTTAGTGCTAAACCAGGTTCACCAAATAAGCAAAGTCTGAGAGATGATCATTGGGTATCTGGGACACCTTGAATTCTCAAATTAAACATATTCTCCATGCATTAATAATCATTGGTGTACCAAAGATTACGCACAAGAGCAAGTCTCCAAAGGATATAACCCAAATCCTGTCTCCGCCTCCCAGCACAAAAAATAAATAAAAATAAATAAAGCAGGTTGAATTTCTCCTGATAGTCAACCACTTACACCAGGCAAATTTTAGAAAATAGATGCATATACCCACAAAAGTCCTAGCCTTTCTGCCAAGCCTACCACCAACAGATGGGTTGCTGCTGGCAGGTTGCCCCTCAACAGGAGAACCAAAGGCCTTTGGCTCCTTTGGGAGGGTGAGTGATTTAAAATGCACTGAATTTTGTCTATACTGTGTGGGGGGATTTTCAATTGGATGATTTACCTTATCCTTTGATGAGTTGGGGGAAAGGGTTTATATTTTATTTTAAAATTATTTTATGATGATATTATTAAATATGTTGGAGAAAAGCAGGGATACAAATGGGAACATTCAAAGAAAGAGTTCACAAAATTAATGTGAAAAATAGCACCATCACATGATTGGACATTAGCCATTAGGAGTGAGACTATACAACATGCACTCTGGTACCAATAATGACAAAAATTAACTTTACCTGTCAGTGCTTTGAACACACATATTGGGTAGATAATGAATTGACCACTGTGGACTCATCCTCGTGATCCCTTGTAAAGAGCTGTCTGATCAATAAACTGAACAACAAGAAATAGGTCATCCTTACCTCAACTCTTTGCTTGTGCGTTTTTGATGCTTTCTTCAATATTCTTTCCATTTGCTAAAGAAAGACAAAAAAATAAATAAATACATGGCCGACTATAATACCCACAAATTCTGAAATCAACTGAGTGGCAGGAAGAGAGGCATGGACATTTTGCATATCCAACAGAGCTATCCAAATTGTTTATAGTATCACGCTACCGGTTTCTTTGCTCCATGGCACTATCTTTTGGTCTTATTCATAAATTTCCTTTTTTTATTGCCCTAATGTAGTTTACTTCTTATATCTGAATACTTATTTGGAAGGAACACTCTTTCCTTAAGGATCACACCTCGGTTCCCCGAGATCATTCTCTGCTTCTTAAGTTATATTTATATGGAGAATTTTTTTTTCTTGTTAATTTCCTCTCTTCAAATTCCACTACACCAGTCCAGACAAATGGGTTATTTCCATCTGCCAAGGGATGGAGTGACAGCACACAGTTTTCTCTGTGATGTCATCACTACTACTTAGATGTGGTACAGCTCAAAGAAAGCCAGTATTCCCATAAGCGAAGCACTAAACACACACTATAAACATGAAAAACACTCAAGCTTTTTTTTTTTTTTTTTTTTTTTAAACTTCCCAAATACAGAAGGAAGATCCTCTGAAACCAAAGGATGAAGCTTAAGAGGAAGGGAAAAGTATCTCCTTTTAAGAAAATATACATATCAGCAGTAAGAAGTAGGGATGTGCAGAAGGAAAAAATTTGTTTCGATTCTGTTTTCGTTTCGCAGGGACCCAAATTCGTTGCATTAGTTTCAGAGGGGGAAAAACCAATTAGTTGATTAGTTTCATTCATTTTCCCATTAAAGTCAATGGGGGAAGTATTTGCAGCCTATTTTTGGCTGCAGAATTGGAGTTTTATCATCAATTCTGATGAAACTTCTGGGGAGCAATCATCATAAGAACAAGAACATAAGAAATTGCCATGCTGGGTCAGACCAACAGAGGCCAAACCAGGCCACAAGAACCTGGCAATTACCCAAACACTAAGAAGATCCCATGCTTCTGATGCAATTAATCAGAACGAGAAAAGAGCTCCAAGGTACTTAGACTGTGGCAAAGTGGCATCAAAATGGCATGAATAGCCTAAGGCACTGTAAAGGGGCAAAGGGATACCAGGATTGGCAAGTGTGCTTTAACAGAGGTGCAAAGCAGCAGCAAGAGTGTCAAAAACACACCACAGCTTCAAAAGAGAGCACAGATAACAGTTGCATGAACCTCGAAGGCAGCACAACAGGCAAAGTGGCAAGACAAGTGGCATCAACATCCTACAGCACAATGAAGGGGGAACATAGCAAGCAGAAAGAGTGTCAGAAAAAAATACAAGGCGCCGATAAAGGGACAAAGCAGCAGAAAGACTAGCACCAACACACTGAGGAACCATGATAGTGGCAAGAACACCACAAGGAGTAGAGTGAGTCATCTGGTGTATGACAGCAAGGCAGAGTGGCAGAAAGTTGATAGGGGCAAGACAGGCTGGCAGAGCTGAGGTAGTCAGGTCCCTGTGGTTTAGATAGGGGCAAGACAGGCTGGCCCCGGGGAGAGTTCCCTTTCCTTTGCGCAGGAAAGAGCTCCCAAGAATGGGTTCACCCCTAGAGTGTGGTGTTTCCGTTGGCGTCTAGTGAGTTCTCGCTGGTCTTAAAATCTGGTGGACGTAGCAGATATACAAACGAGAATTATGAAGGCCGGGGCGGAGGAGGTTTCCATGTGAACAGCGGTTCAACATAGGTCAGCGGGTGTTAAGAGATATGCTGGCTATACCCAGGGAGAGTACCCTTTCCTTTGCTCAGGAAAGGGCTCCCTAGAATGGATTGTTGGCCCCTAGAATGGAGCACGAGCCTTCAAGCGTGGTGAGTCGACGTGGAGGAGGTTTCCATGTGAACAGCGGTTCAACATGGGTCAACGGGTGTTAAGAGATATGCTGGCTACACCCAGGGAGAGTACCCTTTCCTTTGCGCAGGAAAGGGCTCCCTAGAATGGGTTGGCCCCTAGAGCGTGGCGGTTCCATTGGTGTCTAGTGAATACCCAGAAGCTATTCAGTGTACTTATGCACTTCAGCTGATGACAAAGGAACTTGAAGAGCTCTGAGAAATAAGAAAACTGCTACTCAAGTCCAAATCTACAATATCAACCTATGTTGACTTTGTACCCTACAGTGCTTCTGTAAACTATGGGAACACAGAGATTAACTAGAGTACAACTACCACCAGTTTTCTATAGCACTAGAAACATTAATGTTGGCACCTAAGAAACATCTAGGGAAAATGGCCCATATTATGAAGGTCATGAAAACTATTGAGCATATGAAATATCCAAGCTCCAAACTGGACAGACAGGCACAGCGTTAGAGCTCAGGCCCTTGTAGGGATGTAAGGCCTGGACAGTGGACGGACAGGCACAGAGGTCAGGCCCTTGTAGGGACATAAGGCCTGGACAGACAGGCACAGCGTCTGAGGTCAGGCCCTTGTAGGGACATAAGGCCTGGACAGTGGACGGACAGGCACAGAGGTCAAGCCGTTGTAGGGACATAAGGCCTGGAAAGTGGACTGACAGGCACAGAGGTCAGGCCCTTGTAAGGACATAAGGCCTGGACAGTGGACTGACAGGCACAGAGGTCAGGCCCTTGTAAGGACATAAGGTCTGGACAGTGGACTGACAGGCACAGAGGTCAGGACCTTGTAAGGACATAAGGCCAGGACAGACAGGCACAGCGTTTGAGGTCAAGCCCTTGTAGGGACATAAGGCCTGGACAGTGGACGGTCAGGCACACAGAGGTCAAGTCCTTGTAGGGACGTAAGGCCTGGATAGAAAGCCACAGAGTTTGAGGTCAAGCCCTTGTAAATGGGGAGGAGGAATAGCCTAGTGGTTAGAGCAGTGGAGTATGAACCAGGAGACCAGGGTTCAAGTCCTGCTGTCACTCCTTGTGACCTTGGGCAAGTCATTTTACCCTCCATTGCCTCAGGTACAAAACTTAGATTGTAAGCCCTCTGGGGATAGGGAAATACCTACAGTACCTGAATGTAAACCGGTGTGATATCTCGATTGAGATCGAATGTCGGTATATAAAAATAATAAATTTAAAAAATTTAAAAAAAAAAATACCCAGAAGCTATTAACTGTACTTATGTACTTCAGCTGATGACAAAGAAACTTGAAGAGCTCTCAGAAAAAAGAAAACTGCTACTCAAGTCCAAATCTACAATATCTACCTATGTTGACTATGTAGTTTACACAGTGCCTCTGTAAACTTTGGGAACACAGAGGATGAACTAGAGTGCAACTACCACCAGTTTTCTATAGTACTAGAAACATTAATGTTGGCACCTAAGAAAGATTTAGGGAAAATGACCCATATTATGAAGGTCATGAAAACTATTGAGCATATTTATTTATTTATTTTTAATTTTTATATACCGATGTTCCTGTATACAATACATATCGCACCATTTACATGGAACTGAACAGTCGCCTCAAGGGCGGAATACATTAAAACAGGTGGACAGGAAAACTTTTAGGGAGCCATTCATAAAACTCGATTAACTGTAACTGGGTACCAAACTCAGAAACATATGTACAGTGGTATATATGTCGTCTATAGCTTCATCATATGAAATATGCAAGCTCCAAACATCTTAAGTCAGCTTTTTATGTTCTTACATTCCAGATGTTGCAAAACAGGAAAAAGAATATTCTGGAAAGAAGTGATGCACAAATACATGAAACTGAAATTAGAAATACTAGAACTAAACTCAGACAGGCCCAGCATTTGAGGTCCGGCCCTTGTAGTGAAGTAAGGGCTGGTCAGACAGGCACAGCGTTATAGGTCAAGCACTTGTAGGGATATAAGTCCTGGACAGTGGATGGACAGGCACAGCGTTTCAGGTCTGGTACATGTGTTGATATTATCTGAAGCATAGGAGGCAGTTGGAGCTGCTGCAAGGCTTTCAATTGCTTTTATTCATCCTGCCATTTGCAGGGAAAATTTGGAAATCCAAGCAAAGGCATGTTTATTTTCAAAAACACTAGCATTTCCATCAACTCTGGTGCCAGCCTTGAGCTGTGAGGGCTGGCACACTGGTTGGTGGACGTGACACTGTCACGTTCACTGGGCACACTGGTTGGTGGACGTGACAGATATTGCTGAGCCACTCTGGCTATGTGTTGCCAGACAGTGGACATGTGTGCCCAATATGCCAGCGGATTTGTCTGCATGTCCTCTGTGGGTTCTGAGAGATACTGTGTCACTGACAGTTGTGCTGGTGTCTCCTTTGCTTGGGTGGGCTGAGAGTCACTCATGCCAGTTGCTTTCTCTCTAGCCCGTTCCAGAACAGATGATTTTTTATGGGCAACATGGCTTTGGCGTACTGAAGTGGAGGAGGAAGTACTAGCTGTCGCTGACAGAATGCTGCTCCTGCTTGGGCTAGCACTACTCTCTTAAGTGTCCGCTGTTTCCTCGTCTGCTTCAAGCCTAATCTGTATCTGCCTATGGCGCTCCTGTTCATGGACTTTTACTAACAGCAGGTTCTTCACCAATAGGAGACAATTGTACTGTAGGACGAGTTTCCCTTTCATACGGGGATCACAGACTGTGGCGAGCATGTATGTGTGGTCTTCTGTTAAAGGCCTTAATCTCTCTTGCACCTGCTTCTGCAAAAAGTCCAGACAATACAGCACCTCTGCTGTCATTCCCTCTACCTGTTTAAAGCCCTCCAAATTTTCCCCCAGAAAATTAACTATAGGGATGATGTCAGCCAAGGTGGCACTTCTGGAACTCAGCTCCTCCGTAGCATCCTTGAAGGGCTGCAGGATTTTTACCAGCTGACTCATGACTAACCAAACATGATGCCCTAGGGGACTATGCACACCTATCTCCATTGCTGCAGAAAGTTCATGAAGGGGTGTCTTCTGCTCCACTAACCTCTGCAGCATCATATAGGTGGAATTCCACCGAGAGGCAATGTCTTGAATGAGACGCTTGTGAGGCATCTCCAAATCAGTCTTTTGTCGGAGAATCTGCCACGCCTTCACACTTCTGTGGAAGTGCGCTGCTATGTTCCTGCACTTGTGTATTAAGTCCTGCAGGTATTCATTCTCTTGGTGCTTGGACTCCAACCCCAGAGCTGACTTCACTACCAGGTGCAAAATGAGTGCAAAACATCGAATGTTCTGAAAGCCCCCGTCTGATATTGCCTTTACATGTTTGCACCATTGTCTGTGACAAAGAACCCTGCCTGAAGATTCCTGTCTCTCTGGTGTAGCTGCTAGCGCATGCTAGAATACTGGCTGAGGAATGGGCGTCATCTGTCAGGTGGGTGTGCAGTAAAGCCCACCTCCCACTTGGATACTTGTTCACTAACAGAGCTGCTGCATGCCCCTGCCTCAGCCAGGTTCCACCAGTGTGCTGTCAGGGAGAGGTAAGAGTGTGCAGCATTCAGTGCAGCCCAGATATCGCAGGTGAAATGCACACTACTCTCTGCCTTAGCTAGCAACGCTTGGATGAAACTGCGACACTGGTTGTACAGGCTGGGGATGACCTTTCTGCTAAATGTGGTTCTGGAGGGGACTTTGTAATTTGGAACTACGACCTTCAGCAAATGCTTAAACCCACATTCTCCACTACCTGCAAGGGCTGGTCATCAAGGGCAATCATTTCCCCAATGCTCCTGGTTACAACTTTTGAGGCTGCCTGCCTCCTTCCCTAGGATAGTGTTACCGAACACCACCCCATTTCCTCCATGGTGGGTTGTCGCTGCTGACAAATGGCAGGGGGCTGCTGGCCTGCCACCTGACTGCTAGAAGGGGCTGAAGGCGTCGGGTGACTCTGCTCCTTTTCAACCCATTACGCTGCCTGGAAAAAGGGGTCCCTTGACTGGTACTGTTGGGTGTTGCTTCTGCATATAATGCATCATGCCAAAATTAGTTAGATGTCCCATTTGCTTGCCTCTGCTAATAGCCCTGGCACAGTAATTACACTGAGCAATACGTGGGTCCTCCGTCACTTTAAAGTGGCTCCAGAACACAGATTTCTTTCGTGATTCCTTCTCTATAGCCTTCGGGGTGGATGCTGGCACTGGAGCTGAAGTAGTGGGTGCACCCTGAGAGGCAATGCCAGGGGCATCAGTCACACTCTGCGCTGACTGCTCTTCCTCCTCATCATCAGTTTCATCTCTCCCTGCAGCACTGAAGTGGAGGCTAAGACAGAACTAACTAATCCTCCTAAACCTTCTTCAGTTATTATTTCTTCCATTTCTGATGATGAGAATCCCACACAAGATGATTCTTTATCGGAATCAGAAGCAAACAGTGCTTGCGCTACATTTTCAAATGCTAAGTCGAGTTTGCTATCGCACTGCTGCTTTTGGGTCTCGCCCTTTTGTCTTGCATGACTCAGCCTCCCCTTCTCTCATCTCCAAAACTACAGGGTCAGAAACAGGTGGTGGCGATGCATCATCTTTAAATTTCAGTTTTTTCCGGATGGAACTGCCTGCCCCTCCAGAGATTTTAGATTGGAACAGGTCCCTTTTTAACTTTAATGGGGGACTGGCACTGCCTTTTGAAGTGCCTCCTCTGCCAGCTCCAATCACTCGACCACATCTAGCTTTCCCCGACATCATAGATTTAATGTCACTGCCTACTAGGGATTTCAATTAAAAGAATTATTTCCAAAAGAGGCCTACTGGGGATTTGGCTTCAAAGAGCACTGCTGTACCAATATATGTGAGTCTGGAAAACTGCCCACTGACACCCAGTGCACTTCCTTGTTGGCTTAAAAGAGCACAAAGACAGTCTGAGTTCAATAAAAAAAACCCTGCAGTTAAAAAAAAAAGCCTGGCTTGCACAGTAGCAAAAAACGAAGAAATATCTTTTTCAATGGAAAATTCTATTAAACTAGCTAGAAATTGAATATATCTCTCACCCACAACACCCAAATCCTGCTTGCAACCTACCCCAGGGGGATAAAATAAGCAGCAAAATGCCACTGCTAGCAGCTTGTCTCAGTGGGAGAGGCAGTGAGTTCAATTAAAAAAAAAAAGTGCAGTTAAAAAAAAGCCTGGCTGACACAGAAGCACAAACTAAGAAATAGAATTTTCCATTGAAAAAGATATCAAAGTAGCTAGCAATTGAGTACAGATTTGAAACACTCAGACTAGCTCTGAGTAAAGCCACCTCCCCAGACCACCCCCGCAAAGAAAGAGCATGGTACGCCACATGCTTGAAGTATAAATAGTATAGCGTCATCAGGAACAGTGTCACAGAGCACTGAGAGCGGTGATTGGCTGCATTAGAAAAATGCTTAGCTCTGATAGGTTGCATTCTCATCTCCTTGCCAACCTGTCTGACCCACTCTATAACAGGGCTGTGAGGTCACTTATGACTCACAGGAAAGGGCTGGTTTTTGCTATGGATACTCCCACATGGCCTTCTTCTATTTCAAACGGCCGCTAAGAAATCACTGCGAACCAAAAGAATGAAACTAATATGATATGTTTTATTCGTGGGAGATCGCCATGCTTTTTGCGAACCCACGAATACAACAAATAGGGATTTATGTGTTGCGGATTGCACATTCATTGAAAACGAATGCACATCCCTAGTAAGAAGACAAACCCTCTTTATTCCTTCTAATGCCTAACTCCCCAGAAGGGTTCTGGACTGGTTTAGGAAATTAACAGGCAAGAAAATTTGTCCTTCCTCATCATGCTACTACACCCATCCAGGCAAGTGGGAAGTACCAAAGCCCAACTAATCTTGAATAAAAGGGCCATTTTGAGAACACCAGCCTTGTAAGATCCTCCTTAGTATGAACGTTCAGACTGAAATGCTTAGAGAACAAGTGCAACAATCAAGTATCCAACTTGCAAATATCCTCCGAAGAAATAGCCATCACCTCCATGCAGGAAGAAAATGGATCTTTGGTACAATAAGCTTGAAGAATCTCAAGAGCCCGATGGCCCTCTGAGCAAAATGCTGAAGAAATTGCATCTTTTATCCACCTTGCTAAAGTCGCATTCAAGGCCACTCGCCCTTTCACATCCCTCCAAACTAAATGAACAATTTATCTGTTTAATAGCAGTTGGAGAGCAAGTAACTAATGAGGACCTGAAGAACATCTAGAAATTTCAGTTACTGCTCTGACATTCTTCCCTCTTTGCTGGAGAATGCCAGAAAAGAGATGGGCTGGTTTAGACGAAAAAAACATCACCACTTTTGATAAGAAAGAAGGGACCAGACGAAAAGACTGAATACTCCATAAATACCTAAAAGAGGTCGCTATAGGAAAGGGCCTGAAGCTCAGATATGCCAAATGTAACAAATTAATACTAGAGAAACTGTCTTTAAAGAAAGATCCTTGATGGAAGTATGTTTCAATAACTTCAAAGGCAAATAAAACAGAGCTTTCAGAAGCAAATTGAGGTCCCGAGGACCCACCGGCCTAAAAATGTGGGGACAGTGTTTCTTCATGCCTCAAAAAAAAAAGGTACATCTGGATGGGAAGTAACAGATGCCTTAAACTCTACCCCATAAACAGGAAATTGCAGTCACCTGAACCTTCAAAGAGTTCAAGGATAAACCCTTATTGAAACCCTGCTGGAGAAAGGCTAAAATACAAGGTATATCTGACCTCTACAGAGAGCAAGCATATCTGACCTCTACAGAGAGCAAGCATTCCAATTCCCAGAGTGAAACTAGGCACCTCCTCCTGTCTTTCAGATCCAACCATTGCAAGGTGTCACAAACACATTGACACTCAATTTCATACACGGACTTGATTATTCACAATATCTATTTATTTAAGTCATCCTTTCATATTATATTATTTAACCGATTACTTGCAGACTATTTACGCTACCAAAGTTCCTTGTAAAACGTGAACACGAATAATGTTATAATAATATTATATGTTTGTTAAATACTATTGTTACTTTCACTGTTCCTTGTAATAATGTTCAATAGTTGATTGTTATTGTTCTATGTTCTATGTAAAAAAACCCCAGTCTAATCTACCAGACCAGGGCAACCTTTTCGTTACTTGTAAACCGGACTGATTTGTATTGCATACAGGAATTCCGGTATATAAAAATTAAAAATAAATAAATAAATAAATATGAACCACTCCGTACAGCTAGCTTCAAATAGGTGGCAGACCTAAACATAAGTCAAAGTTGAGCTCTTATGTGCTTTCAACAGAGTAGAAATCACAGAGAAAGAGTAACTATCTTCATAATCGTGACCTCTAAAGATCCAGGCCATAAGATAAAATGAAGACAGACCTTCCATGGCAATTGGGCCTTGAACCAAGAAGCCCAAGTCTCTCAGAAACAAAGATCTATTTGAAACCTCATTAGATCTACATACCAAGGCCTCCGTGGCCATTCTGGAGTCAACAGGACTATATGACTAGTCACTTTTTCTATCCTTCTTAATACCCTCCCTATTAGATGGCAGGGAGGAAACGTACATTAGCTCTCCTTCCAGCCATTGTTGAACCAGGAACTCCATTTCCTCAGCTCCAAATTCCCTGCAACAACTGAAAAAACAGGTGGGCTTTGGCATTATTCAATGTACAACCACTTTGGTCAGATACTGTTAATCTCATTGGAATTGGTCTCTCTTCTATTAAATAATGGTTATTTCAAAATAAATTAATTTCAAACATTTATATTTTTTCAATTATACTAAACTGGTTCCATCTTCTAATGCCTTTAATAATGTCATTTTTTCCATTTTTACCTGTGAGAAGAACCTTAAAGGTTGATTTTAAAAACCCTATGCATGCCAAAGCAGGAGATACTTGTGAGTCTCGGGCCAGTGTAAGCCGCATGGATTTTTAAAAGTGCACAAATACATGCGTATCTCCCGATATGTCCACAAATCAAAAACTTATAAAGGGGGCAGGGCAAGGGTGAGATATGGGCGGTCCAGGTCTGTAACATGAAGTATGCGTAGGAGAATTTACGCACACAAGCGCATGCCGGGGTCTCCTATTGCGTAACTTTACTTCTGCTATGGATGGAGTGTAAGTTTTAAAATAAAAAAAACCAAAAACAGGGCTAGTCAGGTTTGACGGGTTGGGGCTAATGGGTAAAAGGGAGACTCTCCAGCTAGGGAGGTTTGGAAGTCCTATCCTTTACCGGAGCGAACTGGGAACGAATTGGGGAAAGTTTTAGCGATGGCAGTTCAGGCCTCAATATTACCTTTGGTGGACTATTGAAATGCTTTGTATGCAGGGTTTCCAGCATCTTTATTAAGAGCTTTACAATTGCTCTTAAATTCTACTGCATGTTTGATCTCTGGAAGGAGGCAGAGGGACCATATCACTACAGTCTTCCAATTCACTATCTGATCAACTATAAACGTGAGCTGATAGGTCCACAAACTGTTGAGGATGGAGTCCCTGCCTTGGGAAAACGCTTTACTTTGATTGAACAGCACTACACAATCCCTTAGATCATCTCAAAGGGACCTTTTGGACATTCTCTCACCTAAACATTCCTGGTTCACCGAAACTACTAGGGACTAACGTTTTTGGTGATTTCTCCAGCATTATGGAACCCTGTAGCACTTCATCAGACAGAATGCTCAAAATCATTTAAAGTGAGTGAGCATGTCAAGCAATTGATGCTTCTGTTTAGTGCAGCAGTTCTCAACCAGTGTGTCACCAAGCACATGCAGGTGTGTCACCACACTTCCCGGTCCCCTGCACCAGTGAACTAGGAACTCTTCCTTGCTGGGGCTTAAAATGCTGATAGACCAGGCGGAACACAGCAGGAGAGCTGGAGTCAGTGGGACCAGCATGGTCCGCGGCCACTCATGCCGGAAGAGACCATACTAGTGTGTGCAGCAACAGCCCAAAAAAGAGCAGCGAGGCGCACAGCAAAAGAGGAGCAACGTCAACCCCTGTGGCGAATGGGAGTCCTTTCTCAAGGCTGCTGCTGTCGTTAGTTCAGTTGGGGGAGAGAGAGTGAGTGAGCGAGCGAGCATATGTGTTTGAGATTGTGTGTGACTGAAAGCCTGTATGTATAAGTGTGTGATTGAAAATCTGTGTGTGTGAAAGAGAGTATGTATGTGAGAGAGAGAGCATAAATGTAATGTATGATTGAGAACCTGTATGTGTGAGAGAGATCATGTGTATATATGATTAAGAGCCTGTGTGTACAAGAGAGAGAGCATGTGTGTATGTGTGTGATTGAGAGCCAGTGTGGTGAGAGAGCATGTGAGTATGTGATTGAGAGCCTGTGTGTAAGTGAGAGAAAGAGAGTATGTGTGTAAGTGCTTGAAAGCCTGTGTTTGTGTAAGTGTGAAAAGAGACAACATGTATATAAATGTATGATTAAGAATCTATATAAGTGAGAGAGAAAGCATGTGTGATTGAGAGCCAGTGTGAGAGTGTGTGACAGAGAGAGGAGAAAGTTGCAAGCAAAACATCCCTCCTCCTGCAAATTCAAAACTATCTCAGGGCACCTGGATATCAAACGTTCCCAGGTATGCAGAGCAAAGCATTTTTTTATCGTTATTTTTCATTATTGTGTCTGCTGTTTTGAAATATTTTATTGGTATCTAGAAATTTTTTTATATGAGTTTTTAATTATTGGATATTCCATTAATCAGCTATTTTGAAATCTGTTCTTTTTGTTAGTATGGTTTTACTGCTATTGATTTTATATTTCTTGATCTGTTTTATGAAGCCTGGTAATGTTTCTCTTTTTCCTTTCTTACACACTGCATACCAGTCTCTCTGGCTTGTTGTGGTTTCCAGTTTGATTTTTGTCTGCATGTTTCTATTTATTTATATTCCACTTTTCACAACGCTTCAAAGTGGATTACATTTAGGTACTGTAGGTATTTTCCTATCCCCAGAGGGCTTTGTACCTGAGGCAATGGAAGGTAAAGTGACTTGCCCAAGGTCACAAGGATTAACAGCAGGACTCGAACCCTGGTCTCCTGGTTCATAGTCCACTGCTCTAACCACTAGGCTACTCCTCCACTCCAATAGTTATGCTTTATGGTCTCCTTATTCTTTGTTAGGTGAGGGTCAGCACATGTGATTCAGGTGAGGTTTTCTGCTGATGTGTAGTTTCTGTGTAGGGCTCTATAGCAGCCTGGCATGGTCCGTTTTCCTAATAGGAAGTGTATTGGTGTTTTATGGCCTGGTGAAATATTTTCAGCGTTGCCTTTTCTTAGGTAAGGTGGTTACCGTTTGAGTGCTGGAAATTGGTGTTTTGGTATGGGATGTTTACTATTTATGCAATTTCTGTTCAGACAGAGTACTTGTCTTTCTCTTGTGTCATTCTTAACAATAAAAAATAATACCGGACCTGTATTTTTTTTTTTTATTTCCACCATGAATTTTAATGAGCAGTGTGTCACACACGTGAGCATGGTCTGTCAGGTGTATCACGATGGGAAAAAGGTTGAGAACCACTGGTTTAGTGATTACATTAATTTTCTGTTTGACCATCATTTGGTCAAGTGAGAAGTTGTAAAAACAGAACCTTGTATACTGTGATAACTTGGGCGATAGCGGCTTGGAAACAGCCAGAAGGAATAAGAAGCAGACTCTGGCTGGCTTCCTGCCTGCTCCCTGGGACCTCTCTAACCCTTCTGGGCCCTGTCTTCTTATGATAGGCTGAAGGGATCCTCCCTGAGCCCAGAATCCTTTGCTGGATTGGGACTTAAGGAGGACCCGGCCAGATTGCTAGAGACGGTCCCTTAATGTGGACTGAGAGAGTTTCCTGTAGATTCTGTCACATACCTTCCTCCTCAGCTCAGTCTTGCCAGAATGAGTGCCTATCTGTACTAGCAACATCTCTCTGGAAAGGAAATCTGCAGTGGCATTCTTCCTTCCTGCCCTATGTCAAATTTTATAATTGAAGGGCTGTAGGGCCAGGAATCATCTCATCACCCACACATTGGACTCCTCATTTCTATGTATCCAAAGGAGCAGTTATGGTCCATTATGAGTGTGAACTGCTGCCCCAGCAAGTAGTAGCGCAAGGCCTCTAAGGCCCACTTGACTGCCAAGTTCTCCTTAACGGTTGAGTAATGCTGCTCTTGAAGCATCAGCTTCCAAATAAAGCAAGCTTGTTTATCATAAACTGTGTTTTCCATAGATAGCAGGGAATTTAGCCATGCATCGTGGGTGACATCATCCGTGATGTCATGAGGCGGAGCTTACTCTCTTAGCTTGAAGAGCTCTGAAGTACGCATGACCTCGGCTTCCCGCGCTCCTCGAGCTTCTCCTCAGTTGGTTTTCCAAGCTAAGTGCTGGTGTAGGTGTTGACATGAAGGATGGATGTCCAGGGAGGCGGGAGGGAATGCATGGCTAAATTCCCTGCTATCTACGGAAAACACTGTTTACGGTAAGCAAACTTCCTTTTTTTCTGTAGATAAGCAGAGCATTTAGCCATGCATCATGGGAGTTCCAAGCTCATAGGTTGCAGAGATAATATTCAAATCAAAGATTTTTTTTTTTTTTTTTTGCAACCTATGGAACGTGGACAGCCATCAAGGCTTCAAAATAGTTTGTAGAACTGCAGATCCTAATGAGGAATCTGATGCAAATTGTTGATCAAGGCAGTAGTGTGAAGTAAGTGTGTGAATGGAAGCCCTGCAAATGTCTTGGATAGGCACTCCCTGGATATGCGCTATGGAAGCCGCAGTTGCCCTGATTTGGTGAGCCTTAATCAGAGTGGTAAGAGGTATTGACTTTTTAGATTAACAGAATTGTATACAAGCAGTAAGCCAATTAGAAAGCGTCCTTTTTGATACTGGCTGACCTGGGTTGTTTGGGTTGAAGGAAATAAACAATTGAGAAGAATGTCTGATCGAGTCAGTTCTGTTCTTGTAATAGGCTAAAGCTCTCTTACAGTCCAAGGTATGAAGAAGTTTCTGTCGGTGGTCAGAATGTGGTTTTGGGCAAAAAACTGGTAAGGAGATTGTTTCGTTTAAGTGAAAAGCGGACACCACCTTTGGTAGAAAGGAAGTGTGAGTTTGTATTAAGACCTTATCGTGGTGAAATTGTAGATATGGAAAATTTATTACTAGTGCCTGTAGTTCACTTACTCTTCTCGCTGAAGTAATGGCTACTAAGAACAGAACTTTTCAGGTTAGGAATTTCAGTAAAGAGGAGGACATGGGTTCAAAGAGAGGATTCATTAATGCTTCAAGGACTAGATTAATGTCCCATGGAACTATTGTTTTTTTAATGGGTGGGTTCAGGCGAAGTAAGCCCTTCATAAATTTTGAAATTAAAGGTTGAGAAGAGATGGAGCAGCTAATATCCGTGATATGGTAAGCCGCTATAGCACTGAGGTGAACTCTGATCGATGTTATTGCTAGTCCTGAAAGGGACAAGCTGTACAGATAGGTTAATAGGTCTTTGGAGGACAAGAAAAGGGGTCGATTCTTCTGTGGTTGCACCAATTCGAATATCTTTTCCATTTGAAAGCATAATTTCTTCTGGTGAAAGGTTTTCTTGATGCAATAAGAACATCTGCTATGTTTGGGGAGAGATCCAGTGAGCTTAATATTTGCCATTCAATCTCCACACAGTCAAGTTGAATCAGACTCCCTCCGTCCTGTGAAAGGAGAAAAGGGTCTTTGGGCAGTGGTATTGGAGGACTGACTGAAAGATGAAGAAGATATGCATACCATGGTTATCTTGGCCATGCAGGAGCTATGAGGATTAAATCTGCTCTGACCGCAATACATTTCTGGATTGTGCGTGAGATTAGTGGTATGGGATGGAAGGCGTAATGAAGGCCGGTCCCCCACGGAATTAGAAAAGCATCCTGTGATGTCCTGTGTATGCTGTGGAGAAGAGAGCAAAACTTCTCTACTTTCCAATTCTTTTCTGATGCAAACAGGTCTATCTCTGGAGTACCCAGTTTGCGAAGATCTTGTCTGCTTCCATTTGCTTCAGTGACCACTCGTGTGAGTGGAAAACTCTGCTGAGTTTGTCCGCTCTTGTATTTGCAATGCCCGGTAGGTAGGATGCTTGAAGGAAGATCTTGTTGTGTTCCGCCCATTCCCATATCTGAACTGCTTCCTTGCAAAGGATTCAGAGTGGAAAATTTTAAAAGTAAGGCCCGAGAGAGTCTAATTTTGAAAACAGAGTGACTCAAGCAGAGAAAAAAAACCAAGAAGCTATAATTAAAGATAACTTTTATTTATTTATTTTAATAATTTGAGGAGATGCAACCTTCACTTTATTAATTTCCCCAAGCTACTTATGGTCTCGGCTGCTGAAATGTTTAAGTACTTAAGGTCCCGGAAAAATCTATTCCTCCTGTTGAGAGGCTTTATCTTCTTCCTCCATTTGGGGAGGGAGTCCAATTCTTGTCAAGAAGCAGCCTTCTTGACATCTGATGGTAGTTTGGATTTAACAAAAGTTCTGGAACTATCGCATACAGCTTTGGCAAAGTCCTCAACTCTCACTGTTTCTTTAGTTTTAGACCCAGACCTCAATTGGCTTTTTAGACTGTTTTAGGCACCGTAGTGTAGGGTAAAAGCCAGTGACCCTAAACAAGGATGTGCATAATTGAACCTGAGCCTGTAGCCACACACACAGACTGAACCAAAGTGCAGGCCTAAGCAACACAAACATGGTGTCTTCAGCCATGTGATGATCTTGGCAACTTCACATGAGTCTGTGAATCACAGAGGAGAAGAAACTGCAATTGTTCTTCCCTATCAGACATCTGTCTACATCTCACAGTGTGCTAGTACACCTCGGACTCACAAACTGATGAGCAGATCCTTGGTGGAAACTTTGTATCTAGCCATGAAACCAGCTATGAAGTGGGTATTGTTCAGCAAATGTCCGCTGACTAACCTCATTACCAGCAGTGAGAATATTCACATGCATCTAGATTCAGAAGAAGTTATCAGCATCCCACCAATCCTATCTCTACAGATGGTGGTGACATTGGATCAAGATCAGTGTCTGATCCTATGGAACTGAATATGCAATAAAGTTCTTAACTATACAGACTATGGATGCTCTTCCCCAAAACTTTAATTGTTGCAGTTCACTATACCTGTGAACTAGACAGCTTAAGACTGAGTTCTGTGTTCAGGAATAGTCTGCTCTGTTAACCTTGGAGTAGCCATCTCATCAGAAAGGTGAATTTTAAGACCTGCGCGTGGGAGCACATGTGCGCAGATTTTCCGGCTCATGCACATGGACTCAGCGATTTTAGCAAATACATGCGCACCTGTTATAAAATCGGCTATAGGCGCGTACATGTGTGCACAATTTTACACTGGTGCAGGTAAATGCCACCTCGATTGCGTAAGTGGGAGGGATTTTAGTAGATATGCGCGCCGATGCAATTATTTCCCCAGTTCATTCCTAGTTCACCCCAGTAAAGGAGAGGACTTTCTAAAACCCCTAAGCTAACTTGCCACCCTTTTACCTTATTAGCCCCGACCCTTAAAACCCCACTGATTAACCTTTTTTTGTTACAGGACTTACACGCCATCCATAGCCAGAATTAAAAGTTACACAGATAAGGACCTCGGGGTATGTAAATACTTACATGCTGGTTTCATTCATATTTCCTGGAACACCCATGCCCTGCTCCTAGACCATGCCCATGCCCCACCCCTTTTATGAAATTAAATTTTTACTCGCGTACCCGGGCTCCTCTTAAAATCCGCGCAGTGCGCGCTGAGCCGATACATGCGCATATCTCCCTTTGTAGGGCATTTAAAGTTCACCCAATTGCCAGCTTTATTCCCTGAAAGAACTTTAGCAAGCCAAGTCTTTCTTTACCCTGTTTTTCCTGACATATCTCAGAGACATCTGTGAGACCTCTGGGTTTTATTTTCCTGTCATTTGCCTGCTGGGGATTGCTGGATTTCCCCATGGCATGCTGTGAGACAAGTCTGGATCTCTGCAGGAGTGTGATCTGCCAATGGCTAAGAGTGGGATAAACTGGCTAATTTTTTTTGCTGGGTTAATTAGTCTGGCATTGCGTATCTGTCAAGTGCAGTTTGATTTCGAGATAACGCATGAGCAATGTTCATTTTTCATAACAGTGCTTTGCTATGTAAAACATAGAAACTTAAACAAAAACTATATTTACCATATTAAATCTTGTATAATTATACTGCTAAAATAAAACTAATTGACTGCCTCGTAAAAAGGAATTGAATTTGTATCAAAAGGTTATCAGTTAAATCCAGAGCCGTAGCTAGCCTATGGCTGATGTGGCCTCAGTCGTAGGCGCCATAGCACAAGAAGCAGTCTCTTTCCTCCCTTGCACCAGCAATAAGGAGCACAGGGCCTACGAACTGCAAAAAAAAAAAAATTTAGTCTTCCTCCCTTTTCCCGCCTCGGTAGTGAAGATCAGCGCGGCCCATGGGAGCCACAAAAAAGCACTGGGCTCAGGCTCCTCCTCCCTCTCCCTGCACCAGCAATAAAGAGCAGACTGGCCTGCAGGGGTCACGAAAAGCATTGCCACCTTCTCTCTCCCCCTGCCCTGGCAGAAGATTTGCATGGCCCATGGGCCCGTGAAAAAGCATCAGCTTCCTTCTTATTTGCCCAGCTCCGGCAATTAGAAGCAGCTCAGCCCGCAGAGCCTCATCGGCCTCCCCTTTTCCCCCTGCCCCAGCAGTGAGAAACAGTGCAGCCTGTAAGCCCTCCCCTTCCTTGCCACCACAGTGAGGAGCAGCGCAGCCCACAGTGCACAATAAGCATTGATCTCACTTCTCATGCTCCAATCCCCTCCCCACAGTTGGAAGTATGAGCAGCAAACCTGAAGGCTAGAAGAAAGAGGCAATCTGGTGAGACCGAAGGCTGAAGGAGGCAGCTGCTGCCCCTTTGCGTCCAGAGGTGAAAATAAAGAGCGTGTGTGTGTGTGTAATTGTGCATGTGAGATAGCATATGAGCGTGAGCGTGTGTGTGTGTGTGTGTGTGTTTCAGTATGTGACAGAGATATGAGTGTGTGTATGACAGAATACGTGAAAGAGTATATGAACGTGTGTACATGATTATGAATTTCAGAAAGAGCATAGGAATGTATATGTGTGTATGACTGAGCATGTGAGAGCAAATAAGCGTGCGCATGCGAGCACATGAGGGAAAGCGAATGAGCAAGAGGGTATTTATTGAGCATACAGGAGACAGCAAATGAATATGCATGTGTATAATTGTGCATGTGAGAGAGAGCGAATGAGTGAGTTTGTGTGTGTTTGACCATTTATGCAATAACTCCCTCCCCTCTCCCTGCTAATCCATAACCATCTCAGGACATCTGGAAATCAAAATCTCCCTGGTATGGACAGCAGGAG
The DNA here is from genome assembly GCF_901001135.1 of Rhinatrema bivittatum. NCBI lineage: Eukaryota > Metazoa > Chordata > Amphibia > Gymnophiona > Rhinatrematidae > Rhinatrema > Rhinatrema bivittatum. The sequence continues at coordinate 247,691,462 of NC_042622.1, forward strand.
ATTTATTTTATCCTTATTTTTAATTATTGGGTGTTTGATGTATCAGCTGTTTTGAAATATTTTGTCATTTGGAAAAGTTTAATATGAATTTTTAATTACTGGATGTTCTATTTGACAGTTTATTTGAAATATTCTAATTTTTATTAGTATGGTTTTACTATTATGCTTTATATTTCTTGATTTTGTTGTTTGATGAGGAATGGTGATGTTTCTGTTTTTCCATAGTTGTACTACATATAGGGGCAGATTTTCAAAGGGTTATGCGCGTAAAACATACGAGCGTAATCCCCAAAAAGCTGCCCTAAGCTGCCCCTGCGCGCGCCGAGCCTATCTCGCATTGGCTCGGCGGCGCGTACAAGCCCTGGGATGCACGTATGTCCTGGGGCTTCGAAAAAGGGGCAGGGCAGAGTGCTCTGACACAGTGGCCTGTGCCAGGGCATGGCGTGTGCAAGTTACGCCTGCCTCAGGCAGGCGTAACTTTTGGAACATAGGTAAGAGGGGGTGGGGGGAGACTGAAGGAACGTTCCCTCCGAGGCCGCTCTGATTTTGGAGCGGCCTCGGAGGAAGGCTGTTTGGCTCGGCGCGCACAAGTTGCACAATTGTGCACCCCCTTGCGCACGCATGTTATAAAATCAGGCGAAGATTTGTTTGTGCCGGGTTGAGCGAACAAATCTACGCCCGCATGCAGGTTTTAAGATCTGCCCCATAGAGTCTGGCTTGTTGCAGTTTCTAGTTCAGTTTTTGTCTGCATGTTTCTATTTACACTATATTGTCTCTTTATTTAATATTTGGTTAGGATCTGTCTGTGTTTTGCATGTGTGAACATGTTCTGCTAGAATTTAGTTTCTGTGGTAGTGTAGCTGGGTTTAAAAAAAAGGTTTGGATAAGTTCCTGGAAGAGAAGTCCATATACTGCTATTAATCAAGTTTACTTAGAGAATAGCCACTGCTATTATTAGCATTAGTAGAATGGGATCTGTTTAGTGTTTGGGTACTTGCCAGGTACTTGTAAATCTGGATTGGCCACTGCTGGAAACAGGATGCTGGGCTTGGTCTGACCCAGTATGGCTTGTTCTGTTTTAGGGCCTGGTATAATATTTACAGTGTTATCTTTTCATAGGTAGGTTGCTGCTGTTTTGAGTGCTGGCAGTTAGTAGTGTTTTGGTATGGGAGGTTTATTATATTGTAATTCAGTTTATTCATGGCTTTCTGAGGGCCAAGCCTTCACCCAACACACATTACTATAGGCCTAATACCATATGGGTTCCAAATGCCTTTTTTTTTTTTTTTGCAGGGTTTTCTGGTTGGCACCACAGCAATGCATATTGTTGGAAGTGATATTTTTACCTTAGAATGTCCTTGTTAATGTAAAATCTGGTAGTACAAATGCAAAATTTTTAATTGTGCGTGGGGACTGTGTGACTGGGAGGGAGTTGGATTGGGGGCCCATGACTGCAGGGTTCTGAAGAGAGCCCTGGTGAATGGCACCCCCCAGCCCAAGACTGACACTGCAATGCCTGGAGTAACTACAATGAGGAGAGGCTATACAATAAAGGGGAAAAAGATCCCAGGTAGTTGTGAATGAAGGCTCATGGCTCCAGGATCTGAAAGCCCAAAGGAGCAGGATGAAATGGCTAGATCAAAATAAAAATCAAAGCCCCCTCCATGTAACAGAGTCTCCCAGTCCCTTGGTGCTGTATGTTGTGTTAAGGGTGAGGACATACTTTTTCACTTCACCATAGGTGCCAAATTGCCTGTCTATGGCTCTAGTTAAATCTGTTAAGCACCTGTAGATATAAATATTCCTACAGTAATGAAGTCTCTCCAATGTAAAGGCAAGGTATTTCAACATGTGGCCAAAAATACACAGAAACAGCATAGGCAGTTCCTATTGATGAGGCCTTGGGAACCGCACATAGGGGCCTAATTTTTGTTGAAATTTCTATATGTATGTATGTATTTCTATATGCATATGTAAATGCTATGTTAAATATAAGGAATTCTCCCGTATATTTATTTTTAACCATCTGAAATTACACTTTTTTGAGTGAAAAAAAATTGTTTGATAGGAGCAATTTGTATCCTTAGAACCCAAAACTGTGGTTACTTTTTGAATTGCCATATGTTCTCATAATTTATATATTGTGCAATGGATATGTTGCTCTGCCACGATTTCTCTTTGTAAAGAGTAGCGGGTATGTGAGCCCTTTGTGCTGTGGCGTAGTTGACGCAGCCTCGAGGCTGTACCCACGAAGACTACACATTGGCAGCTGGCGAACGTGCCCTGTAGCGAGAAAGTCTGGAGCTTCACCTTTACACCAGCTGCCTCCCCCCGAAGGTTAAGCCCTTGGATTCTGGCAGCCAGCAGGACTTAGGCACGTCCCTAGGGCAGAGAAGACAACTACAGTTCAGAGACACACTGGGGTCAGGACAGGCAGCAAACTAACAGTATCAAGAACAGGCCAAGGTCAGGGCAGGAAGCTAACAAGAGTGGTCAGGACCAAGCAATGGGTCAGATACAGGCAGCAGGCAATCATGGCCAGGTACAAGCTAGAGGTCAAGATCTGTAGAGTCAGGCCAAGGGTGCATAAGAGACAGTGAATGAGCTGGGCAGAACAAGGCAAGGCAAGGCTAGAAGACAAGGTTGGACAAGCAAGGCAACATGCACTGCAGGGCAAAAGGCCCATTGCTGAGGTATCGGTGGCTCCTCCACAGGAGCCTTAAGTACAGGAGGACCGGCAATATCACAGGGCACCACGGTCGAGTTCCCGCCAAGGGCCCTTTAAAGGTAAGGCGCGCACGTACACCTAGGGAGAGGTCTGGGAGCGACATCATGGCCGTGTTGGGGGTAAATGAGGCGGCTTGCGGGAAGGCCACACTTCATAATGGAGAAATTACATACCTGATACTTTCGTTTTCCTTAGTGTAGACAGATGGACTCAGGACCAATGGTATAGTGTTCTCCTGATAGCAGTTCGAGACGGATCAGATTTCAATCTGACGTCAGCCCCTAGTACATATACCCCTGCAGGAAGTGCAGCTCTTCAGTATTCTCCTCGAAAAGCATTGTGGATATATGTGTGACTGACTAATTTGATTAACTTTAATAACTTCATAACTTGGTTAAACTTTATAACTTGATTAACTTGAATTGGTTGAATTGACTATAGCTGGAGACCGCCAGTGTACTCAACAGGAAAGCGTCGACACCAGGTAGGGTGGGTGCCCTAGGTGAATGAAAATATGGCTTACCCTTGAATCATTCGAAATTCCATGCGTAACGGCAGCCAAGGGTGGGATGCTGAGTTCATCTGTGTCCACTAAGGAAAACGAAATTATCAGGTAAGCAATTTCTCCATTTCCTAGCGTGTAGCAGATGGACCCAGGACCAATGGGATGTATAAAAGCTACTCCCGAACCGGGTGGGAGGCTGCCCGTGACCCACTCAGTACTGCCCTTGCAAATGCCGTGTCCTCCCGAGCCTGAACATCCAGATGGTAGAATCTGGAGAAGGTGTGGATGGAGGACCATGTCACTGCCCTGCAGATCTCGGCAGGTGACAGCATTCTGGTTTCATGGGCCTTGACCTGTAGAGGCGGTGGCTTGCCTGCTTCTACGTAGGCCGCCTTGATGACTTCCTTGATCCATTGGGCTATGGTTGCCTGCGAGGCCACTTCCCCTTGTCTCTTCCCGCTGTGAAGAACGAAAAGGTGGTCCGTTTTTTTGTACGGGTTCCGATATTTCCAGATATCGGGATAGAAGTCTGCCGATATTGAGGTGGCGTAGACTATGAGCTTCTTCCGAATTCTTCAAGTCATCCGGCAATGGTAGCGAGATGGTTTGGTTAAGATGGAAGTGTGATACCACTTTGGGAAGGAACAAGGGGACCGTGCGTAGCTGGATGGATCACGGGGTAAGCCTGAGGAACGGCTTACGGCAGGACAGTGCTTGTAGTTCTGAAATGCGGCGGGCTGAGCAAACTGCCAGCAGGAATGCTGTCTTTAAAGTTAACAGACGGAGGGGGTCTGAAGGAGGTTCCTGCTAGGAAATCTAGGACATGGTTTAGTGGAACACAGTCAACATGGATTTACCCAAGGGAAGTCTTGCCTAACAAATCTGCTTCATTTTTTTGAAGGGGATAATAAACATGTGGATAAAGGTGAACCGGTAGATGTAGTGTATTTGGATTTTCAGAAGGCGTTTGACAAAGTCCCTCATGAGAGGCTTCGAAGAAAACTAAAAAGTCATGGGATAGGAGGTGATGTCCTTTCGTGGATTAAATGGTCAATTTTCTCAGTGGAAAAGGGTAAACAGTGGAGTGCCTCAGGGATCTGTACTTGGACCTATGGTTTCATATATTATATATATATATATATATATATATATATATATATATATATATATATAAATGAATGATCTGGAAAGGAATACGACGAGTGAGGTTATCAAATTTGCAGATGATACAAAATTATTCAGAGTAGTTAAATCACAAGCGGACTGTGATACATTACAGGAGGACCTTGCAAAACTGGAAGATTGGGCATCCAAATGGCAGATGAAATTTAATGTGGCCAATTGCAAGGTGTTGCATATAGGGAAAAATAACCCTTGCTGTAGTTACACGATGTTAGGTTCCATATTAGGAGCTACCACCCAGGAAAAAGATCTAGGCATCATAGTGGATAATACTTTAAAATCGTCCACTCTGTGTGCTGCAACAGTCAAAAAAGCAAACAGAAGGGAATGGTTAATAAAACGGAAAATGTCATAATGCCTCTATATCGCTCCATGGTGAGACCACACCTTGAATACTGTGTACAATTCTGGTCGCCGCACCTCAAAAAAGATATAGTTAATAATCTGGTTAATATTGGCACAGAAGTGCTGAGGGGGTCCTTTAATAGGTAAGAACTAGAAGGTTCCTAAGGTGTCCAGTTAAGGCCAGTTTGGGTGTGACAGAGAAGGTAAATAGTGACCCGGCTGGGCATTGCAGACTGCTTGAGGCAGCCCCAGAGAGGTTTCTCCTTCTGTTCCTGTGCAGATAAGACTCTTAATTTTCTGTGGTGCTCTTCTGGGGGAAAAAAGAAAAAAAAACAAAAAAAAACCTGCTGGTTTTCTTTCACTATTCTTCTAATTAATTGCTTTGTGCTCCACTAATATCTGGGCTCTCTGAGCAGTAGAACTGCTGTGTTTTATACCTTTCTCTAGGTCTGTTATTATACAATAATTGTAATTGTTGCTTGCAAACTGTTATTTTTAAGATCCAGTATACCTGCATTTCTATTATTGTATAGCTGTTCTTTAATAATCTGGTTAATATTGGCACAGAAGTGCTGTGGGATCATTCAATAGCTAAAGGACTAATAAAGTTCCAGAAAGTGTCCTACTCTACCCAGCTTGTCCCAGGTTCAACTGTTTGTTTCCCTCCCACCCTACCCCTCTAGCCACCCACCCCTGGGATTAGATTACTAATATAGACTAAATTAGCATTAGCAACAAGATCAATTAGTAAGTTAACAGCTAAGGACATACCAATCCAAAACTTAACCAATATGAGAACTATCCAATGCAACTGTTGTAGAGCCTTTATTCTGAGGGAAAGCATCTGGAGACTTGGAGCTTGCCCGATCTGTGCACAGCTCTCTTCTTTGAAAACGGAGCTGACTGAGGTTAAAGCTCAATTAGCTTCAATTACAAGAATTACACCCACATTGCATTACTCAGAAAATAATTCCCCAACACCAAAGAATAACCAAGAGTCAAGAAAAAGAAATACAGTAGACTCAGGTAGGATAACACATGTGTCCCACAGTCACCCATTCTTGACAGATGGGATGCCAACAAGTATACCCCCCCACTCAATCAGTTCATCAAGTAAATCATTAGAAAACAGGATCACAGTGGGCTCTGGTAGAATTAGACCTGTAACAAGGAGACACACACAGTATCAAATGCAACAAGAACATAAAGCCCTCCCTATATTAACTGAAGAAATTCTAGAGAAAAACATTGACGTGTTACCAGAAAAGAGAAAAAACCAATGCATGCAGAATTTCAAGATCCATAACCAAAAGAAAAAGCTAATTGAGATGGACAACTCTGTCATCAATGGCACAACTGCAAAAGGAAAGAGTAAAGTGAATAACAAATCTCAACTAAAGTCTCATAAGGAGTACAGGAAAAGCAATAACCGTAAAGAGAGTACCTGGAAAGCTATGACTACAAATGCTCATAGTTTGGGAAATAAAATCCCAGATCTGCAGGCCCTAATGACAGAGGCAGAACTGGACATTGTTGCTATCACAGAGACATGGTTCACAGAATCTCATGATTGGGATACGGCAATACCAGGCTATAACTTGTTAAGGAAGGACAGAGTGGATAGAAAAGGGGGAGATGTGGCTCTTTATGTCAGAAATAATATCCAAGCATCTGAGCTGCAAGGAAGTTGGGGCAAGGAAGAAGCACTATGGGTCGACCTAAAAACAGATGATGGAGCATCCATTTATATTGGAGTGGTTTACAGGCCTCCAAACCAAAAGGAAGAGCTGGACAGAGATCTGGTTGAAGACATCCATAAGATAGGTAAGAAAGGGGAAGTGGTGATCGTTGGTGACTTTAATATGCCAGATGTAGACTGGAAAATCCCATCTGCAGAATCTAAAAACAGTAGAGCAATAGTGGATGCCATGCAAGTATCTTTGTTCAAACAAATGGTATTGGAACCCACAAGAGAAGGAACTATTCTCGACTTAGTGCTCAATAATGGAGATATCGTCTCTGATGTCAAGGTGGGCGCCCACCTCAGCACCAGTGATCATCAAACGGTATGGTTTAATATCACTAAAAGAATATGGAAAAGAAGCACAAAGACCAGAGTTTTACAGTTCAAAAACACAGACTTTGAGGAAATGGGGAAGTACCTAGAGGAAGAACTAAATGGATGGGAAAATGAGAGAGATGTGGATCAACAGTGGACCAATCTAAAAGGAGCAATCGCCAAGGCAACTGCTCTATATGTTAGAAATGTAAAGAAAAGCAAAAGAAAAATGAAACCTATCTGGTTCTCAAAGGAGGTGGCTGACAAAATTAAAGCTAAAAGAACTGCATACAAGAAATACAAAAGATCCCAAAGGGAGGAGCACAAAGAAGAATATCTGATTCAACTGAGGGAGACTAAGAAATTAATCAAGTTGGCAAAAAGTCAAGCGGAAGAGAGGATTGCCAAGGAGATAAAATATGGTGACAAAACATTTTTCAGATACATCAGCGAAAAGAGAAAAGTCCAAAGTGGTATAGTGAAATTGAAAGGTGAAAATGATCAATGTGTGGAGAGAGACGAAGAAATGGCAGAAATATTAAACGAATACTTCAGCTCTGTGTTCACTAAAGAAGACCCTGGAGAAGGACCATCTCTACACAACAAGAAACTGGAGGGAAGCGGAACAGAGGAAAATCCATTTACAGTAGATAATGTATGGGAACAGCTAAAGAATCTGAAAGTGGACAAAGCCATGGGGCCTGATGGGATTCATCCAAGGATACTGAGGGAGCTCAGAGATGTGCTGGCGGGACTGCTGTGCGACCTGTTCAATAGATCCCTAGAAACGGGAGTGGTGCCGAGTGATTGGAGAAGAGCGGTGGTGGTCCCGCTTCACAAGAGTGGGAACAGAGAGGAGGCTGGTAACTACAGACTGGTTAGCCTCACTTCGGTGGTGGGAAAAGTAATGGAGTCACTGTTGAAAGAGAGAATAGTGAACTATCTACAGTCGGGAGAATTGATGGACCAGAGGCAGCATGGATTCACCAGAGGAAGATCCTGTCAGACAAATCTGATTGACTTTTTTGACTGGGTAACCAAGGAATTGGATCGAGGAAGAGCGCTCGACATCATATACTTGGATTTCAGCAAAGCTTTTGATACGGTTCTGCACAGGAGACTGGTGAATAAAACGAGAAGCTTGGGAGTGAGTGCAGAGGTGGTGACCTGGATTGCAAATTGGTTGACGGACAGAAGACAATGTGTGATGGTAAATGGAATCTTCTCTGAAGAGAGAGCGGTTTTAAGTGGTGTACCGCAAGGATCAGTGTTGGGACCGGTCCTGTTCAATATCTTTGTGAGCGACATTGCGGACGGGATAGAAGGTAAGGTTTGTCTTTTTGCGGATAACACTAAGATCTGCAACAGAGTGGACACGCCGGAAGGAGTGGAGAGAATGAGACGGGATCTAAGGAAACTGGAAGAGTGGTCGAAGATATGGCAGCTGAGATTCAATGCCAAGAAGTGCAAAGTCATGCATATGGGGAGTGGAAATCCGAATGAACTGTATTCGATAGGGGGGGAAAGGCTGATGTGCACGGAGCAGGAGAGGGACCTTGGGGTGATGGTATCTAATGATCTGAAGTCGGCGAAACAATGCGACAAGGCGATAGCTAAAGCCAGAAGAATGCTGGGCTGCACAGAGAGAGGAATATCGAGTAAGAAAAGGGAAGTGATTATTCCCTTGTACAGGTCCTTGGTGAGGCCTCACCTGGAGTACTGTGTTCAGTTCTGGAGACCGTATCTTCAAAAAGACAAAGACAAGATGGAGGCGGTACAGAGAAGGGCGACCAGGAAGGTGGAGGATCTTCATCGGATGACGTACGAGGAGAGATTGAAGAATCTAAATATGTACACCCTGGAGGAAAGGAGGAGCAGAGGCGATATGATACAGACTTTTAGATACTTGAAAGGTGTTAATGATCAAAAGACAACAACAAACCTTTTCCGTAGGAAAAAAATCAGCAGAACCAGGGGTCACAATTTGAAGCTCCAGGGAGGAAGATTCAGAACCAATGTCAGGAAGTATTTCTTCATGGAGAGGGTGGTGGATGCCTGGAATGCCCTTCTGGAGGATGTGGTGAAGACCAGAACTGTGAAGGACTTCAAAGGGGCGTGGGATAAACACTGTGGATCCATAAAGTCAAGAGGCTGCCAATGAAGAGTGGGTGACTCGCCAGAATGATGGCTACTGCCTGGAGTCAATACCCTTATTAAATAAACATACACATGCTTACTGTGACTCCAACATCGCTCTAAGCTTCAACAGCAAGAGGAAATGTGGAAAAAAGGATTCGCACTCACAAAGAGGGGAGTAGCTGGCTTGTTACGGCGGTTACTACCCCAAATCAAATAAGCCTGATACTTCACTTTCAATGCATATACAGCATAGTTCTCTGATTCAACGGCAGGGGAGAAGAAAAACTAATACTTCACACATCCAGCAGAGCTCTCTGCTTCAACGGCAGGGGAGAAGAAAAGAGGGTTCGCACTCACAAAGCGGGGAGTAGCTGGCTTGTTACGGCGGTTACTACCCCAAACCAAATGTGCCTGATACTTCACTTTCGATGCACATCCAGCATGGCTCTCTGCTTCAACAGCATGGGAGAAGACTGATACTTCACGCATATCCAGCATAGCTCCCTGCTTCAACAGCAGGGGAGAAGAAAAACAACCAATAAGGGCTGTATAACATAGTCTGGGTAAAACAAATAAGCATGGGTATAGCTTGCTTATTGCGGTGGCTACTACCCCTAACTAATCAAGCTAGATATTTCACTTGGATGCAGCTCCATCACTGCTCTCTACATTAAAGGTGGGGGTGGAAGGGAAATAGAACCAAGAGCTAAGAGAAACAGATAAGTATGAGAGAAAAAATGTGTGAAGCTTGCTGGGCAGACTGGATGGGCCATTTGGTCTTCTTCTGCCGTCATTTCTATGTTTCTATGTTTAAGTTGCGATGGAGAAGGTACAGAAAAGGGCAATCAAAATGATAAAGGGGATGGAACAGCTCCCCTTGAGGAAAGGCTGAAGAGGTTAGGGCTGTTCAACTTGGCGAAGAGAGGGCTGAGGGGGGGATATGATAGAGGTCTTTAAGATCATGAGAGGTCTTGAATGAGTAGATGTGACTCGGTTATTTACACTTTCGAATAATAGAAGGACTAGGGGGCATTCCATGAAGTTAGCAAGTAGCACATTTAAGACTAATCGGAGAAAATTCTTTTTCACTCAAAGCACAGTAGAGCTCTGGAATTTGTTGCCAGAGGATGTGGTTGGTGCAGTTAGTGTAGCTGGGTTCAAAAAAGGTATGGATAAGTTCTTGGAGGAGATGTCCATTAACGGCTATTAATCAAGTTTACTTAGGGAATAGCCACTGCTATTAATTGCATCAGTAGCATGGGATCTTCTTAGTGTTTGGGTAATTGCCAGGTTCTTGTGGTTTGGTTTGGCCTCTGTTGGAAACAGGATGCTGGGCTTGATGGACCCTTGATCTGACCCAGCATGGCAATTTCTTATGTTCTTAATGCTCATTTTTAAAAAGGGTTCTGGGGATGATCTGGGAAACTACAGATTGGTGAGCTTGACATTTGGCTTTAATAGCCAAACATGACATCTTAATAGTTTTAAATGCCAACCGAATTATTGAACCAAAATATGCTGTTTCAGCCTGCTAAGATTCCAAAGACAAAATACAAATCATCCGAATATTTAAAAAATCTTTTGTGTTTCACCTCTTACCCTTTTTTCTTGCATTTTTTCAAAAGCTAGCTGGGCTGGAGTCCTTTTATCCAGTGCTACTTTCTTCTTTTCTTCCTCGTTTTTCTTACCAGACACGAACTGCTGCATCATTTTGTTTGTATCCTTGTCCTTTTTCTTCTTCCTTTAGAAATTTGCAGGATAAAAAAAAGTCAATGGACTGCTCACACAATACCTAGACTAGATCAAATGGGCTTTACAGCCCTTATCTGTCACCAGATTCTAAGAGCTAGTTACTAGAATTCAGAAAATAAAAAGAATCTGAAAATAATTAAGTGATGTAGAAATATCAAGTCACAATCCTGACTATAACATCCTTAAGGAAAAGTGCAATGCACTCATAGGAAATGAACAGAGAATGGTCCATATCTGTCTGCAAAGCAAACACAGTAGAATGGAAAATCAAGCCAACGTTACAGCAAAGGGACTTTATCAGGTGGAAAATGATTTGGATCAGATGGCTTGGTCACATCCGGATGAACGCAGTCTCAAATGTTCATGCACCTCATCAACTTTGGATAACTTTCCTAATAGGCCAACTGTAGGTATGATAAGCTACATAGTCCTCTTAGACTGTAAGCTCTTTTTAGCAAGGACTCATTATTCACGTGCATGAACCTAGTTTAGAACTCAGGAACACAGTAACATAGTAATAACGATGTAGAAAAGGGCCAGATGGTCTATCCAGTCTGTCCAGCAAGCTTATGGTAGTAAATGTTGACATAAAGAAGCAGACCGGTTGTGCATAACTACACTGGAACACCTTCAGTGCTGCCATAATTTCATAAGGGGCTGATCCATGTTAACTGTGTGAATGTGCTTCTCTGCAAATATTCAACATTAATGAGCAAATTGATATGCCCTGTCTGATGAGTACCACCCAAATGCCTGCAGATATATTGCACAACCCATTCTGAACTGGTCCCATAATTATCGTAGTTGAAAGAAAGACAATGTGTCTAATTTCATAATTCTCCCACTGCTCATTCAAGAAAAATGTTTGTTTTGCACTGATTCAGAAATATAAAACAAGGAACTTATTTTTTCACAAACTAAAGAGCTGCTTCTATAATAAGGCTCCTCAAACCTGCCCTAATGTCACCAGGGCAATCTGGTTGTCAGCACATCCACAGTGAATATATATGAGATAAATCTGCATTTAATGGGTCTCCAACATATGCAAAATTATCTTAGGCATATACACAAAAAAATCATAATCTCCCTATAGGATGTTTATAGCTTAATGATGAAGAGCAATCTTTGCCTAAACCCCACAAAAACAGAACTACTCTGAATAACCAAGCCTCAAACGCCATCATTTTCAATCCCTCAAACTAAAAATTGATGGCCATTGCAAAGAAGCTGAAATCTTGCCGGGGGGGGGGGGAAATAGACTCTCAACTCTCCATGCATGCACAAAATAGTCTCACAGCTACAAAACGTCCAAAATCTGAGACAATACCTCCCGAAAAGAACATAAGAACTGCAATACTGGGTCAGACCAAAAGGTCCATCAAGCCCAGTATCCCATTTCAGGTCACAAGTATCTGGCAAGATCCCATGCTGTTATCACACAATGATTCAGTAGTAGCTATTCCCTACTTGGTACACAACAGTTTATAGACTTCTCCTCCAGGAACCTGTCCAAGCTTTTATTTAAACCCAGCTATGTAGCTGCCTTAACCACATCCTCTGGCAATGAGCTCCAGAGCTTAATTGTGCACTGAGTGAAAAATTATTTTCTCTGATTTATTTTGAATGTGCTACTTGCTAACTTCATGGAGTGTTCTCTAGTCTTTGTATTTTTTGAAAGAGTAAATAACCGATTTACATTTACCCAATCTATTCCAAGCATGATTTTATAAACTTCTATCATATTCCCCCTCAGCCGTATTTTCTCCAATCTGAACAGCCCTAACCTCTTTAGCCTTTCCTCATGGGGAGCCATTCCATCACCTTTATCATTCTGGTCACTCTTCTCTGTACCTTTACCAATGCAACTATATCTTTTTCTGAGATGTGGCCACCAGAACTGCACACAGTATTGCAGGTGTTACGAATCCTCCTGCCCGCGGGTTTCCCCGCGAGCAGGCACTCACCCCATGCTGTTTGCTTTCCCGACGCGGCACAGACACCACCGGATCTTCACTACGCGGCCGGAGCCGCGGACTGTGTCTTTCTTCGCGGCCCAGAGGCCGCCTCGGATGTAGTCTTCACCGTGGTTGGTGCCGCGGACTTCTTAGCATCTTTCTGCGGCATGGAAACGCCGCCGATGTCTTGCACATCTTCGCGGTGTGAGGGCCACATCCCCAGGCCGGAGTGGCGGCTGGAGCCGCCCCCGGGGCGTCCTGCAGCGGCTGGAGCCGCTGCCGTCATCGGGCCTGCTCCTCAGGCCCAGTCCTGCGTCTCTACGCACAGATGCTGTGCAGGCCGCTGTCCACGGTCCTGCACAGCCCTGCTTCCTGCTCCTTAGGCGCCGGCGCGCGCCTCTCTGCTGGATTTAAAGGGCCAGGCACAGGAAGTGTGCTGGCCCCACCTAGGGAGTGAACTTCCTGCTCAGCCCTATAAAAGAGCTGCTCCTTCATTCAGTCTTCGCCTTGCATCGGAGTTGCTTCACTCTGGAGGCTCCTGCCTGCCAGAGCTCCGTCAGGTCTTCTTAGTCTTCTCCATGGAGTTCTTGTCGTCTCGCCATGTCAAGTTACATCTTCATTGCCTGAGGTCCCTGTCCAGGTGTCCTGGTGTCTCGCTTTGATCCTCCGTTTCCTGATGTTACAGGTTCCTTGATGTCTTGGTCCTGTGTCTTCGTCTTCAGTGCTCGAGCCTTCCGGTACCTGTTAGGCCAGGGGTCCCTCGGATGATGTCTTGCCCGAGCGTGGACTAGCCTACAGGTGGACAAGTGTCCTGTGCTCCTGAGCAGTCATGTCCTGCCAGCCGTTGGTGGAGCTTCGGACGACACCGGCTTCGTCGTTGGAGTTCTGCTTCGACTGGACCCTTCCCTGCGCTCGTCCCGTTCTCAGCATGGTCCGTGACCAGCCTCTGGCTGTGTAGGGCGCACAGTGGGACAGGGTGGTCCGCGACTCAGTCCCGCGGGTGGGCTGAGTAGGGCGCCCTGAGAGACAGTGCCAATGTCCTTCCGCCCAGTTTCTAGTCTCCTCTGGACGTCGTCAGGTCCTTGTCTCGTCCTGGATGCCGTTGCATCACTCTTGGTATCATGTCTTGTTCCTGATGCCTTCGCATTGACCCTGGTGCGGGATGCTGTCGCATCGACCACTGGTCCGTGATGTCTTCGCATCAGCCTTGGTGTCAAGTCTTGGTCCACGATGCCGTTGCATCGATCCTGCTGTCATGTCTTCATGTCAAGGCCCGTCTGCCCTCGACCTCAGGCCAGGCCTGCTGCTCCATGCTGCTCCACGCAGCAGGTCCGAAAGGGCTCGGAATGGTTGGAGGACCATTCACATTCCAACATCATCTGTTGTTGGCCTTGGGAGCTTGCAGGTCTGGCAGAGGGTCAGACCGTTGGCCATGGTGGAACGTGCCATCAACCCTCGGTTCGATCCTGGATCTGTCTGGGGTCGGGCTGAGACCCAAGGACACACTAAAAACACCTTAGTTAACAGAATGCAAGGCCTTCAGAGGCCGTTATCTAACAGCAGGTGCAGCTGCACCATGAAGTGATACAGAGATATTAGGATATTCTTAGGGGTTTTTTTTTTCCAATTTTCTCTTTATTAAATTTTCATATTATTAAAATGAGAACTAAAGAAATTTACATTCTAGTAACAAAAAGAAAAATACAATAGTAATTATATAAAAAAATCACAACTTGTTACTGACTTGTATTATATAACACTAGCCGTTAAGCCCGTAACAACGGGCAACATTTAAAAAAAAATTTTCGGTCCATTTCCTTCCCACGCCCTCATTCTCCCCCCCCCTCCCTCATTCTCCCCCCTCTAGTCTCCCTCCCCTCCCCCTCTCCTCCCTCCCTCCTCACCTTCTCCTCCCTCCCCTCCCCTCACTCTCTCCACTCTCACTCTGCATATATATTATCCTCTACATGTATAGAGGATAATATATCATTCTTAGTTTGGGGATTTCTCTGACGCCAAATGTCGATGAGGTTCCACTTCTGTAGAAGAGATTTCAGCCTCTTCCTGTGGGGTCCCGTGCCCATGCTACTCCCACCCAAAGTATCCATTTGAGGGTTCAAAGTGAGATTAAATTTCCCTCCCCTTCGTTATCTAGTAGCTGGTCTATTTGGTCCAGAAATTTTTTTTTGATCTGTATTGGGAGCATAGATATTCAACAGAGTATAACTTCTCTTGGTATTCAAATTTCACTAATAAAAATCTACCATTAACATCTTCAACATGCTTATGCACTTTATAATCATGACCTTGTTTAAATAATATGCAAATGCCTGTATAGTTACAAGTGTGGATAGCTGGAGAAAAAAAAAACTTATATACAAAACACGGCCAAGCGAGAAGGCATTCATAACGCCGATTAAGATGCGTTTCTTACATAGAAACAAAGAAATGACGGCAGAAGACTAGACTAAACAAACCATCCAGTCTGCCCAGCAAGCTTTCGCACTTTTTTTTTCGCATATTTATCTGTAACTCTTGGCCCTTAGTAACCTTTTGGTTTTATTTCCCTTCCACCCCCGCCATTAATGTAGAGAGCAGTGTTGGAACTGCATCTAAGTGAAATATCTAGCTTAATTAGTTAGGGGTAGTAACCGCCGCAATAAGCAAGCTACACCCATGCTCATTTGTTTACCCAGACTATGTAATTCAGTTCTTGTTGGTTGTTGTCTGTATATAGATCAACTTTTCTTCATTCCCCCCTGCCGTTGAAGCAGAGAGCTATGCATTGAAAGTGAAGTATCGGCTCAGGGGAGTGGCCAAGATGGCGCCGGTGAGAGACGTTGGTGTGTGAAGCTCAGACAGCGTTGTTTTTTGTTCCTTTTCTAATACTCTCTGTTCTTGGTATTCGAAGATGCCACATACAAAACATAAAGGCCGGGTAGGAGAAGGAGCCCCGACCCCTACCAGACCCGTGCTGATTCAGACAACGCTGACAGGCTTCCAGCCTCAGACGGAGGTAAAAACCCCGGAGTGTCCCGCTGAGCAGTTAGGTGGAGAGCAAGCACCGCTGCTCCTGGGAGATACCACGCTAAGTCCCGGGGCTCCTACAACCCCTAATCCACCAGGTGACGTTGAGATGGCTGTGGACTTTGGCTCAAGACAAGGGCTGACGGCGTCGCTGGAATTGAGCCCTATTGGGGAAGCTGCAGCTGGAGAAACTGCGCCAGAGAGAACGGGAGGTCCCTTCATTTCCTCCCCACAAGTGGAGGGTGATTTCGGCTTAGACAGAGCTGCAACCAGCAGAATGGAAGCTGGATTGGCAGTGAAGATCACTCAGCCTCAAAGATCCCTGGAACCTCGAGATATTTCTCTACCGCAAACCATAAATATAACGCCTTTTCTATTGAATGAAAAACCTAAAGTTGTGACTATGGAGTTAATATGGCAGGCATTAATGTCGACGCAAAAGGCTTTATTAACATTATCTTCAACTATAAAAGAAATGCAAACAACTTTATATAATTTGACCCCAGAAATAAACAATCATACTGTTAATTTGATGAAAGTGGATGAAGAAATAAACCAGATAAAGCAAGTGCAGTCCTCTATAATTCAAGGAGAATTTATGCTGGGGAAACAGGTGGAAAATATGGAGAACTCTCTTAGGTATAATAACCTAAGGTACTGAATTTCCCGAAGTGTAAAATGACTTCCCCGAAAGAACAACTAAAGAATTACTTTCAAGAAATTTTATTATTATCACCAGATATGTTGCCAAAGATATTAAAGGCATATTTTTTTTACCAAAGAAGAACAAGAACAAGCAAATGGTAACTTAGTACAAGGAGTGTCATTCAATGTGACTGAGTTAATAGAGACTTCCTATAGATTGCAGATAGAATCGCGAGGAACTTTATTGGTGAAATTTCAGTCATCGGAAGATAAGAGATGATATATTAAAATTATACTTAGGTAAAAGATCATGTTTATATCTGGGGGAAAAATTATGGGTATACCCTGATGTCTCTAAAGAGACTCAGACAAGACGTAAAAAATTTCTAGTGCTTGCAAAACAGGCTAGAACCTTCGGGATTCATATAAACATTAGATTTCCTTCTAAATGCATAATGAAAGTGAATGGTGAAAGGTTTGTTTATTATGAACCTGAACAGTTAGAGAAATACTTAGAGAGCCGTAGGAGTCTTGAGACAGAGTAATGTCATTCTTCTTCGATGTAGGAAAAGAGTTTACTCCTTGAATCTCTCAGTTTTTGGTTTAAATTTATGTTTGATTCCTTGCTTATAAATGGAACCCCCCCTTTGTTTGGTAATAGGGAGTATAGATTATTTTGCTAAAGTGAAAGGTATAGAATATTTATGTCTTCTTGAATAACACATTTGATGTTATACTATGTACTCCTGAAATATGATTATTTTCTGAATTTGATGTCAAATTTGAAATATGCAAAATTAAAAAAAAAAAAGAAAGTGAAGTATCAGGCTTATTAGGTTTGGGGTAGTAACCGCCGTAACAAGTGAAGTATCAGTCTTTCTCCCCTGCCGTTGAAGCACAGAGCTATGCTGGATATGCATTGAAAGTGAAGTATCAGGCTTATTAGGTTTGGGGTAGTAACCGCCGTAACAAGCAAGCTACTCCCCGCTTTTTTTGTGAATGGAAAGCCTTTATTTCCACATTACCTCTTGCCGTTGAAGCTTAGAGCAATGTTGGAGTCGCATTAAAAATCACCATCACCTCTTGATCCTGGATATCTTGACATAATAAGTGTCTTTTGCGGGGTGTATTGAGTCCCTCGACAGTGAGAGAAAAATATTGTAATGCCATTGAACCTACAGAAAGACTATTGGAAGCGGGACATCTCTCACACACTCACATCCAATTCTGGTGGATTTGTCTGGCACGGAATGCCTCTCCACAGTACTTTGCCTAAAATTAAAACTTCTCGCTTGTCCGATGAGCTGTTGTGTGCCTTGAGCAGGAATCTCGTGCCCTGCATTCGTATGCCACTTGAGCCACTGACCACAACTTACCCATTTCATCACCCCCCACCCCTAAATGATGAGCCATGCTCCCATGTCGGGTCCGCAATGGCAGGCGAGGTTGGTGTAGTCGCTTAAGCAAGATACCCAGTCCCCCCCCCAATCCCCTCATTAGCCCATTACTGATCCCCCCTCCATCCACCAGCAACTATAACATGTATAGCTTGTAGGATAAGCAATAATCCTCAAAAGCCATATAGTATGGCTAAGGACTCTGTGCATAAATACTTCCTATTTCTTCCAGGTACAGTATTTACATCCAGTCTGCGGGACAGTGATCTCCAGTAAAGAGGTTACAGTGTTCAGTTCACCCCGGACCCTCAAAAGGGTATCTGGGAGCTCCCTCCCGTGTGTCAACGCAGTCTCCGACCACCTTTTTTACTCACTGCCAGCGAGGGGTCTCCGAGCACTTGCGTTGTACTTGTGGCGCATTCTCTTTAATCGATATGCCAGCCGCAGACAAAATGGCCACCGCCTCACTGGTGGTAGTAGCTTTGGATGTGACTCCTTGTATTGTCATTGAGATCCCTAGCGGGAACAGCCATCGGTAGCGTAGATTTTCCTTTCGGAGCCACTGTGGTGATGAATTGATATTCCTGCCTTCTTTTAAGCGTCATCGGCGATAAATCTGTAAACACTGCAATATTATGGGATTCCCACTCCCAGGACTGCTTCTTTTGTGCTATAGATAATACCCTTTCCTTGCAAGAATGCAATGATGTCCTTCGGTTGGTTGCCCAGTTGGGGTCCCAAGGTACGGTGAGCTCTTTCTAGTTCTATGGCCAAGGTGTTGTCAGGTGGGTCTCCTCAAGTATCCTGTGATAAAAAAAAGAACTTGCACAGGGAGCGCACCACCTCATGACTATCATTGTAGGCCTCGGACTCAAGCACTCCCCGAAAACGCAGATTTCATCTGTGGTTCCTGTTTTCTAAGTCCTCTAATTTCAATGAAATGTCCATGCCTGTTTTTGTTAAAGTTTCACACTGGGTTTTCAGGTTGTCGACCTGTACCTCTTGCGCATTGAGTTGCGTATCACACTCATCCACGCGGCGCCCAATCTCCGCCATGTCATCTCTAATTCCATCTTTTCAATCATCTCTCTTCTGGTATCTTTCATATCCTTTCAGAGGTCACTAAACCATTGCCGGAATTCGGCTCTCGTGGGTACAGAGGTGCTCTAACCATCCAAATTTTCATAGTCTTCCCCCATGTTACAGCCCGGCACCGCTAGCTCCACACTCTCCGAAGGGCCTCCCGAATCCGCTCCCCCCTTTGTGTAAGAGTATTGCCATAGATAAGAAAATTATTCCTTACCTGCTAATTTTCGTTCCTTTAGTACCATGGATCAGTCCACACCGTGGGTTATGTCCTCCTTCCAGCAGATGGAGTCAGAGCAAAAACTGAGAGGGCGGTCCCTCATAATTGGTGCGCCCTCTATAAACCTTCAGTATTAAGAATATCCCAGAATAAGGAAAAACACCTTGGATGGATCAATGCAAATTGAATATCATGGATCAATACAAAATTGAATATCAACTGTAAACACGTCTAAGCAAAAAACTTGCAACCTGAACTCTTAATCAGTCCCAAACTGATCCTGAAATAATTACACAGTCGAGCTGAAAGATTATCCCAAAGAACCCCCAACAATCCGTAGGGTGGGCGTCTGGACTGATCCATGGTACTACAGGAATGAAAATTAGTAGGTAAGGAATAATTTTCTTTTCCCTGTACGTACCAGGATCAGTCCAGACCGTGGGATGTACTAAAGCTTCCCTAAAGGAGCCCACGATCAGTGGTTGAAGATTCAAGCGAAAGTGATGCGCGAATGTGTGTAACGACTTCCAGGTAGCCGCTCTGCAAATCTCCTACGGAGAGGCCGCTCGTCTTTCTGCCCAGGAGGCTGCTTGAGCTCGGAGAGAATGAGCCTTTATACCGTATGGCGGTGGACGCCCAGCACCAACATATGCTGTAGAAATTGCTTTCTTTAGCCAGTGGGCAATAGTGGTTTTAGAAGCCTTGTTTCCCTTCTGGGGACCACTCCAGAGGACAAGAGGTGATCCAATAAACGGAAGCATTGGTAGCCTCCAGACATCGAAGGAGGATGCACTTGACATAGAGGCGTCTAAGCTCTCTGGAATCCTCGTCCTGGAAGGACGGCAGCTCCACCAACTGATTCAAATGAAAGAAGGAGACCACCATTGGTAGAAAAGATGGTACGGTACACAAGGATACCCCTGAATCCATGAAGTGTAGATAAGCCTTGTCATGTAGAGACATGACAAGGCTTAAAGCGCCGAAATTCTGCGAGTGGAAAAGATAGACACCAGGAATACTGTCCTGAGAGTGAGCTCCTTGAGGGTAGCTCTCTTCAGAGGTTCAAACGGTGGATCGCCTAGAATTCGAAGGACCAAATTCAAGCTCCACGAAGGACCTAAATTGCGTATCGGTGGCTTCACATGCTTTACTCTCTTTAAGGACCGGACTATGTCAGGGTGCGATGAAAGAGTAGTTCCATCCTGATGATGGAGGGCACCAAGGGCTGCCACCTGTACTCTGAGGGAATTGTAGGCTAATCCCATCTCCAGACCTCGCTGCAAGAAAGATAAGATCTGGGGTATTGTCGCATGACGTGGAGAAAATTGTGTGGAATAGCACCAAGACTCAAAAACTTTCCAGACGCGGACATAGGACACGGAGGTGGAAGACTTCCTAGCCTTGAGAAGAGTGTAGATAACAGCCTCTGGGTACCCTCCTCTTCTCAGCTGGCGCCGCTCAAAAGCCAGGCCACAAGACAGAAGCGATCGCCCTGGTCGAAAAATACTGGGCCCTGTTGGAGAAGGTTCGGCAGATGTCTCAGTCGAAGCGGGTCGTCCACCGCTAGGGTTGACCAAGTCTGCAAATCACGGCCGTCGAAGCCATTCCGGAGCTACCAGGATCATGGGCCCCTGGCGACTATTCTTCGGAGCATCTTTCCCACTAGGGGCCAAGGCGGAAAGACGTGGAGCAGGAGGTCCCGCGGCCACGGAAGGACTAAGGCATCGACACCCTCTGCACCCTGTTGTTCTTCTGCGACTGAAGAAGCGCGGAGCCTTTGCGTTCCTTTGAGTGGCCATCAGATCGAGATGGGGAGTCCCCCATTGCATGAAGAGGAGAGACACTGCTTCCTGGGACAGCTCTCTCTCCCCGGGATCTAAGCGTTGGCGACGTAAGAAGTCCGCTTGAAAGTTGTCAATGCCTGCAATGTGAGACGCCGCCAGATGGGACAAATGGAGTTCCACCCTCGGCATTAGCTTGTTCATCTCCTGAGCAACATGGAGACTCCTTGTCCCTCCCTGACGATTGATGTACGCCACTGTCGTTGCGTTGTCGGAGAGGATTCGGACTGCTCGGCCTTGGACTAGAGGCAGAAAGCGCTTCAGCGCCAGACGAACTGCTCTTGTCTCCAGACATTTGATGGGCCACACTGACTGAACTGGCGTCCACCACCCCTGCGTCGATTGGCGTCCGCACACAGCCCCCCAGCCAGCGAGGCTGGCGTTTGTCGTAATGATCACCCACCACTCTTAGCAAGTGATCCAGGTTGAGCCACCAGGTCAGGCAGTCCTTGGCTAGAGATGATAGCGGCAGAAGAGTCTGAAATTCCCGAAACACCGACGTCCAACGGGAGAGTAATGCTCTTTGCAAGGGACGCATGTGGGAAACGCCCAAGGCACTACATCTATAGTGGAGGCCATGGAGCCCAGCACCTGGAGATAGTCCCAAGCAGTGGGAAGTTGGAGGTTCTGAAAACACTGAACCTGAGAGAGGAGAGATTGGGTCCGATCCAAACAAAGAGAGACTGTGCCCACTTTGGTGCCGAAATGAGCTCCCAAAAAGTCGAGTGACTGCACCAGAGTGAGGCTGCTCTTGGCAAAATTGACGATGCAGCCTAGCAACTGGAGGAGAAGTAATAGTCTTTCCACTGAGTGCTGGCACAAATCCGTGGACTTCGCCCGGATGAGCCAGTCGTCCAAATAGGGATAGACCAGAATCCCTTCCCTCCGTAGGGCCACCACCACAACTTTGGTGAAGGTGCGAGGAGTGGTCGCTAGGCCAAATGGCAGGGCCTGGAACTGGAAATGCTGCCCTAAAATCTTGAAGCAGAGGAAGCGTGATGCTCCTACAGGATGGGGATACGAAGATAAGCCTCCGTCAAGTCCAAGGACGTGAGTAACTCTCCCGGTGTACCGCGGCAATCATTGAGCGCAGGGTTTCCATCCTGAAGTGTGGTATCTTGAGAGTCCTGTTGACTATCTTGGGGACTACGAAGTAGACGGAATAATGGCCGAACCCTTGTTCCGGCACCGGGAGAATGGCACCCAAATCCAGGAGCCGATCCAGTGTTTGTCGCACTGTGCACCGTTTGATGAGACTGCACGGAGAGAAGACAAACCTGTCTCTGAGAGGTCGAGCAAATTCTAAAGCGTAACCGTGCCATAGAATATCCAAGACCCACCGGTCTGAGGTGATTTTGATCCACTCCTCATAGAAGAGGGAAAGATGTCCTCCTATCCTGGGAACCGAAGAGTGGACCGGCAACATTTCATTGGGTAGATGTAGTAGAAGCTCCATGCGTAGAGGAGTTCAGAGCCAGTCTCCGGCCTCAAAAGGAATAAGACCTGGACTGCGACCTCGAAGAGGGAGTCCTGTGAGGCACCGGCCTAGTCTGACAACAACGCAGTTGGCCTCTGAACCGGGTCCGCATAGAGACGATCTTCCGGCAATTTATGCACCTTATTCTCTCCTAGAGATTTAATGATCTAATCCAACTAGTCAGGGGCGGACCCATCAATGTCCCCGTCTGCATCCCCAAGGAGAAGGTCCTGTGACCCAGGGTCCAGCAGATTAGGAGCTAAAGACTCCGAGGAATTAACAGCTGTCTGTCCTTGTAACCGTCTCTTTTTAGTCAGTAAGGAGGTCCAGACAACTGATCCGTAAAGATAGACTTTTATTGCCAGCAAGATGCAGCTAAGACAAAGGCTCAGTACAACTGCATGCCACGCCCCCTTCGGAGCAAACTTTTATGCACTTTACAACTCTTATCTTTCGCACATGCGTTCTGGTTTTTGCTGAACAAACATTTCACAAATTGCTGAACAAGCATTAGCTAGCGTGGTCCTCTAGTAGGTGTAGCTTATGATCAGACTATTGTTTCGTCATTTAATTGACGTGTTAGACATTTTACATCGGCATTCGTATTAATACAATACAAAGTATTATTCCAAAATGGAGTTACGTTACGTTATGCTAAAGTTAGTGCGCCACTGCGTCACTACGCATTACGTATCATTTGCGTTGCAAATATTAGTACGTTCAAGATGGCTGTGCGTTTCACTGCTGGCATGAATAGTCGGAGGATGTTCAGTTGTTCGTTCGTACTTCAGGGGGTCACGAAATTGAACCCCTTCATTCCCCCCTTTGATACTTCAACTTTGAAGAGAAGGCAGAAGTATCACTTTATATCTGGAAAGTAACTGAAACGACAAATAAGAATTAGTACCAGTGACATTGAATGTGAGCCCTAATAGGTTGTTAGGTCGTTGGTTGCTTCACGGGTTTGAGACGGGTGGACCCTATTGGTGTCACCCCCCTTTGTAGCCCGACTTACCCCAACAACACGGTGGCTCCATTATGGTAATGCTTAGAGGTTAGAGTTTATTAGAATTATAAGTTAGTAGTTAGGTACTCTTTATCAGAATCAGTATCCGAATCATTGTTAGTGTCGTAGTCAGAAGAATCAGATGAAGGGAATGTGGAGACAGACACATACTTATTAATCATCATGACGTGAGCAGCTGCTCGCCGATCAGCAATATTTTCAATCATGGATCGGAGATGTCTAAAAATAAGAGGGAGACAAATAGGAAATAGAATGCATGTCAAAACAAGAAGTATCAGAGGAAAGAGGAGTTCTTTAAGGCCTGGAATGGAAGTGAGCCAGTTGGGTAAGGAACCTGTCCAGTCAAGGATTCCAGTCCACGTCTGCACTGGTACATGTGCCAGGCGAATCATTCGATCAGTAATCTCCTCAATGACTTTACTCTTGTCATCTACCTGTAAACAACAGTTAGAAAGATTAAATTTGCCACATACACCACCTTCCTGGGCTAGGAGGTAGTCCAAAGCCAATCGATTTTGGTAGACAGCTGTTAAAATTTTAGTGTTTTGCTTGGCTAAGATGTTGAGAGCCAAGGCAGAATCATTTGTCAGGAGTTCCAGTACTGCTTGGAGTCTTATAATTCGATTGAGCATATAGATAGGTGTTCTATATCCATAAGAACCATCCTCAGCCCAGGTGGCCGGACCATAGTATTGTACAATTCGTTCAGGAGGCCACTCTTGATCTTTCCAATCTCCTATGGATACTTTAGGAGTGCTTCGGCGTTTGTTGGGTCTCATGGGACTGTATACTGGAACTCCTAAGGTTTCCCCAGCAGTGATGGGAAGTAGGAAGAAACTTGGCCGAATTGTAGCCAAGAAGCAAGTTCCATACCAGCTTGTTGGTAATTGTTCATAGGCTCTTCGTCCACATACATAATAATAACCATCTGGAGCATTGAAAATGGTAGTAGCAACGCCCGCAGCTGTCCATGTCTTGTTCAAAGTCGATTCAGTCCAGATGGGAGTAGGCATGGTAGAATTTTCAGTCTGCCACCATGTCTGGGTGGTAAGGTTGGCAGTAAGAACTCCTGTGCATGGAGAATTTCCAACAGGCACGGTATAGATGCGTGAATGTTGTCGAGAGATACATAGTCTGCCAATAACATCAGTCTGTAGCGCCCACTCATATGGATGAGATTTACGGTTGTAGGTTACAGTGGTATTCAAGGTGTTAAGATCAGATTGAAATGTTTCCTTGGCTTCCCATGGCCATTGCTCTCCTGTATCTGTTCCTCCACATACAAAACAGTTCTTGACTTCGAGAGAGAGAGCTATGTTTTCTGCCAAATTGACAAACAGGTTTTTTACTTGCTGAGAAATTGTATGTTTCTTTAGTTCCTCAGTGGCATGAGATATTTCATCGAAGAAGGATTGATAACCCACCACAGTAGTCTGGTGAATAATTGGACGAGGTTTGTCTCTCCGCTGAGTGATGGTAATGTAGGTCATAGGGTCTTTTCCATTTCCGTCGATACCAAATCCCCAAGTATCTTGCCAAGGGAATCCTTCACTTCTTAGAGGCCATTGTATAGATACTGTATTACCATTTACTGCAGTTAACCGTCCTATTCCGTGGCAGCCATGGTAACCTCCTCCGGTGTAATCACAAACTAGAGCCCATCCTGACAGTGTCAGGTCCCCTCCGCATGGTAGCCAACTGGATGGATAGCTGCACGGTTGTATGGGCAGAGGTATTTGTGATTGTAGACATAGGAATTTTTCCAGGCTTGAGACCCACAGTGGAGTGCATTTGGGTGTTTATCAATGGCTTCACAGGCATCGAACGTTATTGTGACAATCGTTTCACTTCCCATAAGAACCTTAGTGGAGTTGATGTAGTACAAGATGCCCTTTCCTTCTGGGACAATACTTGATGTGTAGCTCTTTGGTAGACCTGCAGTGAGGGTGATGTTGTAGTACTTAGGAGTTGTTGGGGTATGACAGATGACTTTGCCAGTTTCTAAACATCGATGGAAGGATTGATAGCCTTGAGTAGTATTCAGGGCACAAGCAGGTAGTGTGGCACAGGAAGTTGGTGGTTGAGATTGGTGGATGATTGTTGAGACACTTGAAATCCAGTTTGAGTGGTAGTACGAATTAGCTTGATACATTCGGTGCAATTCTTGCTCAAGGACAGGAAAACAGAAGTAGTCGGTGTATAGAAGAGTAGTAAGTGAATGTAGAAGATGGATGCAACGTAGATCTTGGAAGTCGGAATCTGTGACATTGCTTTATGACGTAGATGGTTGCATTCATAAGTAATGGATTCTGAAAGGAAGGAGAGAAATGGACACATTAATATTTAGCTGCAGTTACTGATATCTTTTTACTCAGGACTAGCATTGGGCCTGCCTTGGGTGAATCTTAATTTGTGGTCTCCAATCCTGGAGACCTGCCAGTTGGCTGAAGCTGGTTTGAGATGTGTCCAATGAATCCATGAAGGACATCCAAAAACTTTGACAGCTGTTGGAGTAGTTAGTAATACAGTGTACGGCCCTTTCCATCGGGGCTGGAGGAAATCAGACTCATCCCAGTCTTTTATCCACGCCGAATTCCCGATCTGGTATGGATGAATCGGGGTTAGCAGGACTAATGGTTCAGTGTCGCAGGTGTAATTTTGAATCGCAATAACTGTGTTATATAGTCCTTTGAGTTGGTTACTGAGAGACATTTCCCCTTGTATTTGCAGCGATTCAGGAAAAGATGGAAGAGGTGGAGGCCTTGCGTACATCATTTCATAAAGGTGTTAAACCCGACTTCCGTGGAGTGCATCGGACATGTAGTAGAGCTAATGGCAGGATGTCTGGCCATTTAGTCTTTGTTTCCTGACACAATTTAACGAGCTGATTTTTTTAGTGTCCTGTTAGCTCGTTCAACTGCTCCGCTACTTTGAGGTCTCCAGGCGCAGTGCAGATGCCATCGGAATGCCCAGAATTTGACTCAGGCGTCGCGTGACTTCACTGGTGAAAGCTGGTCCATTATCTGAATTTATCTGCCGGGGTAATCCGTATCGTGGTAAAATTTTATGGAGAAGCAATGTTACTACTTCCTTGGCATCTCAGTTCGCGTGGGTATGGCTTCGATCCTCCGGTATAAGTACAGATAGCTACCAGCATTGCTTTGTATCTTTTTGAAGCAGTCATGTGGGTGAAGTCGATTTGACAAACTTGAAACGGAGTTGTTCCTCGTAGTATATAGTCCAGGAGCTGGACCAGGTTCCATTTCTGGGATTGTTTCTTGCACAGTGTAACACATTGATTGACAGCATATTTAGTTAGCTGAAAGAGTCTATTAATGTAGTAAGTTTTTTGCCAACAGTGTTGCTAATGCATCTCGACCGAGATGGGTTTTATTATGGGCTTCTCTGACAACAGTCCATGCCAGTGCGTCGGTATCCACACCCTATCTTCTTGTACAATCCACCACCCATCCTGCTGATGAAATTGTTCATTTGTGCCCAATCATTTTCTTCCGCTGAATAAATGGGGGTTTCATTCGTGAACTGTAGAAGTGGGCAAGTGGGAGTTGAAGTATGTGGTGATTGCACACGTGCTGCTTCTTTCGCAGTCTTATCTGCCATTGGCTCCTTTGGCAATGGGATCAGTTCTCCCTGTATGGGCTTTACAATGCATGACAGCTACCTTCTTTGGTGCCCATACAGAGTCTAGCAATTGATGTATCTCCGATGCATTAGCGATTTGTTTCCCTTCTGCAGTTAGGAATCCTCGTTCCTTGTATAAAGCTCCATGCACTTGGATCGTAAGGAAAGCGTACTTGAATCAGTATAAATATTTACAGTTTTTCCTTCTGCCAACTGCAGAGCCCTTGTGAGGCGCAATTAGTTCAGCTTTTTGCGCTGATGTCCCTGGGGGTAGGGGTTCGGCTTCAACAATGTCGTCCTCATGAGACTACAGCATACCCAGCGACCCTGATTCCATTTATAACCTGGCTGCTTCCATCAGTGAATAAAGTCCAAGCTCCTTGCCAGGGTTGGTCGCGTAAGTCGGGTCGGCTGGAATGTACTGTTGCCATAATTTCCCCACATTTATGAGTAACTGAAGTGGGGGTTGGGAGTAAAGTTGCAGGATTCAGATTTTTACTGTCCTATATTTGAATTTCTGGAGTTTCACATAATAAAGCTTGGTACTTTACAAGACGTGAATTTGTCATCCATTTTGGCCCATGAGTTTCTAGTAGTCCTTGGATAGTATGAGGAGTTGTTACTTGTAAAGTTTGTCCAAATGTTAGCTTAACAGCTTCGGGTATCAGTAGACATGCAGCAGCAATGCTTCAGAGGCATCCCGGCCATCCTTTTGACACATTGTCCATTCCTTTTGACAGATATGCAACAGGTCGTTCCCATGAGCCTAAGGTTTGAGTCAATACCCCTATGGCCATGCCTTTTTTCTCGTCGACGAATAGATGGAATGTTTCATCACATCTGGCAATCCTAGGGCAGGTGGTTCAATTAAGGCTTCTTTTAGTTGACGTAAGCTTGCCAGTTCGTTTCCTTCCCATTGGAAGGGTTGAGATTCTGCCTCTTTACCCCGCAGCTTGTCGTACAGGGGTTGGGCAATAACTGCATAGTTAGCAATCCACAGCCTACAGTATCCTGCAGCTCCAAGGAATGCTCGGAGCTCTTTCTTGCAAGTGGGTACAGGTTGATCTCTTATAGAACTGGTGGCGAGAAACTCCCAGACAACGGGTTCCTCCACGTATTTGGAAGCCTAAATACTCTACTTCCAATTCACAGATTTGCGCTTTCTTTTTACTTGCACGATACCCTTTTGAGTACAACGTCTTTAGGCAGCTGAAGAGTGGATACCGCACATTCGAGGTACGTCTCTCGAAACAACAGAAGGTCATCCACGTATTGTATGACTGGCCCATACTTTACTTGATACATCTTTAAGTCTTTTGCCAGTTGCTCACCGAACAAGCGTAGGTGAGTGCCTAAACCCTTGAGGCAAACCGAGTCCATGTGTACTGCTGCTTTACTCCAGTATGTGCATCTTCCCATGTGAAAGCAAAAATCTTTTGACATTCCTCCGCCACCGGGACGGAGAAGAAGGCATCTTTGAGATCAATGACACTGTACCACTTTGATGCAGGAGAGACTTGAGCCAGGATTGAGTACGGATTTGGGACGAGGGCTACTAGATCTGCTACTTGACTATTCACTTTTCTAAGTCTTGTACTGGTCGATAGTCATTAGATCCAGGCTTCTTTACTGGCAACAAAGGGGTGTTCCAAGCAGATCGGATTCGCCGGAGAATGCCCAAATCATACAGTCTTTGCAGGTGTATCTGGATTCCTTGTCTGGCCATATACGGAATGGGGTATTGAGATTGATTTATCACCTGTGCATTCTGTTTCATCTCGATCCAAATAGGGGGTAGCGTTGATGGCTATTCCTCCTGGGTTTGTTCAGCCCATACTTTAGGTATACTGTCCATTAGCTGTCTGCGCTTTTCGTTGAGGACGGTGTTTTCTCCATATCGGTGCG
This sequence comes from Rhinatrema bivittatum, assembly GCF_901001135.1. Taxonomy (NCBI): domain Eukaryota; kingdom Metazoa; phylum Chordata; class Amphibia; order Gymnophiona; family Rhinatrematidae; genus Rhinatrema; species Rhinatrema bivittatum. Next base: position 247,720,394 of record NC_042622.1, read on the forward strand.
TAGTGATATGTTCGACTATGGGGAGATGTAATCTCCATTCTTCTTGGAGTTGACAAATGAGAGAGACTGGGTTGTCAGCGAAGAATGCTCTGATTTCTCCAGTCGATTCGAATTGTAAGTTGGCTCTTAATTTACAAGAAGGTCTCTCCCTATGAGGGGAACTGGGCATCCCGGGACGTAGAGAAACTGATGGGATACTAATTGTCCTCCCACTCGAACCTGTCGTTTCTGGAGAAAGGGAGCGATAAGTGGCTTTCCAGAGGCCCCTACAATAGAAATGTTTTTCAACGTGGGCGTGGTAATAGCGGTAGTCATGACTGATCTTTGTGCCCCGGTATCTAACAATCCCTTAAATGTCTCAGTCCCTACTTTGATTTCTACTAAGGGATCGAATGGAAGAATTCCCTTCTCTAGTCATGCTTCACTACTGTCTTCGCCAGAGGTTTCTCCTACAGCCATCTGCCATTCAGCTTCCTTGGTTTGGACGGAGTATATCCTTCCTGCTTCATTTGCAGGGACTCTGGGCACTCAGACTTCCAGTGTCCTTCTTGTCTGCAGTATGCACATTGATTGGCTCCCAACGGCATCCTCCCTCCCCTAAACGATCCTCCTCTACTTACTCGTCCTCTGGGCGGTCCCCTGGAGGGCGACCTGCCCCTTCCTCTCGGCCCAGGATATCCCTGATAGTGCCTGGACGAGCTTCCGAAATTAGTTTCTTCCAGCGCGGCGGCTAACAGACTAACACTTTCTCTTAACTTCTACTTTCTTTCTTTTCCTTCTTGTCTCCGTCCGGCTCTCGGTTTACATAAACTCTGTCAGCCATGGCTTTTAACTGGCTAATAGTCATTCCCTCAAATCCTTCTGATTTCTGTAACTTCCGACGGATATCGGGGACAGGATTGTCCGACAAAGCTCATCACTATGACGGACTGACTCTTGGGGTCCTCTGGGGTCGAATGGACTGTATTGCCAATATGCATCCATCAATCTCTCCAAAAAGATTCCGGGAGTCTTGTCTCTCCCTTGCCACTCACGTCGTGGATCTTCCCCATATTCATGACTTTCTGCTTCCTTTCTTTAAAGCTCCGAGAAAGGCGACTTGATATGCAAGCAATGGCGGGCTCGCCCTGCAGCCGTCTGGAAATCCCAGTTGGGATCGGCGACAGGGGCATGCTCTCTCACTACTTCATCTGGATTACCGTCTGACCCGGCTCCCAGCCGGGCTGCTTCTTCCATGTTTAATTGTATTTGTCGGCGTTCTTCAGTGGTGAAAAGGATGGAGGCGAGATGCCGAATGTCAGCCCAGTTAGGGTTATGGGCTGCAAAAATTCCTCGTAAAAAATCTAGCATCTGATCTGGATTATCAGCGTAAGAGGGGCCAAGCTGTTTCCAGTTAAAAAGATCACTGGAAGTGAAAGGTATGTAAGTAAACAACTTTATAGTTTGCGTAGTATTATACTCGTTTTCTTCAGTAGGGACCACGGGAACTACGGTGGTTGTTTCTCTAATTGGTAGTTGCAAACTTGCGGCTTGGGTTTTACTGCAAGTGCCGCCTGACACGGACGACTCGCCGCCGTCTTCAACTTTTGCCGCCGCCGCTTCCGCTTCAAGCCGTACTTCGGGAACCGGCATTATTTCATGATCAACTTGGGCATCGGCGGGAGCTGGGGGATCTGGTGGCGCATTATACGATTGAGGGTAGCTAGGGGCATAGGGTGGCGGCAGAAGATCTTCTGCGTCAGGCAGTACTGCAGGCGTTTAACTTTTTTTTCTTGAGTCCGTGAATTCCCTGCACTACAAACATGGCCGCCGCAGATGACGCATGGTCCTTTATTCCCAAGATGGCCGCCCTTCCCTTTCTTTTCCGGTTTGGGGACTTCCGGTCTCCCATTTTGTTCACTTGCGCCACCATTACGAGGGCGGCTCCCTCCACTAACTTCTTTGCCCACTTCGGAGGATTCTCAATAACTGCAAATCCAAGCAGTTATGTATGGCTTATCCTCAGGGCAACCCGGATTCTCTTCTTTCTCAACTATTTTTCAGGACCCTTGTGGCCGTTTGGAAATTGAAAGTTCCTTCCGGAGGCCAATTTACACACAAACCGGGCCACCTATGGGTGCATCGCTGAATCATTCCGGGCTTCGTACATTTACGTTTATCGAACACTTCACTATAGTGTTCAGTCATAACTTTTAGTGGAGTTGAATAGCCCCCTCCCATTAGGATAGAATCACAGACAAAGGAGGGAAGGGAAGACGGATAGGTAAGGGGTCCGTATCCACCAGACACAAAGGGTCACACTTGCCCCGATAGAACGCGGTCGCCCGGTCTAGAACTGCGAGGCCATTCACTCTCTTTCACACAACGAGAAACCTATTCCGCTATTCTATTGCGTTACTTATATTTTTTTCCTTCCCTTTTATGCGCGTGGCTTTCGGAATGCAATTCCTACCAAACCACCGCTTGGGGTGTGATCAAAGCCCCCTCGGTCCGCCTGGGATGGACCGGTTATTTGCTACTCTTTTATCTATTCTTCACTTATTTCACTGTTCCCCATAATACTCGCCTGCAGGGTTTCTTCCGATCGTCACGAAAGCCTTCATTCCCGGATCACCAGCCCAGAGGTCTCAGAAGAATTTCTGTGGAACGGTCCCCTCAGAAACCTGATCGCTGAACTCAGCGGTGGCCACTCACCAGGTACGTCTGGGGGTGATCGCTCCGCCACCAAACTACCGGACCAACTGGGGGGCTAAAATAGCGTCCCCGGTACCTCCTGGCTGGCTCGCCAAATGTAACCCGTCTCTTTTTAGTCAGTAAGGAGGTCCAGACAACTGATCCGTAAAGATAGACTTTTATTGCCAGCAAGATGCAGCTAAGACAAAGGCTCAGTACAACTGCATGCCACGCCCCCTTCGGAGCAAACTTTTATGCACTTTACAACTCTTATCTTTCACACATGCGTTCTGGTTTTTGCTGAACAAACATTTCACAAATTGCTGAACAAGCATTAGCTAGCGTGGTCCTCTAGTAGGTTGTAGCTTATGATCAGACTATTGTTTCTGTCATTTAATTGACGTGTTAGACATTTTACATCGGCATTCGTATTAATACAATACAAAGTATTATTCCAAAATGGAGTTACGTTACGCTAAGTTAGTGCGCCACTGCGTCACTACGCATTACGTATCATTTGCGTTGCAATATTAGTACGTTCAAGATGGCTGTGCCGTTTCACTGCTGGCATGAATAGTCGGAGGATGTTCAGTGTTCGTTCGTACTTCAGGGGGTCACGAAATTGAACCCCTTCATCCTGACTGTCCCCTGAGGGATCCAACCACTCCTGCTGGCCTGGGGTCCTTTGCTTGATATAAGTCCCTCCTCCTGCCATTCAGCCTCCACTTCTAAAAAAAAAAAAGCTTTGTGCATTAAAATCACAAACTTAGAAGAAAAGGCCTGCTGTCTCTTTAAGGTCCCCCCCCCCCGGAGGAGGGGCCGCATCGGGAGGAGAGGCAGGCTCTAGGTCAGCCGGTTGCACAGGGCTTAAATTAAGTGTAATAAAAGTACAAAATCAGTAGTAAAATGAGAATTCTCTTCCCCCATCTGGCAAAGAAACAGGTGCAGCAGGCTGGCTCTCCACATGTGGATACAAAATGGCAATCGCGGCATCGGGAGGAAGGGGGGGGGGTGAGGAGTTGCCGCGGGAACGGCAAAAGTCCTTCTGTGCCTGGCTGCTGCGAGCGGTAGAGAACGAACTGCTCTACGCTCCTTTCCCCGTAAGCTGCCGGTCCTCGTACAGGGTACTGATTAATAAAAAGTAAAAACCTTTCCTCTTTTTCCTTTTTATTTTCCCCTCCAGACAGCCTAAAAGTGACAGAGGAATTTTACTTCTCTGACGAGAGACTGGAGGTATGAGACTTCTCAGGGGTCTCCACAGGGAAGGGACTGGACCCACCCCTCCCCTGCACCCAGCTCTTCACAAGAACAAGAAATTCAGCGCTGCTACCTGTCAGAAACGACCCCGCTCTCCCGTTCAGTCAGAGGAATGGCGGGTCTCTGCAACTGTTAGGCTGCCCCGAGGAAGAAATGGCATCTCAGGGCAGCAGGGGGTCATGGGGGAGAGGTTGGACCAACATTCACCCATAAGGCAGCTGAAATACTGGCTGTAAGAAATAAGTAAACACTTACCCCCAAAACAACAGAATAACATAAGATGGAATGTACAAGACAGATCTGTCACTGAAACCAAAGTTCTGCTTGCAAGTCTCCGGAGAAGCTGAACACAGACTTTTTTTTTTTTTCTTTTTAAACTTTATACCTATGATCCATCCAAGGAAAGAATTAGAGGAAAACAAAGAATAAAGAAATTCTGTAAACTATCCTCTAAATGAACTGGGGAACCGAAGGTGCAACTGCCATCTGCTGGAGTCAGAGAAATACTGAAGGTTTACAGAGGGCGCACCAGGTATGAGGGGACTGCCCTCTCAGTTTTCACTCTGCCTCCATCTGCTGGAAGGGGGACATAGCCCATGGTCTGGACTGATCCTGCTACATACAGGGAACTGTGCCCTTTCACTTGTCTTAGATGTCATCAAAGTGGGTGTGAGGGTTGTTCACTAGCCCTAAAATCTGCTCTGCTGGTGGAGGATGGACGGCGATTCTTTCACTTAGTAGCTCGAGGTGAGCGGGAGCTCTTAGTTCAGGCTGCCATCTTGCCCCATGATGTCACCACCCTCCAGGACTGTGTCCACAATCTGTGATTTAACAACTCAGAATAATTGTGTCATCTGCAAATTTGATCACCTCACTCATTGTTCCCTTTACTAGATCATTTATAAATATATAAGTACAGATCCCAGAAGCATTCCACTGTTAATCCTTCTCCACTGAGAAAACTAACCATTTAGTCCTACTCTCTATTCCCTATCTTTTAACCAGTTTACAGTCCATAACAGGACATGGTCTCCTATGCCATGGAGCACTTGATCAAATGCCTTCTAAAAACCTAAATACACTACATCCACTGGCTCATTATCCACATGTTTATTAACTCTTTCAAAGAAATGTAGCAGCTTGGCAAGGCAAGATTTCCCTTGTGTAAATCCATGCTGGCTGTGTCTTCTTAAAACATGTCTTTCTTCATGTTCTGCGATTTTGTTCTTTAAAATAGTTTCCATGATTTTTCACAGCACTGAAGTCACCTCTGGAGTCCTTTCTAAAGATCAGGGTTGCACTGTCCACCCTCCAATCTTCAGGTACAATGAACTATTTTAATGATAAGTTACAGATTACTAGTAATAAATCTGAAAGAATTAAAAAATAAATTGCAGAATTCTGGTCCGGGCAATTTGCTACACTGTGGGGTAGATTTTCAAAGGGGTACGCGCGTACCCCCCGAAAACTTACCCCAAACCCCCCCCTGCACGCGCCGAGCCTATTTTGCATAGGCTCGGCAGCGCGCATAAGTCTCGGGGCTTGCAAAAAGGGGCAGTCGGGGACGTGTCCAGGTGTGTGGGCGGTCCAGGGGCATGGCCGAGTGCCCCGACACAGCAGCCTGTGTCGGGGCCTGCCGCGCCAGCGCGCGTAAGTTACTACTGCCCAGACGCGCGTGCGTATGTTTTTTAAAATCTACCTCTTTAGTTTGTCAATCTGCCTTATTACATCTTCCAATTTCACCGTGATTTGTTTCAATTCTTCTGAATCATCACCATTAAATACAATTTCCCGCATGGGTATCCCCTCAACATCCTCTTCAGTAAATACTGAAGCAAAGAATTAATTTAGTCTTTCCACGATGCCTTATCTTCCCTATGTGCCCATTTAACCCTTCAATCATCTAACGATCCAACCAACTCCCTTACAGGCTTGCTTCAGATTTATATGTTAAAGTTTTTATTATGAGTTTTTGCCTCTAAGGCCAGCTTTTTTTTCAAATTCTCTTTTAGCCTATCTAATTTGCCCATACTTATACTTTTTCCTATTTTCTTCAGATGGATCATTGTTCCAATTTTTCAAAATGTTTTTAGTTTTACCTCAACTTTTAACCATGCCAGCAGTCATCTGGCCTTCCTTCCACATCCCATCCATAGTTCATGCCATAATTCTAACATTCAGAAAAAGGCTTAAGACGTGGTTGTTTAAACAAGCTTTTCCAGACTCCAACTGAATCTCAATTCAAGACAACTGAAGGAGTTCAATTTTATGGACGACCGATGAAGGAGATAACTGAAAATCTCTGATTAACTACGCCAGCAGTGAAACGCACAGCCATATCGAATGTACTAACATTTGAAACGCAGTAACCTGCCTTACGCAATTACGTGTTTACATACTGACATTCAGTGGAACGCACCACCATTTTGTAATTCTAATAATTTGTATTGTATTAATACGATCACCGCTATAAAATGTCTAACACGTCAATTAAATGACGAAACAATAGCCTGATTATAAGCAACACCTCCTTGAAAAACCACGCTAGAAAATGCTTGTTCAGCAGTTTGTAGAACGCATGTGTGAAAGATAAGAACTGTAAAGTGCATAAGAGCCTGTTCCTGAGGGGGCGTGGCATGCAGTTGTACTAAGCCCTTGTCTTAGCTGCATCTTGCTGGCAATAAAAGTCTATCTTTACGGATCAGTTGTCTGAGCCTCCTTACTGACTTTTAGAGACGGTTACATTTGGCGAGCCAGCCAGGAGGTACCGGGGACGCTATTTTAGCCCCCCAGGTGGTCCGGGAGTTGGCCGGCGGAGCGATCCCCCAGACTCACCTGGTGAGTGGCCACCGCTGAGTTCAGCGATCAGGTTTCTGAGGGGACCATTCCGCAGGAAACCTCTCGAGACCTCTGGGCTGGTGATTCGGGAAGAAGGCTTTCTTCGCGATCGAGAGAACGTTTCAGGCAAGTATAATTTTATTCTCACATGAATGAGAATCAGTGGGAACTGAATTAGAGAAAAGATAAAAGCTGGAAATTACAAGCCGACCTTGAAAGATAGGTCGAGGGGGCCTTGATCAAACCCGTGCAGTGGTTAGTAGGGGTCCCACTCCTGCGGCCATGCCTATTGGAATTGGAATTTGAATTGGAATTTTAGAAATTTTTGGAATTGGCACTTTAAAATTTTGGGAACAGGTAGAAATTTTTGGGGGTAGATTTCTTGGTTGTGTGAAAGAGAGTGAAAGGCCTCACAGTTCTAGACGCGGGCGAACGCGTTCTAGTCGAGGCGAGTGTGACCCCTTTTGTGTCTGACGGATACGGACCCCTTACCTATCCGTCTTCCCTTCCCTCCTTTGTCTGTGATTCTATCCTAATGGGAGGGGGCTATTCAACTCCATTAAAAGCCATGACGGCGCACTTTGGCGAAGTGTTCGATAAACATGCATGTACTAAACCTGGCATGATTCAGCGCTGTGCCTATCGATGGCCGAGTCTGTGTGTTAATTGGCCTCCGCAAGGAACTTTTGAATTTTCAACGGCCTCGAGGGTTCGAATTATCGTTACAAAAGAGGGCCAGCCTGGTTTCCCCGAAGATATTCCATATATTAATGCATGGATCGCAGTTATTCTAGAACCGCCGTCGTGGCAAAAAAGTTAGTGGAGGGAGCCGCCCTCGTCATGGTGGCGCAAATGCAGAAGGCGGGAAGCCGGAAGTCCCCAAACCGGAAGAGAAAGGAGAAGGCGGCCATCTCGAGCGCAGACGACGTGACGTCATCAACAGCGGCCATATTTGTAGTACAAAAAGATGAGGGAACTACAGAAAAAAAAATTAAACCCCCGCTTGCAGCAGAGGCCATATTAGCTGATGAACCTGAAATTCCAGCGCCGCCGCCATACGTACCAATTTATCCCCCATTGCATAGTTTGCCACCGACGCCTGCATATGAGCCACCTGACCCCTTTCCAAGCACATCACATGAAACAAAAAGAGAGTTAGAAGTGACAAAAAAAGAAGATGAGGCAGGACCTTCCGTCTCAGCCTGCACTCGTAGTCGAACGCAAGCCGCTAGCTTACACCTGCCAATCAGAGAAACTGCCACTGTTGTACCCGTGGCCCCGACGGAAGAAAATGCTTTTCAAACTACGCAGACCATAATATTATTCACCTACGTCCCTTTCTCATCAAGTGACCTATTTAACTGGAAACAACTTGGTCCCTCTTATGCTGAAAAGCCGGATCAAATGATCGACTTCCTCAACGGAATCTTCTCTTCTCATAATCCTAATTGGGCTGACATCCGTCATCTGGCTTCTTTCCTTTTTACCACTGAACGACGACGCCAAATACAGCAAAATATGGAAGAAGCAGCAAGAAACGGAGCCGGGTCAGACGGTGATCCCGATTGCCGCCGTTAGGGAACTTGCCCCGCTTGTAGACCCCACTGGGATTACCAAACTTCAAATGGACGAGACCGCATCGCTGCCTATCAGCGGGCTTTCCTAGACGCCTTGAGAAGGGGAAAAAGAAAGATTATGAACATGGCCAAAATCCAAGATGTGGTGCAGAAGAGGGACGAGACACCCGGGCGATTTTCTAGAACGATTAATGGATGCATATCGCAAATACAGCCCCTTCGATCCCGAAGACCAGAAGAATCATCCAATAATAGTCATGAGTTTCGTAGGACAGTCATGCCCCGATATCCGCCGGAAGGTCCAGAAAACAGAGGGGTTTGAGGGAATGAATATCAGCCAGCTCAAATCATGGCAGATAAAGTTTATGGAAATCGAGAACTGGAAGACGAAAAGAAGGAGAAAAAAGAAAGTGGTAGAAGGATGAGAGAAGGTGTTAACTTGTTGGCCGCAGCGATGGAAGAAACTAATTTCGGAGAGCATACCAGGAGGTATAAAGGATACCCTGGTCAGAGAGGAAGAGGCAGACCGCCATACAGGGCATTGCCTAGAGGAGGACCAGCTAGAGGTGGATCGCTCAGAGGAGTAAGAGCGCCTCTAGGGGTCAATCAATGTGCATACTGTAGACAAGACGGACATTGGAAGGCTGAATGCCCAGAGATTCCGCGAGAAGAAGGAGAGGGGGAAAGGTCAAAACCTACCAAATCACGAGAAGCTGAGTGGCAAATGGCATTAGATGAGTTGTCAGATGAGTCTGGTGATGATATCGGACGAAACTCATGACTAGGCAAGGAAACCCTTTCCTATGATCCACTAGTAGAAATAAGGTTGGAGCAAAAACTTTAAAGGATGCTGGATTCTGGGGCACAACGATCCGTCATGACTACTGCAATAACCACTCCCACCCCACAAAGTATCTCTATAGTGGGGGCTTCTGGAAAGCCGCTGGCAGCCCCTCTTCTCCAGAACTGACAGGTTCGAGTGGGGGGACAGTTAGTGTCCACCGATTCCTCTTGTTTCCCGGATGCCCAGTCCCATTAATTGGGAGAGATCTTCTTTGCAAATTAAGAGCAACTCTGCAGTTTGAAGCAAATGGTGAAATTAGAGCTTCCTTTGCTGACAATCCAGTCTCTTGATATGCCCCCTCCAAGAAGAATGGAGATTACATCTTCCCGTCATCAGAAAAATCATTGACCATCGATATGAAGAAAGCACCCCTCTTAACGCAAAACGGAGATACTTAATGGACAGTATACCTCTCGTATTGTCTGAAAACAATCCAGGAGGGCTAGCAACTGAGGCTGATCCCGTGTGGATTGAGCTAAAAGAAAATGCACAGGTCATTAATCAAAACTCAATACCCCCATTCCGTACATGCCAGACAAGGAATACAAATCCATCTGCAAGGACTTTTTGACTTGGGCATCCTGCGACGAGTCCGGTCCGCTTGGAACACTCCCTTGTTACCAGTCAAGAAACCAGGTACCAATGACTATCGACCCGTACAAGATCTGAGGAAAGTGAATAGCCAAGTGGCTGATCTGGTAGCCCTGGTACCTAATCCGTACTCAATCCTAGCTCAAGTCACTCCAAAGTCCAAATGATACAGCGTTATTGACCTCAAAGATGCTTTCTTCTCCGTTCCAATAGCGGAGGAATGTCAGAAAATTTTTGCCTTCACTTGGGAGAATGCCCATACTGGAATTAAACAACAGTATACGTGGACTCGTTTGCCCCAGGATTCAAGCATTCGCCCACTTTGTTTGGAGAACAGCTGGCCAAAGATTGAAACCTACCAGAAAATACATGGGCCAGTAATACAATATGTTGATGATCTCTTACTATTCCGGGACACATACCTTGAGTGTGCAGAAGCAACTCTCGCTTATTACAGACTTTGTACTCAAAGGGTACCGTGCAAGCAAAAAGAAAGCTCAAATCTGTGAATTGGAAGTAGAATAACCTGGGCTTTCAGATTCGTGAAGGCACCCGGTGCCTTGGATTCTCCCGTACGAGTTCAATCAGAAATCAGCCTATCCCTACCTGTAAAAAAGGAACTTCGTGCATTCCTGGGAGCTACTGGATACTGCCGACTTTGGATTGCTAACTACGCCATATAGCCAACCATTGTATGACAAACTGCGTGGGAAGGAAGCAGAATCTCAACCCTTCCAGTGGGAAGGACATGAACTAGCACATCTACAGCAACTGAAAGAAGCCTTAATCTCACCCCTGGCTCTAGGACTGCCGGATGTAATGAAACCATTTCATCTGTTCATCGATGAAAAGAAAGGAATGGCCATCGGGGTATTGACTCAAACTTTTGGATCATGGGAACGACCTGTTGCATATCTGTCAAAAGGGATGGACAATGTTGCAAAAGGGTGGCCTGGTTGTCTTCGAAGCATTGCGGCTGCATGCTTACTAATACCTGAAGCCGTTTTAATTGACATTTGGACAAACTCTGCAAGTGACAACTCCCCACACTATTCAAGGACTACTAGAAACCTCATGGACCCAAATGGATGACCAACTCGCGTCTTGTCAGTATCAAGCCCTGTTATGTGAAACACCTGAAATCCAATACAAGACTGCAAAATCTAAATCCGGCCACCCTGCTTCCAGCCCTGAGGCAATTATTCATAATTGTGACGAAGTTATGGCTACAGTACACTCGAGTCGACCTGATTTGAGAGATCAACCTTGGCAAGGCGCATGGACTTTATTCACTGATGGAAGTAGCCAGGTTATAAAGGGAACACGAGTGGCTGGTTACGCAGTGGTCACTGAAGACGAGATTATTGAGGCCGGACCTCTGCCTCCAGGAACATCTGCCCAGAAAGCTGAACTAATTGCCCTTACTCGAGCCTGCAGCTGGCAGAAGGAAAACTGTAAATATCTATACAGACTCTAAAATGCCTTTCTTACAATTCAAGTGCATGGAGCATTGTACAAAGAACGAGGGTTTCTCACTGCTGAAGGAAAACAATTGACAAATGCATCAGAGATACATGAACTATTGAAATCAGTATGGTTGCCATACAAAGTAGCTGTGATGCATTGTAAAGCCCAACTGGGAAGTCTGATCCTATTGCTTGAGGAAACCAAAAAGCTGACTCTGCTGCAAAGGCTGGAGCTCAGACTTATATCAAGCTGAGCTGACCACATGCCCCCTTTTGCAATTTCCTACCGAAGTACCCACCTACTCAACAGAAGAAAATGATTGGGCACAGTCTGAAAACTTTCATCAACAAACGGATGGTGGATCATACAAGATGGGCGAATATGGATACCTGAAACTATTGCTTGGACAATAGTAAAAGAAGCACATAATAATACTCACCTTGGTCGTGATTCATTGGCAAAACTACTGGCAAAGACGTATTATATTAATCGAATCACTCAACTGACTAAGCATGCAATTAATCAGTGTATTACATGTGCAAAGAACAATCCTAAAATGGACCTGGTCCTGCCCCTGGACATGTCCTCCGAGGAACCATACCATTTCAAGTCTGTCAAATTGATTTCACCCACATGCCTCCTGCAAAAGGCTATAAAGCTCTTTTGGTCGCAGTATGTACTTATACTGGATGGATCGAAGCTATACCAACGCGAACAGAAACTGCCAAGGAAGTCGTCTTCCTACTTCTCAATCAGATTTACCACGATATGGGCTGCCAAGACAGATCAATTCAGACAATGGTCCAGCTTTTACCAGCGAATGTGACCCAAAACCTTAGTAAAATCCTTGGCCTCAGATGGCACCTACATTGCACATGGAGACCACAAAGCAGTGGAACAGTTGAACGGGCTAACAGAACTTTGAAAAGTCAATTAGCCAAGCTATGTCAGGAAAAAAAACCAAATGGCCCAACATGTTACCATTAGCGCTGCCCATATTAGGTGTACTCCACGACAATGGACTAACTCCTTATGAAATGATGTATGCTAGACCACCACCGCTGCCCTCGTTCCCTGATCATTACAGGTCCAAGGGGAAATGGCACTCAGCAAACAGATAAAAGGATATGATAACCGTGGAAGCAATCCGAAGTATACTTGTGAAACGGAGCCATGATCTTAATCACTCCTACTCACCAAATTTCATGTGGAAGATTCCGTGTGGGTCAAGAGTGGATGAGTCTGATTTCCTCAAACCTCGGTGGAAGGGACCATTCACCGTGCTGCTAACTACACCCACCGCTGTTAAAGTATCTGGATGCCCCGCATGGATTCACTGGACCCGCATCAAACCAGCCAATTGCACTTGGCAAGTCGCCAGGACTGGTGACAACACTTTAAGATTTACCAGAAAAACAGCAAGAGCTAATAACGAGTAAGAGACTAATGCAGTCCTAAGAACGTTAATAACCTGTCTATTTCTCTCCTCCTTCACAGGCATCATAGCACATGATTTCAGCACTCTGGAAGTGGGTCGTCGGTGCTCTCCTAGTTACCACCCCCTGACCATCATATGCCCATCCAACAGTGATTGGAAATGGTTCATCAATATCATTTACATCATCGTCTCTGCTCAATTATGGCTTATTTGCACCATCATCAGAGAGTCTTATGGTTCTTAATAATGATCTCGTTTGCCGCCCCAGGTCCCCTCACCCTTCCCTCAGCCAGAACTGCACCGAATGTATCAAACAAGTGCACACTACAACTGAAGATGGATACCAGCTGGTTTTTACAATCATTCATCAATCTCAACCACCACCGTCATGTATAAAGAGACCTGCTTGCGCCTTAAATACCACCCAAGGACAGCAGTCCTTCCACCGATGTGGTACTGAACAAGCAGCTCATCTGCCATTCACCTACAACACCCAAGTATTATAATATAACGCTCACAACTGGACTGCCAAAAGCCTATACATCTGATATCATATCAGACGGGAAAGGATATTATACTATATTAATTCCACAAGAGTCCTGATAGGAGGGCCACCCAGTGTCTTCCTAACTTTCGACGCATGCACTATCATTGGCAGACATCCAAATGCAGTACATTGTGGATCTCAAGCATGGAAGAAAGCCTACACTTTCAATCACAAATACCTCTGTCCCTATGATCGATCTAACAATCCCTCCCAATGGTTGCCATGTGCCGGAGATAAAGAGCTCTCCGGTTGGAATCTGGGTGCGACTACACCGGAGGAGGATACCCAGGCTGCCAGGAGTGGGCAGACTAAGTAAAGGAACTGGGAACTTTGTCACTTTGGAATGGCCTGTCCGGGCTGAAGGATCCCCTTGGCAAGATACTTGGGGCTTTGGAATTGATGGTACAGGAGGGGATCCCATGACATACCTCACTATCACCCAGCGACGAGAAAAGCCCCTCCCCATCGTTCACCAAACTACTGTGGTGGGATATCAATCTTTCTTCGACGAAATCTCTCAGCTCACCGAGGAACTTAAGAAGCATGCCATCTCTCATCAAGCCAAAAACATGTTGTAAATTTAGCCGAGAACATAGCATTGTCTTTGGAAGTACAGAATTGCTTTGTCTGTGGTGGTACCAACATGGAGAACAATGGCCATGGGAAGCTAAAGAAATCTTTCCAGGCAGACTGGATGTTATGAACACCACCACCACAAAAAAACACAATCCTTATGAATGGGCTCTCAGACCGACGTTATTGGAAGACCAATGCATATCGCGACAATTCTCAAAATCTATAAAATACCCGTTGGAAATTCACCATGTACAGGGGTCCTTACTGCTGTAAACAATACTCATACCTGGTGGCAAACAGAGAAATCAGACTATACCAAACCCATTCTGGACAGAATCCACCTTGATGCTACTTGGAAGGCAGCTAGACATCCAACGACCTCATTCATCGCTCCTGATGGATATTACTTCGTATGCGGGACGACGAGCGTATGAACAATTGCCTCTAATTGGTATGGCACCTGTTTCCTCGCTACAATACGCCCTAGTTTCTTCCTGCTACCAGTCACAGCAGAGAGGACTCTAGCATGCCCGTTTATTAGCCCCATGAAACCAAGTTGGCGGCGAAGACGGCATGGAGTTTCCATCGGAGATTGGTCTGATAAAGAATGGCCCCCTGAACGTATTGTAGAATACCATGGGCCAGGTACATGGGCAGAGGATGGCTCATTCGGATATCGAACCCCAGTTTACATGAATAATCGCATCATCCGGCTACAAGCAGTTCTTGAGTTCCTTACTAATGATTCAGCATTGGCCTTTAATATTTTGGCTAAGCAAAATACCAAGCTAATCAACCGCTGTATACCAAAACCGATTGGCTCTGGACTATCTCCTTGCACAGGAGGGAGGGGTATGTGGGAAATTTAACCTCTCCAATTGTTGTTTACAGATTGATGATAAGAGCAAGGTTATTGAGGAAATTACAGATCGCATGGTGCGCCTGGCTCATGTTCCTGTGCAGACTTGGGACCGGAGCTCTTGACTGGACAGCTTCACAGCCTTCCTGGCTCTCATCTATTCCAGGACTCAAGGAACTCTTATTTCCTTGTTATTTTTCCTACTTTCTTGTGCTCTTCTCCCTCTTTGTTTCCCTCTCTTACTCAGGAGCCTGTCTACTATGAAGGAGAAGATTGCCGACCGACGAGCAGCAGCCCAAATCATGATGCTGAATCATACACCTCAATCCCTTCACTTATTTCCTATGATTCGTCAGACTCAGAAGAGAATCCTCTGTGTATATGACACTAATCTTTAATGCTACTAACACGTGAGGCCACCATGTTTGCTAGGGTTTAAGCCCGGCTACAAAGGGGGGTGATGAAGCAATAGGGCCCATCCGTCTCAAACCGGTGAAGAAGCCAACGACCTAGCAAATATTTTAGGGCCTACACCAAGTTACTATGACACTAATTGTTGTTTGTCTTTGCAGCTACCTCAAGATAAAGGTGATACTTGCGCCTTCTGAAAGAAGTTGAAGTATCAAAGGGGGGAATGAAGGAGTGTCAATTTTAATGGACGACCGATGAAGGAGATAACTGAAAATCTCTGATTAACTACGCCAGCAGTGAAACGCAACAGCCATATTGAATGTACTAACATTTGAAACGGCAGTAACCTGCCTTACGCAATTACGTGTTTACGTACTGACATTCAGTGGAACGCACCACCATTTTGTAATTCTAATAATTTGTATTGTATTAATACGATCACCGCTATAAAATGTCTAACACGTCAATTAAATGACGAAACAATAGCCTGATTATAAGCAACACCTCCTTGAAAACCACGCTAGAAAATGCTTGTTCAGCAGTTTGTAGAACGCATGTGTGAAAGATAAGAACTGTAAAGTGCATAAGAGCCTGTTCCTGAGGGGGCGTGGCATGCAGTTGTACTAAGCCCTTGTCTTAGCTGCATCTTGCTGGCAATAAAAGTCTATCTTTACGGATCAGTTGTCTGGGCCTCCTTACTGACTTTTAGAGACGGTTACACAACCACAGTCAGACATTCTTAGAACATTGTAAATAATTGCTCTGTTAAATTCCTTCAGACTTTCCTCCACCCAGTTTTGAACATCCTTGTTTTATTGTAACTTCAGAGTTTCTCTTCACTTGTTACAGTTGTTTAGTTTATTTTATTTTCATTTTACACCCCATGTTAAATGTAAACCAGCATGATGTGATTCTTATCTTGAATGCCGGTATAGAAAACCGCTAAATAAATAAAACTATTAACATAGCCTTCTCCTGCCTGGGCCCAAACTGTAGAACACCACCCTAAGGACATCAAACTCATCAAGGACTACCTAGGTTTCAGGAAACACCGCAAGGCCTGGCTAATTAGATATGCCTTCCCAGACATAATTTTGAAAACAAGTGACCTTCAACTTCACTAACCTCTGCCTCCACATTCCCCCTATCTCCATACTAAACAGTACACCTGCCACTGTTGTTATTCCTTATTTACTGTATTAAAAGTGTTTCAATCCCTAGTGAAAGTAAGGGATGTGGTTGTTTGCATTAGGGATTTTTTAATTAGTACTATTTTCTTTTATTACTTTTATACTGTATTTTTTATGTAATATGTTATTTTAAATGTATTGTGCAATATATTGTATTTTTTATGTATTATGTTATTTTAAACGTATTGTGCAATATATTGTATTTTTTTATGTATTATGTTATTTTAAACGTATTGTGCAATACGAATGTCTTTCTACATAAACTGCTTTAGGTCCCTTTTTTAGGAGAAAGGCGGTATATAGTTCTAAAATCGTGCCTGTAAAGCATTGGATACACCTAATAGCGCTATACCAATAACAATAAACCAACAAGAACAGAAACAATTCACTTCATCCCCTTCCTCTATGACCCCAGGCTGCATTCAGTTTTGTTTTGTTTATATGATCTTGCTTTTATATTGTTTTTTCCGATTTAATGATATAATGAATGTTTATTGCGATGCACACTAAACGCTTTTTGACTGAAGTCGCAGACTATAAGATTTTTAAAATAAATAGCCCTTCCCATTCTTAAAATAAAATACAAAGCACGTTTGTGCTTGTCTCTTTAAGCCATGTCCGCCCCCGTGACGTCACCCCCATCCCTCCGACCCCGGCAGCCCGCACTTACTTTTTTACTTAGTACCCCATGTCCCCGACTCCTTTCAACTTCAGGGGCCCCTTCGCCACAGCACCGTAATCAGCCATGCCCAGAGGGCTTTACAGCCAGCACCACCACGCAAACCTCACCTCTTCTTGTTTCTTCGAGTTACGTAATGACGTACATGCCTGCCCCTTCCATCTATTTCCTGTCTGGGGAGGAGGGGGGTGCCACCTAGTTGCATTGAGGTGACTACTCGGTTGTTGAGAGCATGAGGGAGCATGTTTGGTTGGGCCATAAAAGGTTTGCCTCTTTGATAGCAAACGGGACCTGTAGAAACAACGTTTAGACAATTTACAATAAAAAGATGTTAACACTAACAGAGCGGGCCAGGTTACCCAGAAGCGAGAGGAAGGATTTTTTTTTGGGGGGGGGGCAGGTCTGGTTTTGAATTTGCATCCCAGTGCCTGTTGTCATCTCTGATTTGTATCCATTGAAATCAGTGCTGTAAGTATCCGAATGCATAAGAGTGGGGTTGTCAGAAATCCAGGACTGGACTCGATCACCTTCCTAGAACTGGGTAGGCGGGGGCGGAATCGAAGAAAGTGCTGAGATCCGAGAAGGAGGAATGGAAGTATGCTTGGGTCAACCTGGAGAGGAAAAAGTGGTTGTGGCAGAGAGAGAGAGAATGTAAATTAGGCAGGGAGATGAAAGGAGATCGAGTCAGGAGTAATCTAAGGAAATATTTTTTTTACAGAGAAGGTTGTAGGTGCATGTAACAACCTTCCCATTTGTTGAAGACAAGAACAGAATCTGAGCACAAGAAAGCATGAGATAAGCACAGAGGATCTCTGCGGAGCAGTAGGGAGTGTAAAGCTGAGCAGTTGGTGTGGATGGGCAGATGAGACAGGCTGGCATGTTTCTTTGTTTCTGCCATATGCATTATTACTTCCTTTTACTTCCCCTTGCTCTCCCAGCCCCACCAATCAAGAGCATACATCAAAAGTTCCCTGGTATGCTGAACTTGTCTTGTTGTTGATATTTGTAATTCTCAGCCAACACCTGGATTGTTGATATTGGAACTTGTCTTGAAGCAAGCACCAACATAGCAACTGTTTACTCTGCCCAGAATGCATTTCAGTCTTGACTGTATTCTTTTAGTGATGAAATGGTTTAGCAAATTGTTATTCCATTTAAAGGTTCTGCCAGAGAAATGTAACTACACTGCATCATAATTTGGTGGGTCCTTTGAAAATTATCACAGTCTGCAAAGAGTCCCATTCTTTCCAGAATTAATAGGACTTCTAGAACTGTACCACTGAATGGAGATAAATGGTTCTTCCTCTTTATCCTGCCAGACCAGTAACCTGTGGTATTCACGCTCCCACCAGCAAATGGGGACAGAGTGCAAAAGCTTTCTCACTGACGTCACTACCATAAAGGCTGACTCAGCAGAGGGGAAGTCAATAGTCTCTGCTTCCAGTAGATGGGACAGAGCACAGACATAGCTGGTCCAGCAGTGTAAATAGGTCCCTAGGCAAAGGCCTTCCTACGAACGCTTCCCTAGGAGCCTGGCCTGGAGTGGGGACCCCGCGGGATGACAGCCATCCATAGGTCTGATCTTCCCAGGGCAACCAGTTGTTTTTGGTCTCCTGGCTTCTTGACGGTCACCTAACTGTGAGTAAAAACAAACAAACAAAAAAAAAAAAAACGGAGAAGCAGCCCAGCCCAAACCATTGCTACCTGCCCCAGATATGGACAAGGAGAGAAAGTGCGCCATGTGCGGGACCCAGCGCAGGTCCCCTAGTGTTGCTGGCTCTTTCTGCATCAATTGTGACAGCAAAAAGCAAGCCCAGGTGAAAGAAGGGGGTGGGGCTGGGCCAATTGAACAGCACACACCAGGAAGCACGTCATTTCCTCCACCTCAAACAAGTTTCAGGGCGGTCAAGGCATTCCTCCATAGCTTCGGAGGTTGAGGCAGCCCCAGGCAAGCAGTGTCAGTGACTAGAGCCCCCCGGGGAGGAGTCTTCCTCGGACTTCATCTTGGTGATGCCCCAGCCTATCTCCAGATGAAAGATAAGCAGAATAAGGCTCCTTCAGGGAAAAGCCCAAGCCACTTTCAGCCTGGGAAGATTGGAGTTCTGAGGTGGAACCCCGGGGGGATGGGGGGGGTTTGAAGAGAAGGAGGGCTCTTCTCAGGAAGAGACTTTAGGTGAGGAAGAACCAGAGGCTAGGGATTCAGCTGTGCGTTTGTTTAGGGCAGAAGAGCTGGGAGCCCTAATTACAAAAGTCTAGCCGGGCCTAAGTCTGAAAGAGGAAACGCTCAAAGCTACAATGAAAGGAAATCCCATTCTGACAGAGATTAGGAACCCTTGCAAAGCCTTTCCCATCTATTCCGCAATCCAGGATATGCTGTCAGCGGAGTGGGAGATCCCGGAGTCCAGGCTTAGAAGCCGTAGAACTATGCTGAGGCTGTATCTAATAGAACAGCAGGATAAGGATAGGCTTCTAGATCTGCCTAGAGTAGATGTGGCAATCTCAGCAATAGCAAAGAAAACGACTAATACCAGCAGAAGGTGGAGCAGCCCTTTAACACCCTCAGGACAAGAAAGTGGAAACATTAAAGAAAGGTTTTGAGCTTTCATCCCTGGCCCTCCAGGCAGAGATTTGCAGAGGTTATGTAGCCAGGAGCCTTCTAATCTGGTTTCAATAAGAGATCCAAGGTCACAAAGATGCAGGACCCTCAGAATAGGACAGGGCCAGCCCTAGTGGATTCAGCGGCAGCCTTTGTAGCAGATACTATGTATGACCTTATTAGAGTTTCAGCAAAGTTAGCAGCAAAAGAGGTCATGGCTAGGTAGCTTTTATGACTAAAGAATTGGGCAGCAGATTCAGCATCCAAGACCAAGTTAGGAAAACTACGCTTTAAGGAAGGCTTCTGTTTGGAGAAGACCTAGAGAGGATGGTCAAAGACTAGAGAGTATTGAGGCCCCAAAGGTTACTGGAAGGAAAACCCAGAGGCTTCACAAGGGGAGGCAAGCGGAGACAGTGATCCAAGGAGTACAGACAGAGGGGTAGGAGAGACCAGATCTCTCACCCAGTCAGGTTCCCGGGCAGATCTCAGCACTTTCCGGAGAATAGAAGATTTCTAAAGGAAGGGAACCCCTGAGTCCCCCTTAACGACAAAAACTGCACAATGACGGGGAGCAGGCCCTCTCTATGATTCCCCAAGTAGGGGACAGTTTACAGTGGATGTCACCCAGAATTAAGATCCTCCTTACAAGATTTCTTCGTTTCCTCCCCTTACAAGGCAAGCAGGGGAGATGCGGTCATGTAGACGTTAGGTTAGTTCAGCTGCAAGCCATTATTCCAGTTTCGTCCAGTCAGGAAGGCACAGGGTTATATTCCATTTATTTCCTAGTACCAAAGAAGGAATGAAGCTTTCAGCCAGTGCTGGACCTAAAGCCTTGGTAATTCCCCATTTCCGCATGGATTCACTGGCTATAGAAAAAGCAGCTATAAGGATGGGAATTCCTGGCAGCTTTAGATATGTCAGAAGTATATTTTCATATTTCCAGGGTTACTTATGCTTCAAGGTAGCTGGTCAGCATTACCAGTTCAGGGCACTCCCCTTTTGGACTGACCATGGCACCAAGGACCTTTACAAAGGTGATGGTAGTAGAGGTGGCCTTCTTAAGAAAGGAAGGGGTCAATGTGCACCCTTACCTGGACGACTGGCTAATAAGAGCAGACGCCCTGCAGGAAGGCCGACAGGCCACAGAGAGAACAGTTCATGTCCTGGATAAATTGGGGTGGGTGGTGAACAGGGCAAAGAGCTAGTTTCAGCCATCTCAGACGCTTGTGTACTTAGAGGTACTTTTCAACACCAAGTTAGGGAGAGTGTATCTGACAGACAGAAGGATAGGGAAGCTGTAGGAGCACGTGCAGTCCCTGTCACAAGCCCCATTCCCATATGGGTGGAGATATCTATAGGTCCTAGGCTCCATGGCAGTAGTAATTGGGGTAGTGCTATGGGCAAGAGTGCATATTTATTTATTTATTTATTTAGGTGTTTTTATATACCGGGATACGTTGGGAACATCATCTCGGTTCACAAATAACTAAAACTGCAACAGGCTTTACAGAGAACAATTTAAACAGTGGAAGTAAATAATGTAAACCATGAACGACATTTGAACAGTTAACACGATATGCTATATAGTTAACAGATTATAATGGGAAAGATAATTCAATGTAAGCAAGATTATATGGAATAGATGGCAAGGAGGAATTATGCAGGGGTTGGGTTGAGGTGGTTAGGTTAAATGGGGGTTACAAGGCATACTCGTAACAAAAGAAGGAGGTAATCTGGCTTAAGGTAGTGGAGAGGAGGTAAAGTGAGATGGGGGGGGTGAACTGAGTAGGGTGAGGGAGTAGGGTGAGATGAGAGGGGATTAGGTGAAGGCCTGCTTAAAGAGCCAGGTCTTGAGGTTCTGTTTGAATCTTTTTTGACAAGATTCTAAGCCCTCTTTGGGCGCACCTCTTGTACAACTGATCGCCACAAAGTCAGCAGTACAACAAAAGTCTGCCACTGATTTACTGAAGCAGGCAGAGTCTACCGTGGTGGCTAGACTCAAACAACATTTCTGGAGGAGCACCTCTAAAATCCCCACAGTGGACAATAATAATCACAGTCGCGAGTCATCGGAGGTGGGGAGCACACACTCGGAGCCAAACTGCTCAGGGATCCTGACCACACCAAACAGTTCTAAGTTCCACAAACGTATTATTTATTTATTTATTTATTTATTTATTTATTTATTTATAGGATTTATATACCGGAGGTTCCTGTATAAAATACATATCACCCCGGTTTACAAGAAACAAGAACTATCGCTTCATTTAGCGGTTTACATTGAACATTGAACATATTAATTAAATTAACGAATTAGTATATATTGCTAACAGTTAATAAATAACATACGAGTTAATAAATAAATAGCGTGGTTATAAGGTTCTAAACATGATTGAATATAATATATATGATTATATAGAGATTAAATAAATGACCCGATTATTTCAACTTAGATTATTTCAACTTATTAGAGTTAAGAACAATCAGGTTGGCCCTAGGCCTTTTTCAATCACAGAGAACAAAGCAGTCCAGGTCCGCTCAGACGATGCCACAGCAGTGGCCTGTGTGAACAAGTGGGGTGGCACAAAGAGCGCATCCCCAGTGAGAGACATTTCTTGGGTCTCTCTGCAGTGCACATAGCAGGAGTGGACAATTTGCAGGCGGATTTCCTCAGTCGATGGAAGCTAGACCCGGGAGAACTGTCAGAGGAGGTGTTCACGCTCATAACAGGTGTATGAGGCACCCGACAGTGGGATTTAATGACAATAAAAAAGAATACCAAGGCCAGTCAGTTCTTCAGCCGAAGGAAAGAATAGGGATGCAAGGGAGTGGATGTACTGTCCCAAACCTGGCCGGCAAATGATAGGCAAGCTGGTCAGGAAGATTTCTTAACACCCAGGCTGTGTGGTCCTCATAGCACCAGACTGGCCAAGATGGCCCGGATACACAGATCTGATAAGAGTGAGGAAGGCAAAGCCGATCTCATTCAAAGGGATAGCAGCACTCAAGCAGGGGCAAATATTAATTGCAAATTCAGAAAAATTCTCTCTTACGGCCTGGCTATTGAAAGGAGAAGGTTTAACAGAAGAGGGTACTCAGCCCGAGTAATCACGACCCTACTAAAGGCCAGAAAGAAGTCCACCTCCTTCACATATAGTCACATTTGGACAGTTTTCAAAGCCTGGGGTAAAAGTAGAGGGTTGGCCCCAATGAAAGCAGGGTTTGCTTCAATCCTGTAGTTTATGCAGGGAGGACTAAACAAAAGGCTAGCAGTTAACACACTGAGGATACAAGTGGCAGAGATTGAGTGTTTCAGAGGGCCATGCAGAGGAATATCAGTGGCTGCTAACAAAGATGTGGTGCGCTTTCTGAGGGGAGCAAAGCAGGTGAGACCTCAGAAGGTCGTAGTACCACCATGGTACTGAAGATGCTAGTCAGAGCGCCTTTTGAACCCATCGGGGTGGTTTCCTTGAAAGACCTAACACTAAAGACGCTGATGTTAGTGGCCCTGTGTTCGGCCGGAAGGATCTTGGAGTTGCAAGCGCTGTCCTGCAGGGAACTGTAGTTATCCTTTTCAAAAGAGAAAGTGACAATCAGATACCGATACCACCTTGGGTAGAAGTGCTGCGGGCCGGCCTAGGGGCCGGCCCGCAGCACTTCTACCCAAGGTGGTATCGGAATTTCATCTCAATCAGCCCATCTCTTCCTGGATTTAGGAAGGTGGAATGTGTAAGGAAATGCAGGGATTTGAGGTTCCTAGATGTTCACAGGTGCCTCTTAAAGTACTTGGAAGTGACCAGTGACTTTAGGAAGTCAGACGGACTATTTATCTTGTTTACAGGACCCAGAAAAGGACAGGCAGCACCAAAAGCCTCAATCGCGAGATGGATTAAGGAGACAATAGCAACAGCCTATATAATGAAGAACAAACCAGTACCGGAAGGGCTAAGAGCGCATTCCATGAGAGTACAAGTAGTTACGCCTAAGGACATTTGCAGGGTGGCCACATAGTCCTCGGTCCACACTTTTATAAAACTCTATAGATTATACCTTCAAGAAAGGGAGGAGATGAGTTTTGGTATTGGAGTCTTGGAAGCAGCTCTACGGATCCCACCTGGAGCAAGTACAGCTTAGGTACATCTCACAGGTTACTGGTCTAGCAGGATGAAGAGGAAGGTTCAATTAGCTCTTACCTGCTAATTGGCTTTCCTCAAGTCCTGACAGACCAGTCTAGATCCCATCCGTAAGAAAAGAATAAACAGGCATGTGAATAAAAGACCAGAATGTGATAAGTAATTTAAAACTTAAGGAATAAGGTGTTATGAATCCTCTTGTAGCTGTGCTACGGGAGGCTTCTCACCTCTTTCCTGGAGGCCGCTCCGAAGCTGGGATCTCGCCTACAAACTATCCAGGATTTGCTCCAGGGCCTGGGAGGCCTTCGATGTCCTTGGGGCCTACCTGAGGCTTGCTTGGGTCTGCATGGACTTCCTGGTTTGGGCCAAGCCCTTCTCCCTAGGGGCCGGCCCGCAGCACTTCTCCTCAGTTATAGGGCCAGCTAGGTGTGGCCCATCCAAACTCCTGCCAGGGAGTTGCCTTTCTTCAGCCCTATAAAAGGACTTCAACTTCCACTCAGCTTTGCCTTGGCAGTGAGCCAGTCATCTGAGGAGCTTCTCCTTCCCCTCGGACTCCATGTTCCTGCTCTTGCTTGGTGTTCCAGTATTCCAAGGGATCCCTCTTCGTTTCATCTCTGCTGTTCCTGATCCCGGTCTCTGATGTTCCTTTCGTCTTCCGTCTCTGCCCTCCTGATGTTCCAGAAGGCCTGACGTCCTCAATGGCTAGAGGTCCTTGTATACCTGATCTTCCTGATGTTTGTTTCTGCAATGTTACAGCTCTCCGAGTCCTCCAGGTGGCCACCCTGAGGGTAAATCCGTTCCGTCGGTTCCTGTTTCCGGTCACTGGAGTCTCTGCCAGTTGGATTCCTTTCCTGAGCCTGACATCCTCCGTCTCTGCCCTCCTGATGTTCCTGACGTCCTCCGTCTCTGCCCTCCTGATGTTCCAGAAGGCCTGACGTCCTCGATGGCTAGAGGTCCTTACGTACCTGATCTTCCTGATGGCTGTTCCTGCAATGTTCCAGCTCCCCGAGTGCTCCAGGTGGCCACCCCGAGGGTAAATCCGTTCCGTCGGTTCCTGTTTCCAGTCACTGGAGCCCCTGCCAGCTGGATTCCTTTCTTGAGCCTGCCCCGCTCCCTCGTGGTCCGTGACCAGCCTTCGTAGGCTATGTAGGACGCATAGAGGATAGGGTGGTCCGTGACAAGCCCATTGGGTCCGCCCTGTGTAGTGGGCTGTGTAGGGCGCCCTGAGGAACAGTGCCCACTTGTCTTCGTCTAAGTCTTCCAAGTCCTTTTCATCTCGTTTGGATTTACCAAGGTCCGTAAGAGTCATCCTTGCCTCGGACATTTCTGTTGCCTTGAGACTCCACCTACTCTAGTCTTAGATGTCTTCTATGACCGGAGCTTCCATCTGCTCGCCTTTCTGGATGTCGATGCCTTGTGTTCTTCTCCTGAGTCCTGAAGCCTTCGTCTCAACCTTCAAGCTTCAGCCCTTGTCCGCCCTCGTCTCTTGTCCAGCCTGCCGCCTGTACTGCTCCCTGCAGCAGGTCCGAAAGGGCTGGGAGTAGTCGGAGGACCACTCAGAGACCAACCTTGCGTGGTTGGCCTCATCCAGGCCTGCAGGTCGACAGGAGCCTGGTCACTTCCAACCCTAGACGAGGTCCGTCTTACCGCAAGGGGCACACATCTCACCCCCAGCGCTCCCAGCCACCGGAGCACAACAGATTGCGAAGGCTTTCCAAGGCCACCGTAGTGCAACATAAGGGAACACAGCTGAATGTGAAGGCAGGCTGTTCTCCACTTACCATTTTCATTCATTTTGTGATGTGTCCTATATCCTTTACTGCAGAAAATAGGGAACCAGCATCCTGTAATACCAGGGAAAATCCACCCTGGGGAGGGCAAGACAGACAAAGGAGCAGGCCAGTTAATGAGCTGATAAGTCTCTTTAAATAAAAAAATGAGGGGGTATAAGAATACAAGCAACAAGCCACACTTTGGCAAAAGACTACTGACTTCCTCTCTGCTGGGCCAGTCTTTATGGTAGTGACGTCAGAAAGGAAGCTTTCGCATTCTGCCCCCTCTGCTGGTGGGAGGGAGAATCTCACAGGTTACTAGTCTGTCAGGACTCGAGGAAAGCCAATTAGCAGGTAAGACCTAATTGAACCTTTGCATGTGCTAGATTTAATGGACCAGCATTTTCTACTCATTTCTCAACTGTCTGAGGTAGAGCTGCCGATTATCACCTGTGGTAAGGTATGTCCCCATGTTTTGATTTAAAAAAAAGCCTATCCACTTATCTTCAGTATGGAAACTGGTTATTAGTTTTCTATCACAAGGTTGGGAGCATTTAAATAAGGTCAATCAAACAAACTGATCCAGGCCTGGTTTTGCCCTATTGCATGCAGAGATTTGTAGTTCTGGTTTTCTTAGAAGTCCTAATTAGGACAAGCAGAACTCAAAATTCATGTGTGTAATGAGGACAAAAACAGGACTGGATCAGCCTGTTTGGCTGACCTAGGGTGAATGAGTAAGTCTTTCAGCCTGGTTCTTGCATTAAGTTTGACCACTTCAGGGTGGACTCTTAGATTCATCTTCGAGCTTCTCTGAGGGTCTAGCACTTTTTTTTTCACCAAAAAATATCATGGTTGATTGAAAATCTTTCAGTTAACTCTAATGACTCTGTTTTGCCATGTTTGTTAGTTCCCTGCTGAAGTGAATTCTCTCTTCTCTTTTCGGTAGAATTCTGTTCTATTCTGGCCTAATTGAAAGATAATTTTTTTTTTTTTTTTAAATTGAGATAATGTCTAATGGAGATAATGTCTCTGATGTCCAGGAGGGCACCCACCTCAGCACCAGTGATCATCAAACGGTATGGTTTAATAGCACTAAAAGAATATGGAAAAGAAGCACAAAGACCCGAGTTTTACAGTTCAAAAACACGGACTTTGAGGAAATGGGGAAGTACCTAGAGGAAGAACTAAAAGGATGGGAGAACGAGAGAGATGTGGATCAGCAGTGGACCAATCTAAAAGGAGCAATCACCAAGGCAGCTACTCTATATGTTAGAAATGTAAAGAAAAGCAAAAGAAAATTGAAACCTATCTGGTTCTCAAAGTAGGTAGCTGACAAAATTAAAGCTAAAAGAAAAGCATTCAAGAAATATAAAAGATCCCAAAGGGAGGAGCACAAAGAAGAATATTTGATTCAACTGAGGGAGACAAAGAAATTAATCAAGTCGGCAAAAAGTCAAGCGGAAGAGAGGATTGCCAAGGAGATAAAAAATGGTGACAAAACATTTTTCAGATACATCAGCGAAAAGAGAAAAGTCCAAAGTGGTATAGTGAAATTGAAAGGTGGAAATGATCAATGTGTGGAGAGAGACGAAGAAATGGCAGAAATATTAAATGAATACTTCAGCTCTGTGTTCACTAAAGAAGACCCTGGAGAAGGACCATCTCTACACAACAAGAAACTGGAGGGAAGTGGAATAGATGAAAATCCTTTTACAGTAGAAAATGTATGGGAAGAGCTAAAGAATCTGAAAGTGGACAAAGCCATGGGGCCTGATGGGATTCATCCAAGGATACTGAGGGAGCTCAGAGATGTGCTGGCGGGTCCGCTGTGTGACCTGTTCAATAGATCCCTAGAAACGGGAGTGGTGCCGAGTGATTGGAGAAGAGCGGTGGTGGTCCCGCTTCACAAGAGTGGGAACAGAGAGGAGGCTGGTAACTACAGACCGGTTAGCCTCACTTCGGTGGTGGGAAAAGTAATGGAGTCACTGTTGAAAGAGAGAATAGTGAACTATCTACAGTCCGGAGAATTGATGGACCAGAGGCAGCATGGATTCACCAGGGGAAGATCCTGTCAGACAAATCTGATTGACTTTTTTGACTGGGTAACCAAGGAATTGGATCAAGGAAGAGCGCTCGATGTCATCTACTTGGATTTCAGCAAAGCTTTTGATATGGTTCCGCACAGGAGACTGGTGAATAAAACGAGAAGCTTAGGAGTGAGTGCCAAGGTGGTGACCTGGATTGCAAACTGGTTGACGGACAGAAGACAATGTGTGATGGTAAATGGAACTTTCTCTGAAGAGAGAGCGGTTTTAAGTGGTGTACCTCAAGGATTTGTGTTGGGACCGGTCCTGTTCAATATCTTTGTGAGCGACATTGCGGATGGAATAGAAGGTAAGGTTTGTCTTTTTGCGGATGACACTAAGATCTGCAACAGAGTGGACACACCGGAAGGAGTGGAGAGAATGAGACGGGATTTAAGGAAACTGGAAGAGTGGTCGAAGATATGGCAGCTGAGATTCAATGCCAAGAAGTGCAAAGTCATGCATATGGGGAGTGGAAATCCGAATGAACTGTATTTGATGGGGGGGGGAAAGGCTGATGAGCACGGAGCAGGAGAGAGACCTTGGGGTGATAATGTCTAATGATATGAAGTCTGCGAAACAATGCGACAAGGCGATAGCAAAAGCCAGAAGAATGCTGGGCTGCATAGAGAGAGGAATATCGAGTAAGAAAAGGGAAGTGATTATCCCCTTGTACAGGTCCTTGGTGAGGCCTCACCTGGAGTACTGTGTTCAGTTCTGGAGACCGTATCTACAAAGAGACAAAGACAAGATGGAAGCGGTACAGAGAAGGGCGACCAGGAAGGTGGAGGATCTTCATCGGATGACATACGAGGAGAGATTGAAGAATCTAAATATGTACTCCCTGGAGGAAAGGAGGAGCAGGGGTGATATGATTCAGACTTTCAGATACTTGAAAAACTTTAATGATCCAAAGACAACGACAAACCTTTTCCGTCAGAAAAAAATCAGCAGAACCAGAGGTCACGAGCTGAGGCTCCAGAGAGGAAGACTAAGAACCAATGTCAGGAAGTATTTCTTCACGGAAAGGGTGGTGGATGCCTGGAATGCCCTTCCGGAGGAAGTGGTGAAGTCTAAAACTGTGAAGGACTTCAAAGGGGCGTGGGATAAACACTGTGGATCCATCAAGTCTAGAGGACATGAATAAAGAGGAGGCAGCAAAACACTGCACGGAGCGGCAGTAGCCACAGAGGCATTCACGGAGCGGGATGCCAGTGGTTGGTGTTCCACCTTCCCGGAGCGGAAGGATGGAGGGCTGCCATCTCCAAAAAAAAAAACAACCAGGGGTGGGTAAGAGTATGGGGCAGGGGTGTGGCTTGCTTGTTGCAGCGGTTGCTACCCCTAATTGAGCTGGATGTTCACTTGGATGCAAATCCAGCGCTGCTCTCTACATTGGTGGTGGGGTGGAGGGGAATTAGGGCTGGAGGGTACTGGAAGCCAATAGTAACAGGTGGGAGTGAGAAAAAGGAAAAAAAAAAAAAAAGGATAAAATGCGCAGCTTGCTGGGCAGACTGGATGGGCAGTTTGGTCGTCTTCTGCCATCATTTCTATGTTTCTCTGTAATTTGTTTTTTTATTCAAACATCAATCGTTGATGATACAAACCACAAACATAAAGAAATACAACAGCTGTATCCTCTTCCTGTAGGATACAAAAACACAATAGATGCCTCAGTCTTATTTCAGTATTTATTAGAACAGAGATGTGCTCAATAGTTGCCCGACTCAGGCCGAGTTTCGCAGCTCGTTGGCCGCTGCCTCAGGGGCTACAATCAAACCAAACAAGACATATATTGAATCACATCAAAATTTAAAAATAACCAACAATAAATAAATAAATAACATCATTAAGATCTTATAAATATTAAAAAGTTTTTTTTAATTATTCAAAAATCTTTTTAAACAATAATTAAGATCTCAGATATCAAAAATTATTAACTTATTAAAAAATGACAACAACACCACCTATAATTAAAAAATATAAAGAATATTTTTTACCTTGAACACTTCAAATTCTCAGTCGAAATCCACACAGTGAATTTAATCAAACGTTCAGCCAATGTATGATCAACTAAAAAACAATTATTTACAATGTAAAACATTAAAACACGTTTCATCTTCTATAATGCACATGTGGTATATGAAAAATCCTTTAAAAAATTTTTCAATTACAAAACCATTAGAAAACATAAAATGACAGCAAATGTGAAAAATTGATGCAATCATTAATTATGCCTGTTTATGACCAATAGTGTTAAACTGAAGCGAATATTTTATCAATGACTTAATAAAAAAAGTAAATACAAAAAATCAATTGTGTGTATGAATATACTGATCAAAAAGACACCGATAAATATATTAATAAATGAAATTTGAATCTATCTTAATAAAATATGCATTTTTGTATGGGGCTTGACATAAGGTAAAGAAAAATATCGGGTGACAGGCACAAAAACAGCAGCAGCGCTTGGTAAAGTGCTTAGCAAAAAAATTTTTGTGTCGGGCAGCAAGCAGAGGAAAATCAGCTGTGCCTATATTTTACATTGAATCGCGATTCTGAGCGCTGAATCAACCATTCTAAATAGCGGTTTTGGTGCCAAAAACAGACAAACTAATAAAACAAATCAAAAATTTAAGAGATCTAAATATTCTTTTACAAAACGGCCAGAAAAATAAAACTCTTTAAGTAAAACCTAATAACATTGTTAAGTACTGCACTGAAACTATCATAACATTGAATCGGGACACACTGAATCCACTGCCAAAAAAAACAGACTGAATCTGCCGCTCAAAAGATAGTGCTCTTTGTTAAAAAGTTAGTTCTAAAGCAATCAGATGTTCATCAATTTAAGAAAGGCTTACCAACTTAAATTAAAACTAACTTTAAAATTTTAAGCCAGTGGATCAAAAGAATCTGAAAACTTACTACTTCGGGTGATGTACCGCACTCAGTTTCACATTGAATCAAGAATTCACGCGCTGAATCCACCATTTTAAATAGCGATTTTGGCGCCAAAAATAAAAAAAACGCTGTCAAGATATATTTTGATATAATCAAAACAAATCAAAAAACTAGAACATCTAAATCTTATTTTGCAAAACATCCAAATAAATAAAACGCCTTAAATAAAAAACCAAAACCGTATTTGTTATGAGGCTGAACATGTCAATCAATCTAATGGGCATGTCAAAATCATTTTTGCTAAGCACTTTACCAAGCGCTGCTGCTGTTTTTGTGCCTGTCACCCGATATTTTTCTTTACCTTATGTCAAGCCCCATACAAAAATGCATATTTTATTAAGATAGATTCAAATTTCATTTATTAATATATTTATCGGTGTCTTTTTGATCAGTATATTCATACACACAATTGATTTTTTGTATTTACTTTTTTTATTAAGTCATTGATAAAATATTCGCTTCAGTTTAACACTATTGGTCATAAACAGGCATAATTAATGATTGCATCAATTTTTCACATTTGCTGTCATTTTATGTTTTCTAATGGTTTTGTAATTGAAAAATTTTTTAAAGGATTTTTCATATACCACATGTGCATTATAGAAGATGAAACGTGTTTTAATGTTTTACATTGTAAATAATTGTTTTTTAGTTGATCATACATTGGCTGAACGTTTGATTAAATTCACTGTGTGGATTTCGACTGAGAATTTGAAGTGTTCAAGGTAAAAAATATTCTTTATATTTTTTAATTATAGGTGGTGTTGTCATTTTTTAATAAGTTAATAATTTTTGATAGCTGAGATCTTAATTATTGTTTAAAAAGATTTTTGAATAATTTAAAAAAACTTTTTAATATTTATAAGATCTTAATGATGTTATTTATTTATTTATTGTTGGTTATTTTTAAATTTTGATGTGATTCAATATATGTCTTGTTTGGTTTGATTGTAGCCCCTGAGGCAGCGGCCAACGAGCTGCGAAACTCGGCTTGAGTCGGGCAACTATTGAGCACATCTCTGTTCTAATAAATACTGAAATAAGACTGAGGCATCTATTGTGTTTTTGTATCCTGACGGCTATCATAGATCGCCTACCTCTTTGTTTTCTTGGACCATTCCTCTTCCTGTAGGCCTGAACTTCACTTAATGTGTAATACATGAAAATGTCACAATCAGGCTTCAATATAGTAAAAGAAATGCAAACATCAAGTCTGAGTATTGTGGTTCATACAAGGTCATAGAATGTATTATGTGTCCAGCGGGTAATTCCCTTAACTGTTTTATCTTTTACTTTTTCTTTGAACCCCCCTCCTGGTATCCCCGGACTAATCCCCACCCCCTATCTTCCCCCCTCCAATCCTCTACCCCTTCCCCTGTGTGGGGGATCCAGATTCATTTTCTCCCACAGGTATCTTTATCTGCATACTACGTTTTGACACCAAGACTTATAAGGTTGCCACACCCTGTCAAACTTAACCATTTGTTTCTGTTTGAGGGCTGTAAGCCTATTCAGGTAATAGGTACAAGCCAACCGTTGAGTGACTTTCAGAAAGGAAGGTGCTTCAGGAGACTTCCAGTGATATGCCACTTCACATCGTGCTGCAGTGATCCTCCACCATATTTAATAGGAACATCTTAGGATCTTTACTTATGTTTTCTCCCACATTGTCTTTTACTAAGACCACGACCTCATCCCAAAACTGTACTATCTTAGGACACAAACACCAGATGTGTAAGAAGGTACCATGCTAACCGCATTTCCTCTAGCACCCATCATCCAGCATTGGATAGTACCTACAGAGTCTCTCAGGAGTCAGATGCCACCGATAAAGCATTTTATAACTGTTTTCTGTTATAGAAGCTGAAATAGAGCACCCTTTAATCGCACTGAAACATTGATCCCATTGTTTATCCTCCAGGAGTCTACCCAGATCTCTCTCCCAATTTCGCATGTAAGTAGGATTTGGAGATAGATCTTTGTTAAGCATACGATACAATTGGGAGATACCTTTATTAATAGATTTAGCATTTTCACGCAGTCCCTCAAAGAGGGTTTTTCCCTGTAGGAGATCTTTTTTCCGTGCAGAATGGGAAATAAAATGACCTATCTGTAAATAAAAATAATAATCTGAGTTGTCAAAATGAAAGGTTTCTTGTAGATCTGGAAATGGTCTCACTTGCGTTCCCTTCCAAAGGTGTTCTAATCTACTACACCCTTTGCCTTCCCATCTACTCTTTTGTGCTGAACCTCCTGGCATGAACTCCCTGTTCATAAATATGGGAGTCCTATAAAAGTATGTCCGATCTCTTACCAGCTGTGCTTTCCACTTATCCCAAATTTTTAGCGTTAAATCTACCAGAGGAGGAAACAGTAGATGTCTTATTCTAGCACTGCTAGCTAACCACACTATCCGTAGGCGTGCCATATTAGGGTTTCTTCCAATGCTACCCAGCGTCTCCCCTCCCCCCCCCCCCCAATCCAGAATAGCTTTCAATTGGGCAGCTACATAATACCATTCCTGGCATGGAACACCCATACCTCTTTCTTTAGGTAAGTATAAGACTAGCCTACTTACCCTTGGGGCTCTTCTCTTTCAAATAAAGCGCATAAATTTCCATTGCCGTGTGTATAACTGTGGAGTAGAAACTACTACTGGCAGTGATTGGAATAAATAAAGAAGCCTGGGAAGTGCACTCATTTTTATAGTCGCAATTCGCCCCAACCATGATAACTCACACCTATCCCATTTCAGCAAATCTGCTTCTATGTTTTTCCATAGTCCCACATAATTAATATCAAATAAATTATCTAGCTTGGCTCCCAGCTTGACCCCTAGGTACTTTACTTCTTTCATTTGGATCTTAAAGAGAAACTTGTTCCTAATATTCTGAACTGATTCCTCTGATAGAGAAACATTCAGAAATTCAGATTTCTCCGCATTGAGTTGATATCCCGACATCTTACTGAAATCCTCGATCTCCTTCATCAGACTATTGAGGGAGCGTTCCGGATGAGCCACGGTAAACAGGACATCATCCGCGAACAGCAACAACTTGTATTCTTGGTCCCCCACTTTTAAACCCTGGATTTCCAGGTTGTTTCAAATTTTAGTAGCCAACGGTTCAAGATATAAGGCAAAAAGTAGGGGAGAAAGCGGGCATCCCTCTCTGGTGCCCCCTCTGATGGGGAACATGTTGGAATAGGAACCATTAACCTTAATGCAAGTCGAGGGCTTGGTGTATAATTTACGTATCCACGTATCCTAATTTTTCCAAAAGCACAAATAGATAATCCCAGTGGACCAGGTCAAAAGCCTTTTCAGCATCAATCGTAAGGAGAATCATCAGAACCTGGGTTACTTGGGCTCTACATATTAAATTTATAACACGTCTAATATTGTCTGCAGCCAATTTACCTGGCATAAATCCAGTTTGGTCCAGGTGAATCAGGTCTGCTACTATGCTTCGAAGCTTTTTGCCAAAATCTTAGCCAGAATTTTTAAATCCAAATTTATAAGCAAAATAGGCCTGTAGGAGCCACATAGAGTCACATCCCTACCAGGTTTTGGAATGACCGTGATACCCGCTGTATTCGTATCCAATGCAATCTGCCCTCCCACTAGTAAATAGTTAAAGGTACTCTTTAGAGGGTGGGCTATCACAGAGCTCAGTTTTTTTATAAAAGCTCGCCGAGAATCCGTCCAGTCCCAGTGCCTTGCCAGGTTTCAGGTCTTTTATGACCTAGAGAATTTCATTTTCCGAAATTTCTTTATTCAGCCTGTCTTGTTGGGGCAGATTCACTCTACTCAAGTTTAACTTTTCCAAATATTCTGAAATTTGTATAGCCTGAATATCCTGCCTGGTCGCATATAGTTCAGAATAAAATTGGGTGAACTGGGACCGAATCGCTTCTGAATCAAGTAGCATCTCACCCTTTCGACCATTAATCTTAAGAATTTGGCTTTGCAAAGTTTTGGCTTTGAGTCTCCTAGCTAATAATTTGCCAGCTTTGTTCCCTCCCTCAAAAAATTCTTGCTTAACTCTGTCTAATTGAAAAACGATTTCCTTGGCATTGAGAGTCCTCAGCTCTTCTCTCAGACTGTCGAGGGACTGACCTAGCTGTGCATCCATATTCCTTTTATGTTTAACCTATAATTTGGCGATGCTTTCCAATAGATGAAGCTGCTTAGAGGCCTTACTCTTTTTTATATAGGCCGCTCTAGCTATCAGTTTCCCCCGTGTCACCACTTTAAAACACTCCCATATAGTATTAGCTGATACCTCCCCATTATTGTTGTCAAGCAAGTATTCCCCCATTTACTTCTTCATCTTGTCACAGAAATCTTCATTCTCTAACAATCCCTCATTTAATCTCCAAACTTTCTTCCCCGCGGGATCACCTAGACCTCTGATTGAGAGCCATACCGCTGCGTGGTCAGACCAAGTGATGGGATTTATACCTGAATCTTTTGTTCTATTTGCTAGGGCTTTGTCAAGGAGGAAGAAATCTATTCGAGGACATGTGCCATGTGCTTTGGAGAAGAATGTGTAATCATGTTCAGATGGGTAGAAAAGCCTCCACACATCAATCAAATCCCAGTCTGCCATCAACAATTTCAAACTCTGCCTATTGGTATGGGAGACACCTCCACTCCCCCCACTGTTGTCCAGATATGGGTATCTGGTGATATTAAAGTTGTTCCCCCCCCCCCCCCCAATAATGAGAAACCCCTCAGCCCATTGTTTTAAAACAGCAGAGATTTTCTCCAAAAACTTCCCTTGGCCCACATTTGGGCTATATAGGTTGACAATAGTATATAGTTCTTTCCCCATTTTAAATTTTACAATCAAGTATCTGCCTTCTGTGCCCCTCAAAACTGAGATAGTCTCCATTACTACATTTTGGGAAAAAAGTATGCCAACTCCACTATATTTGGAGGAAGCAGTGGCTGAAGCAGATTTGTGTCGGAAAGTGTTTGGAGAACAACATTCCTTCGTATCTCTTCCTTAAGTGTGTCTCCTGACATAGAATAGCAACTTTCATATGTGCCGCGTCCTGCAATAATTTTTTCCTCTTAACGTGTATTAAGCCCTTTCACATTCCATGACATTAGTTTTAAATCCCCCATAGTTTCAGATTAAATACAACCCATACCCAACAACAAAAACATACCCATCAATTCAAGCATTTGTAGTATAGAAGCATTTTGACATTAGTAGTATAGAAGCATTTTGGCATTTGTAGTATAGAAGCATTTGTAGTATAGAAGCATTTTGACATTCCATGACATTAGTCTTAAATCCCCCATAGTTTCAGATTAAATACAACCCATACCCAACAACAAAAACATACCCATCAATTCAAGCATTTGTAGTATAGAAGCATTTTGACTTCTCATTAAACCAAAAGAGACAGCTCTCTGGTCTGCCTGGCTCCCATTTAGTTCCTCGGATACCCATGTAAATAACAGTCTCCCCCCACCCCCAGCCCCTTTGCCTCCCCCACCCCTTCCCCCTCTTCCCACCCCTCTATCCTCCGCCCCCCCCCCCCCCCCCTTCGGCTAAGTTTCCGTCACTCCACTCTCTGAGGAACGACATCCCATTGAGTTCCAGCAGCTCCTGTTCTCCCCGAGCCCCATTCTGACCAAATATATTTCACAACCTCCCTCTAGATAAGAGTGAACTTAGAACTTGTGCAACCCCGAAAACTAGAAACAATGGATATAACTGGAAAACTTGAAAAAGAGATAGCGTCCTCTGACCCTTGGTGGGTCTGGTAAGGATATGCTGACTCTCCTTGACCAGTGAAATAGGATCCTTGGTTTTTCTGTTAGGAAGGCTTCAAGTGTCTGAATCTCTCAAGCGTATGGAACTGCCTGAATGTCTGCGGAGCCTCTTTCCACCATTCTGCACTCGTTGCCATTTTGTGCTCAGATCTCGTCCCGGTGTAACTGCTTGTTGCCGTATCCGTGAGCTTGGGCCTACCTGGATGCCAGCTGCTTACAAAATTTTTAGCACCTCCTCCACGGAACGGACTCTCAACGAGACTCCGCTGATTGTAAATTGTAATCCGAAAGGAATCAGCCATTTATACTGATGATCTCCAGCTCGCAGTAATTGCACCACCTCTCTAAAGTCTCTCCTTTTCTTTATCAATAAATCCCTAGAAACGGGAGTGGTGCCGAGTGATTGGAGAAGAGTGGTGGTGGTCCTGCTTCACAAGAGTGGGAACAGAGAAGAGGCTGGTAACTACAGACCGGTTAGCCTCACCTCGGTGGTGGGAAAAGTAATGGAGTCGCTGTTGAAAGAAAGAATAGTGAACTATCTACAGTCGGGAGAATTGCTGGACCAGAGGCAGCATAGATTCACCAGTATGGATTCACCAGATCCTGTCAGACAAATCTGATTGACTTTTTTGACTGGGTAACCAAGGAATTGGATCGAGGAAGAGCTCTCGATGTCATCTACTTGGACTTCAGCAAAGCTTTTGACCGTCCCACACAGGAGACAGGTGAATAAGATGAGAAACTTAGGAGTGAGGGCCAAGGTGGTGTAGCCTGGAGTACAAACTGGTTGACGGACAGAAGACAATGTTTGGTGGTGAATGGAACTTACTCTGAAGAGAGAGCTGTGTTAAGAGGCATGCCGCAGGGATCGGTGTTGGGACTGGTCCTGTTCAATATCTTTGTGAGCGATATTGCGGATGGGATAGAAGGTAAGGCTTGTCTTTTTGCGGATGACACTAAGATCTGCAACAGAGTGGACACGCCAGAAGGAGTGGAAAGAATGAGATGGGATTTAAGGAAACTGGAAGAGTGGTCGAAGATATGGCAGCTGAAATTCAACACCAAGAAGTGCAGAGTCATGCATATGGGGAGTGGAAATACGAAAGAAATGTATTCGATGGGGGGAGAAGGGCTGATGTGCACGGAGCAGGAGAGAGACCTGGGGGTGATAGTGTCTAATGATCTGAAGTCGGCAAAACAATGTGACAAGGCGATAGCTAAAGCCAGAAGAATGCTGGGCTGCATAGAGAGAGGAATATCGAGTAAGAAAAGGCATGTGATTATCCCCTTGTACAGGTCCTTGGTGAGGCCTCACCTGGAGTACTGTGTTCAGTTCTGGAGACCGTATCTCTGAAGGGACAGAGACAGGATGGAGGCGGGACAGAAGGGCGACCAAAAAGGTGGAGGGTCTTCATCAAATGACTTATGAGGGGAGATTTATGAATCTAAATATGTACACCCTGGAAGAAAGGAGGAGCAGAGGTGATATGATATAGACTTTCAGATACTTGAAAGGTTTTAATGATCCAAAGACAACGACAAACCTTTTCCGTTGCAAAAAAATCAGCAGAACCAGGGGTCACGATTTAAAACTCCATGGAGGAAGACTCAGAACCAATGTCAGGAAGTATTTCTTCACGGAGAGGGTGGTCGATGCCTGGAATGCCCTTCCAGAGGAAGTGGTGAAGACCAAAACTGTGAAGGAGTTCAAAGAGGCGTGGGATAAACACTGTGGATCCATATAGTCTAGAGCAGGGGTCGGGAACCCATGGCTCGCGAGCCAGATATGGCTCTTTTGAGGGCTGCATCTGGCTCGCGGACAAGTGTCGCCACACTTCGCGGTTCCCCGCTGACCCAGCTGCTCCCCGGTCCTCCGCCGCCCGGGCTTAAAATGCTGTCAGCCCGGGCGGTACGCGGCAGGACAGCTGGAGTCAGCAGCACCGGCGTGCTCTCTTCTCCCCCCCCCCCCCCCCCGCGGCCCGGAAGAGGAAGTGGAGAGCATCGGGTGCCTGCGCGGGAAGAAGAGACCACACTAGCGTGGTCTCTTCTTCCGCGCCGGCACCCGATGCTCACCACTTCCTCTTCCGGGCCGAGGGGGGGGAGGAGAAGAGAGCACGCCGGTGCCGCTGACTGGAGTCAGCGGCACGACTGGAGTCATCCGGGTGCCTGCGCGGGAGTCATCGGGTGCCTGCGCGGGAGTCATTGGGTGTCAGCCGGGTGCCAGTGCTGGAGTCATCGGGTGCCTGCACGGGAGACATCGGGTGTCAGCCGGGTGCCTGCGCTGGAGTCATCGGGTACCTACGCGGGAGTCATCGGGTGTCAGCCGGGTGCCTGCGCAGGAGTCTTCCCGCGCAGGCACCCGATGCTCTCCACTTCCTCTTCCCGCGGCCCGGAAGAGGAAGTGGAGAGCATCGGGTGCCTGCGCGGGAAGAAGAGGCCACGCTAGTGTCCGACGGGAAGAAGACTGCAGCGCGGCTCGGAGGAAAATGAAGAGTTTCAACCGCGGCCGATGGGACTCCGGCTTCGCCTCCGCGAGGGCTGAAAATGAAGGAGGTTAGTGTTGGGAGGAGGCTGCTGCTGCTGCTGCTGCTGCTGCCGCGAGTTCCCGGGATGGGGGAGAGAGAGAGTGAATGAGCGAGCAAGCATGTGTGTTTGAGATCCTGTGTGTGTGTGTGTGTGTGTGTGTGTGAGTGATTGAGAGTGAATGATTGAGAGCCTGTATATGTGAAAGAGAGTATGACTGTGATTGAGAGCCTGCCTATGAGAGAGAGAGCATGAATGTAAGTTTACCATTGGGAACCTGTGGGGTAGATTTTCAGACGAGCGCGAACAGCCTACTTTTGTTTGCGCTCCAGGCGCAAACAAAAGTACGCTGGATTTTAGTAGATACGCGCGTAGTCGCGCGTATCTACTAAAATCCTGGATCGGCGCGCGCAAGGCTATCGATTTCGTATAGCCTGCGCGCGCCGAGCCGCGCAGCCTACCCCCGTTCCCTCCTAGGCCGCTCCGAAATCGGAGCAGCCTAGAAGGGAACTTTCCTTTGCCCTCCCCTCACCTTCCCCTCCCTTCCCCTACCTAACCCACCCGCCCGGCCCTGTCTAAACCCCCATCCTACCTTTGTCCGGGAGGCGTAAATCCCCGCGCGCCAGCGGGCCTCCTGCGCGCCGGGCCGCGACCTGGGGGCGGGTACGGAGGGCGCGGCCACGCCCCCGGGCCATAGCCATGCCCCCGTACCCGCCCCCAAAACGCTGCCGACACGCCCCCGCAACGCCGCACGCTCTGGCCCCGCCCCCCGACACGCCTCCCGACACGCCCACTCCGAAAACCCCGGGACTTATGCGAGTCCCGGGGTTCTGCGCGCGCCGGTGAGCCTATGTAAAATAGGCTCACCGGCGCGCAGGGCCCTGCTCGCGTAAATCCGCCCGGTTTTGGGCGGATTTACGCGAGCAGGGCTCTGAAAATCCGCCCCTGTATGTGTAAGTTTGTGATTGAAAACCTGTTT
The DNA here is from genome assembly GCF_901001135.1 of Rhinatrema bivittatum. Classification (NCBI taxonomy): domain Eukaryota; kingdom Metazoa; phylum Chordata; class Amphibia; order Gymnophiona; family Rhinatrematidae; genus Rhinatrema; species Rhinatrema bivittatum. The sequence continues at coordinate 247,760,177 of NC_042622.1, forward strand.
GTGTGAAAGAGTATGTGTGTATGATTGAGATCCTTTGTGTGTGAGAGAAATCATGTGTATGTATGATTAAGAGCCTGTGTGTATAAGTAAGATAGATATCATGTGTGTCTGTGTGTGATTGAGAGCTGATTTAGGTGAGGGAGCATGTGAGTATGTGATTGAGAGCCTGTGTGTAAATGAGAGAAAGAGAGGACATGTTTGTAAGCATGTGAATGAGAGTCTGTGTGTGAGAGAAAAAGCATGTATTTATGTGATTGAAAGCCTGTGTGTGTGTGTGTAAGCGTGAAAAGATAGACAGCATGTGTGTAAATGTGTAATTAAGAGCCTATATAAGAGAGAAAAAACATGTGTATATGTGAGTACTGAGAGCATGTGTGTATAGGTGTGTCATTGAGAGCCAGTGTGAGAGAGAGCGCTGGTATGTGACTGAGAGAGGAGAAAGTTCCAAGCAAACCACCCCGCCTCCTGCTAATTCAGAACAATCTCAGGACACCTGGATATCAAACGTTCCCAGGTTTGCAGAGCAAAAAAATTTTTGTATCCTTATTATTTTTCATTACTGGATCTTTGTGTCTGCTATTTTGAAATATTTTGTTGGTATCTGGAAATGTTTTATATGAGTTTTTAATTATTGGATATTCCACTCATCAGCTGTTTCGAAATATGTTCTTTTTGTTAGTACAGTTTTACTGCTAATGATTTTATATTTCTTGATTTGTTTTATAAGGATGGGTGATGTTTCTTTTTTCCTTTATTATACTGCATACAGAGACTCTGGCTTGTTGCAGTTTCCAATTCAGTTTTTTCTGCATGCTTCTTGTTATGCGTTTTGGTCTCTTTATTCTATGTTAGGTGAGGGACAGCACGTGATTCAGGTGAGGTTTTCTGCTGGCGTGTAGTTTCTGTGTAGGACTCTATAGCAGCCTGACTTGGTCCGTTTTCCTAATAGGAGATGTATTGGTGTCTTAAGGCCTGGTGTAATATTTTCAGAGACTTATTGTACTTTAAAAGTGTGATCTTACATAAAATGCACACATTTACTTGTATTTAGTTTTAAACATATTGTATGGCTCTCATGGAATTACATTTTAAAATATGTGGCGTTTATGGCTCTCTCAGCCAAAAAGGTTCCTGACCCCTGGTCTAGAGGATGTGAATGAAGCGAAGAAGCATGGGGGCGGCTTGCGGGAATGACAGCTACTACCTGGAGATTAATATCCTAATTCAATAAACATACACACGGTTAACGTGTCTCCAACATTGCTCTATGCTTCAATGGCAAGAGGAAATGTGAAAACAAAGGATTTGCATCCACAAAAAAGCAGGGGAGTAGCTTGCTTGATACGGAGGTTACTACCCCAAACCAAATAAGCCTGATACTTCACTTTCAATTATATCCAGCATAGCTCTCTGCTTCAACGGCAGGGGGAATGATGAAAAAATGATTTATATTCGGACAACAACCAACAAGGACTGAGTTGCACAGGTTGGATAAACATGTGTGGGAGTAGCTTGCTATGACGGCGATTACTATCCCTAAACAATTAGCTAGATACTTCACTTAGATGCAGCTCCAGCACTGCTAACTACATCGATGGCGGGGGTGGAAGGGAAATAGATAGATGGCGGGGGTGGAAGGGAAATAGAACAAAAAATCACTTACAAGTGACAAGAGTAACATAAGTATGGGGGGGGGGGGGGGAGTGAAAGCTTGCTGGGCAGACTGGATGGACCGTTTGGTCTTCTTCTGCCATTATTTCTATGTTTCTATATGGTAATGGGGGGACAAGTCCTGAAAAAGCTCTATTTTATGATTGTGCCAGTAGATTTCTTTCATCCGTTGCGCTGCTGCCATAACCTTCTCTTTGATGGCAAACTCATGGAAGCACACCACTCTAATCTCGTGGCTGGTTGTTGTAAGCTTTAGCCAGTGCCCTATGTGCTCTTGCCAGCTTAATGCGTACTGGGTCAGCTTCAGACTAACCAGGGTTAAGAATAGAGCTACAGATATCTTGTATCACCCTCTGGCAATCTGTATAAGCCGGCTCTTCTGGAATGCCTGTAAACCTCAGATTGTTTCTCCTAGACCAGTTTTCCAGGTCCTCAACACAGTCTTGTAACTTGCCATTTTCTTCTTTAAGAGTTAGCAAAGTTTGTTGCACCACTTCAGAAGCTGTTTCAAAATCCTCGTCTTTGCTCCACTGCCTCCACGTGATTTCCCAGCTCTGTACAGTCATATGCCTTAGCTCAGTAACAACCCTGAGCTCAGTAACAACCCTGAGCTCCCCAAACCACTGCTGAAAATCTTCTCTGGATAGGGGGATTTCAGAGCTCTGGAGCCTGTTTCCTGCTCTCTCCTCTCCTGGGGCACAGCTTGCCATCTCAGCGCCATTTTCTGCTGAGTTGTCGGCACTGACTTCCCCCATTGACTTCGCTGCCGCGGCATCAAACAAAAATTGCTTGAGGTCAGTTTTTTTTTTCTTGCCGCTATGCCGGGATTCTCGGGTGTTTAGCAAGTATTTTTAGCAACTCGCAGCGTTTAAAATGCTTCAGAAGAGGAGGGAAAAGCTCAATCAGGGCTCGGAGCTATCGGGTCAGTCCTCCTGAAAGATAATTTCTGTCCATTTAATTTATGCTCTATTGCTTTAATTAAAATATTAAGATCAGATTTAGAGGATTTTATTAATTCTATAGTACATGCATCTTGGTTTGAAGGTTCGTTACCACCAGCACTAAAGTTTGACATTGTTCAACCTATTGCAAAGAAGTCGGACATTAACCCATCCAACTTCAATAATTATTGCCCCATTTCTTCACTTCCTATGTTGTCAGAGGTAATCGAGAAGGTGGTCTTTACTCAGCTACAGGAATTTCTAGACTATAATAACATTCTGCACGAGGCACAATTTGCACCAAATCACTACTGTCTAATTTTGATCTAATCTGAACTGGATTTGATTCAGGTCTCAAATATTTTTTAGTGCTGCTGGATTTGTCAGCAATATTTGACACGCTCATCCATTCTATTCTTTTATGTCTTCTTCAGTCCCCAGGTACAGTATTTCATCAACAGGC